>NC_065508.1:27767660-27833623 GCF_006386435.1 Epinephelus moara
CCCCCCCCCCCCCCAATTTACTTTGTGCCCCTAAAGTTCTTTGTGCGCTCCTTACCTTACACATGTGCTCCTTGGGGAAAAAGTTAGCGTCAAGCCCTGTTGCTGCAGTTTTGGGCTTCATTTTTCAGCCTCGGAGGTTGCGGCTTGATTAAAATAGGCACTTTGCCAACTTTGATAACTTCATAAACCACAAACTGCAACAACAAAACCATCCAGATTAATAAATAGCACTAGTTTAAGTGTGTAATTTTGATTTTGTGGTGAACTGTCCCTTGAAAACTATAAATTGATTTAAGAAGGCCTACATTTCTCTTCATTTCCAGATTAGACAAATATGATACAGTTAACTATACTGCTTGTAGATGTGTTATCAGCTTCAAACTGAGCGAGACTGTTTCCCCCTGGCTATTAGTATTTATGTTAAGCTGCCGAACCACATCCCGACTCTGTACTTATTGTACTCTCAGGAAGAAAGTGAATAAGTGTGGGCACCAAAATGTCAAACAGATCGTTTAAGACATGTCTGCAAAGCAGTGGATTACAGTAGAAATTGTTACCTGCTGTTGAATTTAGAATACTGGTTGAACAGAAGACACGTTTGAAGCCGAGATCCTGCATTGTTCTCAACAAAAAGAGCCATAATTTAATTAAAAATGACCTCTTGAGGGCCTACTTAAAAAGCAACTGATTGGCTGCTTTAGTTAAAATTCACAGAACTTGACCTGCTGTGAGTTATTTAAAGTCAAGGAAAATACGAATTCAAATTAAAGCTTTTGAGTGGTGCGATGAAAAATAACATTCTGGTCTTTTTTTTGTGGTGTTATAGAGACTGTCTTTATATTCCTCTGCTATCACTGAAGTGTTTTCATTCTCTCAGCTGTTACCAAAGAAGATGAGCTCAAGGTGTATAATGACACACACAAAGGCCGGAAATAAATATCAAAACTGCCTGTCTAACATCTGACTCTAATGGTGACCAAAAACACAAATGACACAGACAAGAGGTTCCTCTTCTGCATGGTTTTCTTATCATGCTCGTTTCTGTAGCTCAGTGTTTTGGTGTAGTCCAGAAATGCTGTACCTGCACTGGAGCGCTCAAAGCAATAACTCAGCTACACAGAGGAGCTGTCAGCTTCCTGACATCATGTCTAGGACTCCCAAAGCTCTCCCTCCCTTCTGATGAAACTGCAAAAACAAACCCTCCCTTCTTAATCAGGAAACAAGCTTCAATTTACTTAGAACACAGGGACAGAGGTACAAGTGTTCATTGTACAGAGTTCAAAGGGAGTTGAGTCAGAAGAAATTAGCTTCTGATTGTCTCCAGGCTGCACTTTAAAGGGACAGTTTGGATTTTTTGAAGTGGGGCTGTATTTGGTACATCCATAGTCCATCCAGAGGAGTATGTTCAGTGGCAGACTTCTTTCCCCGTCCTTCTCAACAGACAGAGTGAGGAAGTCTTTTGTGCCGAGGTGTGTCTGTGCCACTCTGCAGTTACACCTCCATAACATTAGTCAGCGGTGGGGTTTCTGTGAAGTGCTGTAAATTTTAGTTGATTCAAAACACATATTAAACACACATTAAACATGGCTTAATTACAACATTTTCAAACACAGAGTACATAAATCAGCTTCACTTTAACTCGCAGGATTCACAGACAAACACTTGTCTTCTCCTGGACACATTTTCCCCACAAATACAACATGCTAATGTTATTAGCACAAGCCTATGGCATTTTACATTGTATAAATTAGCCTAGCGGTTAGCAGAGATTAATCACACACAAGACTTAAAATGTTATTATGTGGAGGCTTTATTGTCTTCACAGTTTATTGTTTCTTATCTGTGAAATTAAACTAAATAAAAGCTTTGTTTCCACTGAGGGAAATGGTATCAGCTTACAAAAAGATACAGGAGGTCTGTGTCGCTGGGACGTGTCGTTACATTTCTGGGGAGTTGCGAGTCAGGCTATGGCTACGTTGACGCAGAGCCTACGCTGTAGGTAGCCCAGGGAGTAGATTCGACACAGAAGTATGAATAAATTAGGGCTATTTAACGCCTCCCAGCAACGGCAGTTTGGAACAGACGGAACTGACTGAATACTCAGCTGCTCATGTGCCTTCAGGCTGCTGGACTGTCAGTCAGCTACTGTGTTAACCTTGCACAATTTGCATTTGCATTTCTTTAGTTATTTACACCCTATTTGCATTTGTATTTATTAAGATAGTCACCCTCTCGTAGCATTTCATATTTAACCCTCTGTGTGTTTTATATTTTACATTATCCAGCATTTCGTATTCCTTATTTTATGCTTTTTACTTTGAAACACCTTCTAAAAAAAAAATAAAAATAAATCTGTGTTTGCACTGGTACCTGTACATATATTTATGTTCAAATGCATTTGCATTTATATTATCATCATAGCATAGTGTGGCTTTGAAGAGAGTAATGTAACGGCTTCAGTCCCCTGTCGGAAATTGCTGTCTGATGGAAAGGTAAATTTGTGAAAATATTCTGACTGTAGCAAACACTTAAACTGATATTTATTTTTTTAGGTGGGACGTCTTTTAGGCAGCTTAAATACATTGCGCCTCTCCACGGCAGCACATTCCTTAGCTTCCATGTCAGACTCCAGCCTGTTTCTCCAAACTGGGGGTGTGCTGACATCTACTGTGGGAAATACAACTATGATAAGTACCTCAAACAACCTGACTTCAAAAGATCCAAACTATCTCTTTAACTCTCAGTAAAGCACAAGTGTTTCAGCCAGACGATTAGAACAAATGTGATTCCTGTCCCTGTAGCTACGCTTTATAAAGATCTCTGTGCTTCCTGCTATAAAGAATTGATTTCATGTTAATATTAGGGAAGTTAATCTCACTGCAAGTCATGTTACTCTCCATCTTTGTGTATCAACTTCAGAGATGGGCAAAGATGGTAGTGGTGCTAGTTTGAGCTGAAAGACCACAAATGTAAGTAGAAAGTATGAGGAGGTCCTGGTTCAGGAAGTAAATGTCCTGTTCATTTCCTCCAACACTGTTAGATGACTCAGTTGAAGCGCTCACATGGCTTGGATGGACATGAAGGCCTCACGGTAAAATCAGGTACAAGCCTGTCAAAAAATAAAAAAAGGAAGACTTTAATGTTAATGGCTCCCAAAGGTGCTTTTTTGGGAAGAAACATCCAAGCAAAGAGCTCACAATTCTATTTGTACTGTGTTTGTTCCCAACTGTGTTTCTCTTTGCTGATTACAAAAAACAAGATATAACATGTAAATTAGTCTTAGGCTTTAGAGGTGCCCGGTGTATTTTTTTTAAAACCCTGAGCAGGGCCAAGCTAGGTGTATCCCCCTGCTTCCAGTCTATATGCTATCAATTAGTCAATAATTTATTTGTCACATGAAGGCATACAAGGTACAACTCCAGTAAAATGCAGTCCCATCTGCCCCTTCAGTGTGTGCATTGTAGTTTAGTCCTTTTTTGCCTCTTCATACATTGTTGGCTGCAGCTTTATGATCGTCTATGTTTCCGGATGGTTCTCGTAATCCATGATTTCTGGATGTGGAATGATTTCACTTTACTTTTTGGCAAAGTTGCTTCTGTTGTTTTACAGATTAAATAACAGAATTCATTCATGTCATTACATCAACATCGTATCAGCATATCCTCATACAATGGTTTGTATGATAACCTAGGAATTAGTGCCCCACAAATTAATTTGCCTACTTAACGTAAAGTTATTGAGGTTAGGTTTAGGCAAGCTAAGTTACTGTGCTTCGGTTTAGGAAAAGAAACATGGTGATGACCTACCCTTAAATAATTCATAGTTCTCAACACCGGTCTCTTGGGGGAAAGTTCTGTTTTGTGACCCAAAAACCATCTTGGCCTGTCTCCTTGCAGGACTGCTTCCTTCATCAGTCCCGTTAGCACATAGGTCATGTGAATGCAGCCTTCCCAAATATGGGGTTAATTACTGGCTCATGGTAACATGGGATATGTACGAATTTCGGTGCATTACTTTTTGGAGGAAAACATAGTGCACGAGTGTGACATTGACGGTGCTGTCCTGGAATGTACCCCAGACTGTGACTGGCTTCATCTCTCACATCACTGGGGGCATGCATTGTAGTTTGTCGACATATCTTGACCTCAAGAAGATGGCCCCGTAATCACTCGGATGCAGACGCCTCTGAGCGGCGCATAGCAGTGATCTATAATATATATTCTCCCTTGTGGGAGAGGGACTGGGACAGCATCTGTCCTTATTCACCATAAAGCACATGCCTCTTTGCCTTTTCTCGCCAGAGTACTCTGCTCCGTCAGGTCGGCATTTAGCCAAGTTTTGGTGAAAAAAAAGAAACCACAGTTCCAGATATCCCATTGGAAATTGATGCATGCATGGAGGTTGTCCAGTTTATTATTCGGCACTTGTACAATATGGCTAGCATGCTAGTTTGGCAGAAAGATGCATACAATCAGGATTGCAGCTGGTGTTGAATTCTTCCACGTTTGCCACAGTGTCTCTGATGTAGATACAGATACAGAGATGGACGCAGAGATGGTCTTGCTTGTCCTCGTGGTTGGGACTGTAGCTGGTGCCCATCTTTTCCATGAAGTTTTCTTGTGTTTACATTTGAAAAGCACAATCATCCTGATGAGTGACCTGGAGCCACATGACACCACTGTCCAACGCTGACCGCAAAAAAACGCTTCCAACTATTTCAAAATAAACATGACAGCATAAATTTAGCAGAGCTGATGGAGGGGTGACTGGAAACGCCTTTAGTGAGGTATATCTGCCAAAACTTCTCAAAACTGTTCTTTAAGTCACTGTGGGCTCCCGTCAGGCTTCAACAAGACAACTGCAATGGAGGGCATTTTTCTGCAAAATGGAGAAGGGGACATTCCAGTGTGAACAGAAACATCATATTCTCAGTTCAAACATAGTTGAGAAAGGTGCTGCCATGTGCTGCCCTTTTCTCCCAAATGTCGCTTGCTGTCAGGATCTACCCGGCCCCTATACACTGTAGGGCTTTACAGCAGCAGAGAAGAGAAGTGCCAGCTCTGAAAGTTAGAGGTAAATTCTTGTACATGTGTTGTTTTCATTTTCCCTTAACCTTTCCACACAGGTTCCTTTGAGTTGACGTTTTGTCATGAGTCAGTGTCACACTGGTGAGCTTTTACTTGTCCTTCCTGCACAGCCACTTTTCCACGGCAAAGAAACACCTACAGCATAAAACGATCAGCTGCTGCCTTTTGAGATGAGCTTCCTTTATGAGGAAAAATGTACGGCTGCTGCTTTTTATCTGCAGCCTTTTCTCTGTTCCTGCACCGAAGACCCTGTTAGGACCTGAATGTTTCTGACGAGAAATAATAAATTGCATTCTGTATTGTGCAAATAGTTGAAAGAAGAAACACACTGCTTTACAATGTTTCAGAAATGCAACGACTGCTCCCCAGGGAAACATTCTTGCATCCTTGCAGAAACAAAGGAGATGTTCATCTTTTTGATACGTGAGTGCGCATAATTGCATCAGAATGTAAATTAGCCCTAAGCAAAAAATCTGAGTTTCCATAGCTGTATGTCTTTGAGAGTTTGATATTACCATATATACTCCATCCTCAATCATTTAATTTTAATGCTGACAGTGATTAATATGTTTGCAGAAGAGACAGGGCTGTGCAGCATCTCTCCTCCAGTTACGACACTTTCTTGGCATCAGTTTCACACCTTTCATCTGATTAAGCACCCATCTTTCCCTCCTGGTACTGACTGTCTTGTTGACAAGCTCTGTTGGAGGGCACAACACTGAGAAACACCAGCAGGGCTGATATTTCCGGACTGGAGATGCCAGCAGCCAATATGTGAGGCTTATATTCAATATCCTTCAATTTCACTCAGGAATACAAGCAAAGTTTTCACCACTGATTTTCTTCAAGACAGGGTGAAAATGTTGAAACTGTGTAATCGTGAGGTGATAATTCTGCTTTTAGGAAGCTGAAAATCCTGCCTTCCTTTAAAACATCTCATTAACTATAATCATAATCCCATTCTAATACACAGTTTATGTCTGGATCAGACAACACCATATTTTTTTACTTTTGTGCTTAAATGTCCCACCATATTTGCTGCAGTGACATTACTGCTCTTACGGCATTACTCAGCAGAAAACCACACACTTCTCCAATTCAACCAGGAGAGACAGAAGAATGAAGAAAAGATAATATTTAATACAGAATATGAGTGTACAGATTAACAGATGGTTTGTGCTAATTAAGATTTAACAGACGTCTTTGGCACTGGGACACCAGAGGAAGATATTTTGTGATCGAGGGACATCTTAGTGGCAGCAGGATAAATCTCCCCCATGGAGTCCAGACACTGGTGGAGGTGGTGGCTGATGACTCTGAGGCTGCTGACTGCTGAGGCGTATGAGGCTGATGGATCTGTGAAGACTAGGTGGTGATGGGGAGGTGGAGGGCGCGCATGACTGCAGCAAGACAGAACTACGGCAGAGAAAGAACCATATTTACAATGAGGAGCAGTTAGATTGTAGGCTGACAGAGGAGGTGTGTCGCTGTGGTATTGGTTGATTGTGACTCAGCTGATAACTCAACTGACAGACTCAGACATGACACCTAAAGATAGTGAGTGAGCATGCGTGCAAGGAGTGATTGGCAGGGTGAGAAAGAAATTTACAGCCTGAGCATTATAAGTATTGTCTTCCTGACTGAACTTTCACCAGAGCTTAATTTTCCCAAATCCATCAGGTTAATAGCAATGACTGTATAAAATAATGTATGTGAATGATTGAAGAAAAAAGTATTTTTTGGCCATTGTCATGAATGTAGCTAGAAAGCTAGCTAACTATGTAGAAAGGTGATGTTCCCATTCTTAATTCTCCATACAAAGCAAAAATTGTAACCTCCAACCGTCAAACACCAGACTGCTTTCAATCACTGAGAAAACCTGAGATGTGGGTGCAAAATCAGGCGACATGTAAAGAGCATAACATGGAAAACCACTGTAGTACTCATCAGTTCTACAATAATCAAACTGTATCCAATCACATGCAGAAAAGCAATTAATAAAAGGCCAATATCATCCTGATGTTTCAGTGAATCAGTTTATCTGTGTAAGCCTAATTCTGTTTCCTTCCTGAAAGTAATTCCCCATGGGGGATCATTATGAAGATGATTCAAAGGGAAAGGAGAGCACACGTGTTAATAGACCAAAAGAGAGAAAGAATGATTGGGTGGGAGCACAAAAGGAGCAGAGACGCTGCTCATAGATGATATATGCCCCAGTAAGCAGTGATGCCCTGACAGCTTTCACAACTCAGAGAAAACATTATCCAGGAGGGCAGTGGGAAGAGATGTGCCAGGGCCTGCAGCCTGTACACAGATTACACTGCCGTCATCAGAGGGCTGGGCAGATGCACAACACACAGGAACACACAACACAGACAGGGCATCACAACACACTGGAACACACAACACACACAGGGCAACACAGCAGACTGGAACACACAACACACACAGGGCAACACAGCACACAGGGACAAACAACACACAGGACCACAAGTACAATATACAAAGAGGTATACATGGCTCCAGGGGCCATGCATGCTCTCACAGTGTTATATACATACATTTAATACAGTGACACTTTCATCATTGTTTTATGCGTGTACGCATTGAGTTATGTCCTAATTCCATACTACATACTACTTATATATGGTTTATATAATACATTGCATATTGTCACACAGTTGTTGCATTTGGCAAACAAGAAATCAACATACTCTTCTATTTTGTACTAAACGGAATTATTATTATTATTATTATTATTATTCAATATGTGCCATCAGACGTCAATCAGTTTTAATTTTTAGATTTAATACTTTTAGGTTAAATATCTTGTAAACAAAATTATTTTGCAGGCAAAATAATATTTACAGGGCTGTAGACTTTATAAAACTTGTTTTATTTGAAGCCATTTGATTGTGTTCATCATTTAGTCATTCTTTTCATACGGCAGCAAAGTACATAGTATTTTGTGAAAATGCACATACCATGGGTTGTATATCTAACAAATTAGTACCCCATGAATTAGCATCCCTTCTTGTTAGGTTAGGTGTAGGAAAAAAAAATTATGGTTGGGCGTCATCATGTTACGTACTTAATGTAAAGTCATGTAGGTTAGGTTTAGGAAAAGATTTTGGTTGGGCCTCATCATGTTACCTGCTTAACTTAAAATTACGTCAGGTAGGTTACGTTTAGGAAAGTAGAGTTACGTAGCCTAGATTTAGGAAAAGACTGGGCATCGTCATGTTGCGTATCTGGCGTAAAGTTACGTAGGTTAGGGTTAGGAAAAGATTCATGGTTGGGCATAATCATATTACCTACTTAACTTAAAATTATGTACTTAAAGGAAAGTTATGTAGGTTATGTTTAGGAAAGTAGAGTTACGTAGCTTAGATTTAGGACAGTTGAGTTACTTAGGTTTAGGAAAAGTTTGGGCATCATCATGATACGTACTTAACGTAAAGTAATATAGGTTAGGTTTAGGAAAAGTTTGGGCATCATCATGATACGTACTTAACGTAAAGTTATGTAAGTTAGGTTTAGGGAAAAAAAACATGGTAGGGCCGTTTCGGTGGAAACATTGTGCCCACCCTCCAGTTTCCCCACAGTTAGCATCAGTGAGTAAGCAGCTTAATTTTGAGTAGCAAAACCCCTTTAGCAATGTTAAATATGTTAGCACCACTAGCCATGCTGACACTGCTAACTGTGCTAACAGAACTAGCAGTGATAACATAATTAATGTTAAAGGGGGGTTGCAGCTCAAAATTGAGCCACTTACTCCCTGGGGTGATGTGAAGGGAGACCGTAGGGTGGGCATAATGTTTCCATAGTGATGCTGTTGGGTTGGGACAGCATTACTGGCGGTAATTGCCGAGTTAGCCGCGCCACTAGCTGGCTCCCACCAGACCTGGGTGGGACCTAAAGATCGACGTGTAATATTCTCTGTGGTACTGATTAACCGATTAACCGTCAACATCCCTAGTAGTGGACATTTCTCCAGTTATTGTCTTTTACCCTCATTTGGGGAGGGGGTTGTTGTGTTTCTTTTGGTGGAGTCACTAGGGAAAATGGCAACACAAATCATTTGTAGTCCCTCTTTTAACCAGGTTGTAGAACGACAGTTGCTCTTGAATTTTACTTGAAAGTAGGCCTAAAATTTAAGCTGCTTGTTAGAAATACAAGAAAAAATTGGGTGGAGCCATTGAATCTTGCCCTGAAAGGGTGCAAATATTGCTCAAGGACAACTGACAGAAACAACTGCTGTGATATCATGAGGCCAACTTATAGTATTTATGATTCTGTTGAAATACCCTGTGACATGTAGTCCATAATCTGTGTCTTTATTTACTCCTCACCATAAACCTCAAAAACTCCTTGTGTGCTCCTACAGTTCACTTCTGTGTCTGACAGTGTTACACTATGAGAGCACCAGTTTGTTCTGACACATTTGGAAGCACGACCCGTCACATTAGAAAACCCCCATTCTTCCCGTGTACACTGGGGACTAATGTACTTTGTTTCATGCTGCACCAAAGACTTCATCTGCCATCATAACCGAGGTTGATTTGCTGCCAATCGCTCTCTAGTTAGCCCCCCGCTCTGAACTCTGTCATGAGATGTCACAGAGTTTGCCTTTGGATTCTCCTTTTTCATGCAGAATCAGAGGCTTTTCAAAGGCCCTCTGAAGAGATAAGCATACCCTGCCAACCTGACTCTGGAATACAAATGCCCTTTTTAGCATAGGGAGGTGAAAAGGGAAAGATAACACAGAGGGAAATGTGTCAGAGAGGAGAGAGTGTGAACAGATGTAGACCTTATGGCAAGGCAAGGTAAGGAAGGAGAGACAGACAGGAGGGAAAGACAAATATGAGGAGAGACAAAGGTTGGTGAGATAAATGGGTTTGCTGAAATATTGTATTGATTTTGGCATTTTGTTGAATAGAAAATTTCAGCCAATATCTGCGAAGTGGAAATGTAAAGGAGGGTCTGTCATGATGATAGGTACTGAAAACCTGTTAGGTCAGACCAAAAATCAGTACAGTTTTTCAAGGTGACAGTGAACCTGGTACACTTGGTTCCTGTTTGCAGGCATAACCATAAATTACATCAAATCCACTGTGATCTCTATCCCCTCTTGTCATATTTTGACACTTGGGCAGAAGCCCCCAACCTCTTGCATTGTATCTTGACACAGCGGGTTGGTGGTAAGGTTTAGGAAAACGACTAACAAGTGACTAACAACTCGTGACTTAAGACTCAAATGACAAAGTAGCTCAACTTAGAGCCTTTCAGTATTAGGTACCATGTGTGTGTGTGCTAATTCGTACCGTGCCTGAGTACGATTATTCCCCCTTTCCCCTTCCCCACTGCTCAGCTCTCACATTAGTGATGCTGTTCCGTACCTGAGGACACTTGCATCATCATCTATGTAACATTTTTGTTGTGGTGCAGTGTAGAAAAGGTTGCTGCAGACCGTCACTGCTGCTTCGGGGACCGTCATCAGTGGGGACCAGCAGAGCAGCAAGGTGAAGCTGTGCTCTTGGCCGCAGGAGGAGGAGTTGCTGTTCGGTGCAGAACTCTCCGCCTCCTGCTGGAGCTCTGACTGCAGATTGAAGGCAGCAGTGAAGCCGGGTCTGGGTCTTTCTGCGGCAGGCTGTGCTGCTGACTGATACAGCGGCATCCGTATTTAGCCTGTTTAGACCTGGTATAACAAAGGCCGACCCTGCTGTACAGGAACCAGTGAATGGAAGCAGGGAAACTTTGCTGATATTCAACCAGCTGTGTGTCATCGCAGTATACGCAGATGAACGTTGTTTGACTTCCCCCGGAGATCCCTGCCCATACAGCGGCAGAGGTCTGGGTGATGGCAGCGGCACGGAGAGGACGCCAACCACTGTTTATCTGCACACACTGTGATGCCACACAGCTGGTTGAATATCAGCAAAGTTTCCCTTTATATTCATTGCGTTCTGTGGCGATCAGCAGTGATGTGGTGGTTCACTTTTACACTGTGATCTGTAGCCTATAATTCGGCTTTAGCTTCTAACTATCTTTGTCTTTTTAACCTGTTGTTGCTGCTGAGTCAGTTTGACATCCTGGATATATCCTTCAAACACAGACTGTAGACCCCTCTGTCTGCTTCTCTCTGGAATCACTCTTTCATTTCTCCAAAAATATGATAGTATTTCTTCAGGGAGTGCAGTTAGTTACAGTGTGGGCTCCATGTTTACTCCGACAGCTTGTTGGACCATCACGAAGGGGTGGGGCTTAGTAAAGTGTCAGTTGTCATCTACAGACAGGTGAAACAGCTTAATTGTTAAATCTCAACTAATAAGCTGCTGAAATGTTACAAATACTCTATAAACTGTCCATAGGTGGACTATCCAAATAAAGTGTCTCCAATTCGACTAATTAATGATGTATTTTTATGGATTAAGCAACCTGGCAGTATATACAGTAACTAAAATGAGCTCAACCTTTACCAGTTGCAATATTTGTTATGCTTACATATTAATGCATCACTAATTATAATACAAAGATATTGACAGTTCTGAAATGGTCTATTCTGTACAGTGAGTTCTATTAATTTTGATATTTAAGTATATTTTAATGCTAATGCTTTTAAGTTTTTCTTTAATACAATTTTGAATGCAGGACTTTTACTTGTAACAGAATCTACTTTTACTTAAGTACAGTATTTTAGTACTTCTTCCACCAGAAATGTTAACCTTATGGTGCTAAAGTAAAAGTCAGGATGACCAAAGTTATCAGGTTAACTTGTTTGGGAACCATGCATGTCCATACAAAGTTTCATGACAATCCACACATCATGTAAGATGTTTCAGTCGGGACTAAGGTGGTGCACCGACAGGCCGACATTGCCATTCACAGAGCCACAGCAACAGCACGGGTAAAAAATGAAAGAGAAGAAGAAAGTGAGCGAGAGACAGCAGACAGGGCAGAAATGACAAAAGAGGAGTAGAGAGTCATCTGCCTGAGGGCAAGACGATCAGTCAGCTCTTCAGAAGTTTAACTCCATGCAGCGCGGCGATCCTGAGAGAAGCTTTCTTAGATTTCCTCTCTCATATGTTCACTCACCAATCCTATAATGCATATCAAATCAGCGGGTGAATAATGAAGCCAATCTCACATAAATTAGAGAGACATGCTGAATTCCCCTCAGGTTCAATCACCATGAATATTAAAGCAAACTCACAAGGTTACAGAGAGAAAAGGGTAGACGGGGAGAACAAGCGGAGGATAGATGAAGAAATGTGAAGAATGAAGGACAAAGAGAGGGGAGATAAAAAGGAGAGCTGCTGGTGAGAGGGGAGAGCAGTCGTTATACATTTACATCAACGATGACCATGTAATCATTTCGCTCACAACTGAAAACAGGGTTAGACAATGAGGTAATTGAATTGCCAGTGCTGCATGGCACATCACTGATGGATCTGCAAGGTTATTCTCTAAAGTTGTATGTCCTAAAATAAGGAACAGTATACATGTAATTGCAATAAGTTTAAGTTGTTTACAATTGCATGGATGTCCAAAAAGTAGGGCTGTCAAGCAATTAAAAAAATGAATGTAATTGATTACATGCTCTGTGATTAATTAATCTAAATTATTGCATACATACATGAATTTTGGCAAATGTGTCGTACTAAAGCTGCTGGATTTTGGACACAATTGTCCCCCTGTCCTCTACCATTGAAACTGGTCTGCAGTCCATTGCGATCTGTTTTATAAGGGAGCAAGTTAGTTGTTCACAGGTAGACTTAATCAGTTTGAACACTTGATGGAGTGTGGTTTGACGAGGCTGACCACTAGCGCTATCATCAGTGAGCTGTGCTAGTTCGGACCTCCGGGTTCGTTGCTAGATGCTTTGCGTTGAGGTGATATTTCAGGCTTTTAGTACTCAGTTGGTATGAACATTCCTTACTGCAGAAATTGGAGAGAATGGTGCTCCTATCAACAGTTCCATCTGGGCGTTTTTTAAATGTAAATGTTCCATTCACGGGGCCAAGCAGCGTCGTCTCGTCTGACTCCATCATGTCACAAAGCCACTGTGGCCTTCAATGTTGCACTGGGTCAAAGGGCAAAACGGAATGTGATTAATCAGCGTTAGATTTTTTAATGCATTATATTTTCTGTGATTAATAAATCAAAAATAATGTGTTATTTTGACAGCGCTACTAAAAAGTCAACTTTTCATGGTGTCAGAAAAACAGCCTTGTTTTTAGCTGTGTGATGATACATTTTCCAGCTGATCCAAGAGTGTTTATTTAGCTAGCACTAGCATGGCAGATGGAGTAAATCTGCCATTAATATCGTGGTGAAAATCAAGTCAAACTGAGCCCCTGCTATAAGTCAAGCAAGTCACAAGTCATTTGAAATTCTGATGATCTGATCAAACGTTGACTTTCTAGCTAACATTTTATTTGGGTTATTGGCGCATAGTTGCAATGCTGCTGCACAATGGTACCTTCAGGTGCAGTTGAATGTGTCAGAATTACATGTTTATGGGCAGATAAAATGGAAAATGTTTGTTTCAGTGATTATTTTTATGTTTAGTGAAGCCTGATTGCACTTTTGTACTCTGAAGTTAAATCTACTTTGCTCGATGTTTCCAGAGGAGATGTGTCAGTTGAAACATTATCACCATTAACAGAATCAAACATTCGGTCAGACCCCCCGATGTTACCAAAAAGCCAGAGTCAAATTCTTACATTTTATCTGCAGTCTTGTTAGTGACTGTGAGAATTACACTTCACTTTTCCAGAATTCACTGAGGGAGAAGTGAACAAGTGCAAGTGGACTGGCACTAAATGACTGAAAGATCAAGGGGATTTTTGGAGCAGCAGAGGGAAGCGTAGAGCAGATTACTGATCGGAATAAGACATTCATGTTTTCAAATAGATATTGCTCCTTGCTTGAGTGAAGTTTCCAATTTTAGCCGTCGGTTCAGTTCAGAGGATGTTATCTGAAGTGTGTAAATAAGATTCGAAGGGATGAAAGTGGAGCTTTGTTACAGTGTGTGTGTGTGTGTGTGTGTGTGTGTGTGTGTGTGCGTGCCCGCGTGTGTGTATGGTTGTCTTTGACCTAAGCAGCAGTCCACAACTCTAACTCTGCATTCAGAAACACATTTGGATGGATTATAGGGTCATATCCATAGCAACAATTGGGATTCAGCCACACTGTATGTCATGGGTACCAGTTCAAGATCACTTGCATCATTTTTACTTGTCGTCAGTTTGCTAGTAACTTAAACAACCCTGTCCTGCGGTGTTACTGCCTTCAGACATCACCTGATTCCCACTCCCACTAGTGTTGGCACATGTACAATAATTGTCATATTTGTACAGTTATTTGCCCTTCTGATCAATAATGTCAAAAGTGTCATAAATGTAAAATATTTTGACAATTTTCTTACATTTTCAGTTGCTGTAGTAGTCAATTTAAATCAGCATTGTCTCTCACTAATGTTAGACTTAGCGTTGTTGCTTCCGGAGCTACCCTTACTGCTGTGCAATACAGCGCAGTCTCTGATTGGCCCAGACTGGATTTTAATTTCTGGAAAGTATTTGGGGCGGCTCAGCGTCCAGACTGATACTGAGAGTGAAACAGAATGTTGAGCTCACATCATCAGGATGGTCTTACCAGGGTACTTAATGTGTGGTTATGTTTAGGGGAAAAAAACAGTTGGTTATAGTTAGCAAAAGATCATGTTCGGCTTAAAATACTAGAATAATATTTGGTGGCAGAATCGCTGCTGGAAATGCAGCCATGGCTCGCTAAAGTCAGTCAGTATTGTTCTTTGCAGTGATCTGCAGTTTGGTAGCTGTCTCACCCCCAATAACAAACGCATATGCATGGCCTCAGAACAACTTTGCTTTAAAAATGTTCATGGTTTGCAGAAACGTTCAAACTTCTGGTGACTTGGCCGGCGAGCCCTGCTACTTGCATGGCTCCATTTTCTGACTTAAATGAAAATCAAATCAATCACTAAAAAACTGGTTTGCACAATTTTCAGGCCATTGTTTTCGTAATTGCAGGTTTTAATTTAATATAATGTGAAATCTCTAGCTGCGTGCCCCCTTCGCTACAATGGAGTAATCCATCCACCCACCAGCTCATTCACGGCTCTGACAGAAAGCAGTGGTTCCCGGCCCACCAGCCTGTGGAGAATCGATTGGCTCTGGCTGGGGAGAAAAAAGAAGATCATGCTGACGGATTTGCAACAGGCAACTCCACACACACACACACACACACACACACACACACACACACACACACACACACAGAGGAAAACAGTCATGTTATTATGGCACAGAGTCAGAAATACAGACACACTCAGTGAAATAGATGCTTTCAGCACCAAAACAGCACCTCTGGTTTTTGGAGCTCAGGCCACTTGAGCAGAAAATCCCCAGATGATCTGCCACATGTGTTCATTGACCCTCCATTTACCTTCCATCTATGTCTTCTCATGCAGAGGGATCAACATTCTTAGTTTTTCATGTATGAATTATTATTATTTCTACACAACAAGAAACAAGTCATAATTGATTTTTCTAATTAATTCTTAAATGGCAGCACACTGTGTTGGTTCCACTTTAGCTTCTACAGCCGAGAGGTCCTGATGAGAGGATCTAGCAATGATAAAAACTTTTAAAGGCCCTAAAAATGTATTTTCTCAATCATCTTCCTGTGTGAAGACATTTTTGGGCAAACTTCAAACACTTTTCTTAACATTCAGCTCCGGAGCTGAGAGCATTGGAGCAGCGACCAGCAACGCGTTGCGCTACCCTCTATTTCATTCACAGTGGGTTTTGTAATGCAGTAATTTTGAGAAAATTGCGTGTAAAAGTTTACAGCCTGCCATACTGCGATCTCTTTGTGATCTTACAATGGGCCATTTATATTTACATGGGTCTTTGTGTATGGACGTTGCCATGTTGCACTACCATGTTTCTACAGTAGCCCAGGATGGACAAACCAAACACTGGCTCTCGATAAGGACATTCATGGTTTCACATTGGCCACCATAGTTAGCAGTTAGAGCTGGATGTAAAGTTATCAGAGAAAAAAGGTGAGCACACATTAGCGGGTGCTAGGTCTGCAACAAGCTGAACAGCATCTGAGAAACTGATTTGTCACATGAAACTGCTATTTTCACTGTTTTTACAGGTTTTAATCACCTGGTCCCTTTGTTTTTGAGAGAAAGAGACCTCTATGGATAATTCAGCTCCTAGTGAAACCTCTTGAACAATGAACACTGAAGGAAATGTAACCAGGAGACATTTCCCGTGGTTGCTGTATGCAGGCGTCACCGCTAGATGCCACTAGATCCCCCTAAATCTTACTCACTGTTCCTTTAAGAAGCACCTTTTTCCAGTGATTTCTAAGAGGATTTACAACCATTTATTGTTCCGTTAGAAAGGCGATAATGACGTCCTCGAAAATTGTGAGTCACATTGACTCTTAAAATATGTGTATTGTGTCAGTGTGTTCAGATCTGACTGAGTTATGACTCGCAGCAGAGTATGATTTGCAGTTTTATAGTGATTTAATTTGCTCACGAGCTGTGTGTCACAAGCATTGCCGCTGCGAATACTGATTGTGTTGATAAGTGGGCCAAATCAATGGGCCAAATACAATAACTAACCTCCCGTTGTTTTCAAACCACTTCTAATAACAGCGGTAATTTGTAATGTTATTATTCAAAGTGTCCTGAATTTTTTAAGTAATATGACGTTTCTCTGAACATCACTCCCGAAGCCCAAAGGTAAAGTTGGTCCAGGCTCTTCATTTGTAACGTGGCAGTGAGATGGAGGTGGATGGTGAATTTATACAGTGTTTAATTTATTGATCTGAGTCAGCTTGACGTTTGTGATTCCATATTAATGGGCCAACTCTCTCAGACGGCATTTAATTTGGTGTTATCAGAATCACTAACAGGAACACAGCTGTGCTGTCTCATCAGCCATGCCGAGGGAAAAGAAGGAGAGCGAGCTGGGACCTTAACAAATCAGCTGCAAATGACAAGACTGATTTGATTTTTCGTTTTGGCATGGGAGAGGAGCATATTTTCAGGCGGAAAATGGGAAAGGGTACATTAATTCATTAGCATGAAATATAACTTTAGGTGGAATCTGGAGTTGTTATCGATGCTCTGGGGAGAGGCAGTGCTGTGCGG
The DNA here is from genome assembly GCF_006386435.1 of Epinephelus moara. NCBI lineage: Eukaryota > Metazoa > Chordata > Actinopteri > Perciformes > Serranidae > Epinephelus > Epinephelus moara. The sequence goes on from NC_065508.1 coordinate 27,784,944, forward strand.
TGCTCGCTGCCCAGATGAAAAATCCCAACCAAGGTTGTGCAAATTGAGTTGAGCACATCCTGACTGACACACAGGATGGATGGCTGTCGTAGCTGGCAGTTTGCCGAGAAAGTCATACCCCAAAGTCCTCTCGTCCTCTGCTTTTTAATATAGAAGACCATATGTCCAGAGCAAATGGAGAAGGAGAGGACCAGTGCCAGACGTGCAACAAACAGGCCTGAGATATGGGTCTGCCAGTTTATTATCTGATGCCTGCATTTTATTGCATCTCATTTTATTACATTTATTGTAATACTCCTTCATTGTGTCAGTGATTATGATGGCTTTTCTAATGTCTGTCTCAGTGTCTTCTTCATAGTTAATAAAACAGAAAATGAGTCTACAGTCATGCTGGCGGCTCTGTGAGGCTGTACTTGAAGGAAATGCTCACATCAGCATGCTCTTTGTGTTCATCGTAAATCTGACTTTAAGAAGTGTGCCTACGAGGATGATTGCGATGTGAAAACCTCCTGTGCAGAAACACTGAGGACAGACTTTGAATGAAGAATGGACATCTTGCATCCAGCAGTTTAACTTCTGAGATGACAAATATGTGAATATTTAGGGTTTTTAAGGGAGTAGGAGTAGATGAATTTCGGAAAAGCTAATTGACTGAAAGCTAATTGTTGTTGTCCCATGGCGTTTCCCCCTTACGCGTTGTTAAACAATAACAGTGACTGGCCACATATCATGCCATGAAAGGATGGCTTTATTCGTTGGTGCCTGACGCTGGAAGTCACTGACCAAGTGCCATTTTTTGATGACTTTGGAGTGAGACTGGTTTGGATATCTGGATATCAGACAAAGTGGTTGCGAAGGACGAATAAAACAGCCGACGCTCTGCCTGAACAATTGCTATGCTTCATGTTAGACATGAGATCTTTTTTTATATTATGTGCACTTGAGTGCTCTGTGCAAATTTTTACTTCCTTTCCACTACATTTCAGATGGACGTATCATTCTTTTTACTCCTCATTAACGGTAGCCACCAGTTATTCTGCAGCTGATTCCTTTTGCATTGTAAATACGCTGCAATGCAGTTCAAACTATCTGCCAGTACAGCTGCAAAATCCACTACATTCACCAGCTAGTCACTAACTTTGTCTGTTTGTGTTGGGTAGGCAGCATACAGTGAGTTTATCAGAGCCTTTTCTTGCTGAAAGCAGCTGCCTGCTTCTGCTGATAGTGACTCTAATGAGTGAAGCGGGAATGAACTGAAAACATTAAAGCCATAAAACCAGAACAAAAAGCTGAAAGATGCCAAAAAGCTTTGTACAGCTGTGGGGAACTGAGTTGGGTGGTAATCCTCTGTGGGTTTGTCACTGCTTGGCCCCGTTCCTTTCATATAAACATATTTATCATGCTGTTTTTCAGTGTTGTATTAAGAACTTTGTTGCCAGGACGACCATTTTGTGATCATTCAGTTCACACCTGGTGCCCTCAGTGGATTTTTGATGACTGATAACTTTCCACTGAAACCACTTCTCTGCAGGACTTTCACAGAAACCCTCCATAATGGGCAGAAGCTATAAAACATCAAAAACTAGTAAGTTAAAACATTTATCACAGAGTTCCGTCCTGTGACTACATGGCATCACTTTCCATTGCTATGCAGATGACACACAGCTCAGCCTCTCTGTAGAGATGAGTCAGTATTGCTCTGCTGCACACTGTTACTGTTCTCAGGATGTAAAAGTCTGTTAGTCACACAACTTCTTAAAATTAAAGGTCAAGTGTGTAGGATGTAGACAGATATTGTGGCAGAAATAGAATTTATTGTAATAAGGATGTTTTCTTTAGTGTTTAGTCACCTGAAAATAAGAATCGTTGTGTTTTTGTTACATTACAATGAGCTGTTTATATCTACATAGGAAGCAGAGACTGGTTGGGCAAAACACCTTTAGTTTTCTCCTTAAATATGACACTTAAAGTTCAATTTCTCCTAAGCTGCGGGACTGACACAGAAAACCTTAAAAGGTTTCCTTATAAATGTTAACTCATTTCCAGCGTTGAAAGAGACTTTACAGCGGTAATAGTTTCCATGGAGATTGTTTGCATGAACTCACGCTTGTGATGCCTGTTATTGTCTCACAAAGTTGGCTTATAGTTAGATAGCAAAAAAATGGCAGAATGAAAGAAGACAAGACTCTGATCATATTGGTCAGAGGAGGAAAAGATTATATTTCTGGAGGAATACAATCATAGAAAGCACAAACTATTAAATAAATTTGGTCCAGGTGTGAAATCAAAAGCATATCCATTGGTTTCTCCTGGTCGCTGATCACTCTTCTCAAGTGTGTACGTTTTTTCCATTTGTCTCCATAAACTCAGTGATGTTGCAGTTAAGGTTTTTTTTTTTTTATCTTGCTGTGGTTGCTAAGGGTTTTTTGTACAACAGTCGAGGGATTCCATAAGTATAAGACCAAGACAAGGAGGAAACCATAAATACTTAAGTGACCTTAAGAAGAAGACTTGAGGGAGTTTTGTGCAACCAGTTTTATTCTGAGGACTAGGACTTTAAGGAAAATATTAACGCCCCAGGCCCTTGTTTATGGAGATCACCATGTTTCTACAGTAACCCAGAATGCTCAAACCAACACTGGCTCTAGATAGGGCCATGCAAGTCAAGTCAATCTGTCACCATAGTTGGCAGCACTTTTGCGATGAGCAGTGCTGGAAAAACACAGAATTTTTAAGGTGAAACTGCTTTATTCAGTGTTTCTGTCAATTTAAATCACAGGGTTATTTTATTTTTTGGAGAGTATAAGACCTTTGCAAACAATTCGGCTCCCAATAAAAACCTCAGAGAAAAAAAGGTGAGCACACGTTAGCAGGTGCTGGGCCAGCAGCCCGTCTCTGACATGCCAAACAATGATGGAGAAACACTCAGTATGTTTACATCACATCAGAGAAAATCGATTGACCTCTTTTGACCCCTTTTGATGCGCAGGAGCAGCGGCTTTACTCTGTGCTCCCTCCGGATGTCCGGGCTCCTTACCTTTTCTCCAAGGCTGAGCCCAGCCACCCCACGGAGGAAATTCATTTCGGCCTCTTGTATCCGCAGTCTCATTCTTTCGTTCACTACCCAGAGCTCATGACCATAGGTGAGGGTTGGGACGTAGATGGACCACTAAATCGAAAGCTCCACCTTCAGGCTCAGCTCCCTCTTCACCAGGACGGTCCGGCGCAGCGCCCTCATCACTGCAGAAGCTGCACAAAACTGCCATTCCATCTCAAGCTCCATTCTACCCTCATTGTGAACAAGACCCTGATATACTTTAAGGGCCTGTGTCCACATAGCGCCTTTTCTGGCAGAAAGGCGCTGGAAGGGTGCTGTGGAGCGCTGGGATGAAACGTCTGTGTGCCCCAAAAAAAACGCTCACAAGGGTTTTCCTTTCTATGACAACAATATCTTGACAATTCCTGTAGCCGCGCAGTTTTGCAGCATCGCAAAGCAGCGAACTCCTCTGGTAATTTCATTAAAAGGCATGGCATATAGGTCCACAGTAGCTTATTATTATTATTATTATTATTATTGTTATTGGGTCTTATAAGAGTGGGCAACAATGACTACGGGGCCATCAAGTCACAGCATCCACGGTGAGAGGACACGCAATTGTGTGCGCTTTTACGCACGCGGGTGTAGGTGATCACGGATCTTTGATGTGGGAAAGATGTAGCCAGATGTATTACCTGTTTTAGATAGCCTAAGTGGTTGTCTGTCAGTCCGTTCGTCCGTAGCATGAGTCATGTGCGCCACTTCACCACCGACCCGTGCGTAAAAGCGCAAACAGTCCCTCCTTGAGGCACTGAATGAGGAAATAATCGCCCCGGCGATATAACGAAATAATAAGTCGTTATCACGAGATAACAGTACACACATAAATACATGGCCGTTCTCGTCTTCCGTATGATACATATACTGTGTTAATCTTTTAATGCTACAGCTGGTGAAGTCATCATCATGTTTTATTAGTAGGATTTGTGTTAATATACTTAGTAACTTTGCCACCACTGTATGGGTTAGAATTGATTACATGTGTGTTGCTGTAAAATATCTCAATTTATATATTGCTGGAAAAATAATTTAACTAAGCTACTATATATATATATATATATATATACATATAGCTATTGTCTCTGTTATGGTAATGTCTGTGTGACATGTCATACAACTCTGGATAGACGGACACGGCCAGCACCAGCTTCTCCTCCATTTTTTCTGGTTACCAGGGTGACGAGTTCCGCGATATGATTGGTTGCTTGGAAAAAGTGCCGGTGACGACACCAGCGCCTCTCTGAAAAGTTCAGAGATTTTCAACTCAAAACGCTCGGAGCGGCCGCACAAAAAAAGAGGAGCCGCTGGAAAAAAGACGCTGGGCACAGCGCCTTTTCCCTAGGCGGCCGCATGCGGCCGCAGACGCTCCCTCCTCATTGGGAACAATTGAAAAAAGACACTGGCCTTCTTCTGGCGCTCAGAAAAATGCGCTATGTGGACACAGGGCCTAACTCCTTCGCTTGAGGCACCAACTCACTCCCAACCCAGAGGGGGGCAATCTACCTTTTTCCAGCAGAGAACCATGGCCTCAGATTTGGAGGTGCTGATTCTCATCCTGCCCGCTTCACACTTGGCTGCAAACTGCCCCAGTGCATGCTGGAGGTCACAGTGTGATGAAGCCAACATCATCTGCGAAAAGCAGAGTTGCAGTTTTGAGGCTTCATTCGTTTAGTTTTATTTCCTGTTTTACTCTCAGACTTTATTTTTCTCTTGAATATATTTCATGCAAGTCAGTGTTAAAAAGTGCAGAGAAATAATATTATTATATGAGCAATAGCTTTTCAATTGACATGGTGTTTGTGCTCTCATTTTACAGACACTCCATCCAAAAAGAAATTTGTGCTATGTAAGATGCCAGAAAACTGGACTACACTTCCTGTGTATTCTAGTCCTCAGTGTACCCCGCGTCGTGACAGCGTTGCAGTCTACACAAAGAGCAGGAAAGGCAGCAACCTCGTTTATGAAGGTTTCATTTGTCCACCTGCTCCTGAAGAACTGCCTATGTCGGCGCTGCATCGACCACCGAGGGATGACAGCTTTACGAAGAATTATGAAAGACTGTTAGGGAAGATCACAGCTGAGGACAAGGCTGTAGCTCAGGAGAAGATCATCCCAAAAGATGAAAATAAAAGCGTGGCAGATTCTGCAACGAGTAGTGCACCTGGGCAAGGTGTTGTAGCTAAACAGCCAAGGACCATGCCAGGCCATGAAGATGCAGCAGAGGCTGCAGCCACCAGTGAAAGTAAAACAAATCATCTAAATCTGTCTTTGCAGAGGATGGCGCCCGACACAGATTATCCATTTCCGTATGAAATCCTCGACGCAAGAGAGAGTTTACTCCCAGTCCCACCTGAAGCAGGGATGGATGAGTTTTCAAGTGGTTTTCAACCTTGGTGTACAGTGGACACAGAGCTCTGGAGGTTATTGTGTAACCCAGATCCTTCTGAACAGCCCGGCTTGCCCAGACCTGCCGACACGTACCACACTCCTGACCTGGGTTAGTGTGAAGGCTGACACTGTTTACATACCTTGTGAATAAATACTTTGAGCAGCAAGTAAATTTCTGACGTACACTTTATACTGGAAAAGAACTTCACATGGAACATCCAGAGTTCTCACTATTTACCTTCTGTGTAGAGTCAAGAAAACACAGATATTCAACCTTTTGTGTTGTGTCTTGACACAGAAGGGGTCGACACTTAGGTGTAGGCAACAAAACCACTTGGTTAGGAAAAGATCGCAAAAAACACCCGGCCTTGAGTGCCACACATGCTGCAACTGGTGTTGTTTGTCGGCAGGGGAGCCACCAGGGCAAGTGACAACTAAAAAAGGAGCAAAATGTAAACACTCAATTTTGTGTGAGGATATTTTAACTAATATTATAACAATCTAGCAAAAATTGCCTATTTCAATACGGACCAAACAGGTTAATTTCCAACACTCACAGACCACACCCACCTTTCTTTGTGAAGGACTGGGTCGACTGGGTGACACAGGTTGACTGTCGCCCGTTCTTTTTTCTCTCCTGTCTTTCTTTTCATTTTTTGGTCCCCAGACTCTTCCTTTTGATGCTGAGACATGATGCTCAGCTGCACTGACACTCCTCAAGTACAGTTTATGCCTGGTTTGGGGCCAGGGGCTCTCTGGATGTTTACTTTTTGCCAAAAACAAGAAAAGAAACAAAGTTTTATTGGTACATTTTAAATAAAATGTTTTCTATTGAATTAAAAATTAGTTAATGTTCTAATATTTTTTAGGACCCCTTACAGTCAGAGGCCCTCAGAGTCATCCTGACATTTCTCCCCCATATGGCGCCACTACTGTTTATTGATCATGATCACCACTCTCCTGGGTCAAAGGCCGTTTTTTGGGATATATCCACCTCCTCTTTTGACCACCCTGAGCGGACTTACATGCTTTGTAATCTCCGTCTGCTGTTAAGAGCATCTAATATTGATGTGGATGGTTTACACTGGAGTTGGGTCTCCCTAGTGTCTTCCATGCAGAAGGTCTAGGGTTCAAATCCTGCTGGGACATCAGCAAAGGCACGCAGTCGCAAGAGGTTCCGACGAAACAAACGGGATCAGATCCCCTAAGGAGGCTTCAGGATAAGAAAGTGACCCCGAAATATGAGCCAAGTCCACAACGAGGGCGTGTCTCAAACTTGTGGTAGACGGGAGGTTCCAGACGCAAAAGCGGATTAATATGGTTTACATTAGTGTTGGTACGGTGCCATCCATCATCTTGACATTGCCCAATGGTTGTATTTTGATGCTTTGGGAGTGAGGCCAAGCTTAAACCTAAATTTCACCTTTTCTTCAGATTTTCCATGCTTTTATTTGAGTATGGTTGAAATGTGTTCACTGCTGCCCCAGTGACATTTAAGGGAACAAACCCATTGTTATGGAAGAGTCCGAGGGGGCCACGACTGCTTGGTCCTACATTGAAATGTACTGTTGGTATACATATGAGTATAACCTTGTCAAATCATTGCATTTATAGCTACAAGTGTAATTTTTTTGCTTCAAAATGGCAATAACTTCATTATGCTGAGGGTCAGGAGTGTTTATAATGCAGTGTACTTCTTTGGCAGCAACAATAAGCATCACTTGTTAATGTGAAAAATATTGTGAATCTTGGACCATGATATGACGATGAGGCAACCCATCACAAAAGTGTTGTGGAAAGAAATTATACAATTTGTAATAATATTGTTTTTAATGAATAATGAATGCTTTTAAGAGATTGGTGTGAGATCAATGCTACATCAGACATGCTCTCAGACAGCATTTTAACAAGACAAAAGACTGCAGCGGTGAGGACTAAGTGGTTGATTTGGTAAATGCACATTGAGTTAGCTTCCCCAGCTACGATAAAGTGCAGAGCACAGCTGCTTCCTTAAGCTTAAGCATCTGCTTTCAGGAGAAAAGCTTATCCAAAGCCAGGGGGACAGTCCTGTATGAGGCTGGAGAATTGCTTGTGCTGATGGCATGGCTTAAGATAAAAGGTCAGTTTGTAAGTGACAAAAAACATATTGTCTCTGAGATTTCCGCCTCCACACTGGTGCAATTTATGATGGTCAGTGCATTGGAAAATTTGCAATCAACAATTCAACAAGATGTCCTTCCACAAATAGTTTTTCTCTACAAAGTCCACAAAACGCACTGTGGACAGTTTTCATTTAAATAGTTTTGGATTAAACATCACACAAACTTAATCTCACATAACCAAAATCTTTAATGCTGCTGCTTCAGTACGACAACACAACCACGGGGCAGGCTTGTTTTCCTTTCCTGCACCCTGCACTTTTATTTTGGTGCCTCTTAATGGGTATTGATTTCCTCCATACAGGTTTGATTGATTTTGGTTGTCCTTACTGAATCAGGAGGCCAGAGATTAAAGTCCTGACCCTGTCACACACCAAGAACACACACAGCTGGTTCACTTGTGATGCCAAACCACGACTGTAATCAGCCTAAAGGTCATAGAGCGAGTCCCAAGTTCCACTACTGCCTGTGGGGGCAAAGATCTCAGCCCTGTGGTTCTCTCTGCAATCTCTAATAGTTTATTCTCTTGTCCTTTCACTTTGCACCCGAAAGACGTTTCAATTTTGTCTCTATCTTTGGCAATAGGTGTGAGGTTTTTACACTGCTCTTTCCACAGACCTCTTGTCAGTGTTTCCAGTACTTCATTAAAGATGAATTTGGTTGATTTCAGTTCAGACCAAATATTTGCAACCAGTGTTGGGTAAGGGTTACTTTAAAAGTAATCAAAGTACGTTACTGCGTTACTTTTTAAAAAAGTAACCAGTTACTTTACTGCGTTACTCCCTGAGTAAAGTAACTCAAGCACTTTTAAAGTACTTTTGAGTATTCTATATTTCCTATTGGGCAATGGACCACAGGGCGTACTTTTGAGTATTCTACATTTCCTATTGGGCAATGGACCACAGGGCGCTAAGCCTACATTTTTTTGTCTCCAAAATTAAAGTTATGGACCACTTGCCCTTCACTGAGATCCAATTCTCCCATCACAGCCGTCACTTTGACCAGTAGAAACACAGAACGATCTGCTGCCGTAGACAACTGTATGACAACAACACCCCAGCGTTTTTAATATTTCCTCTAGGGATGTTACCACACAGAGTAAAAGGGGGAAATGATGGTGTGAAACAGCAGAGGCACTTTGTCAACCCGCTGAGTTAACGTTACTGTCATTAGCATCAAGCTAGCAAACAATGGTACATCCTCACGGTCGGACATAAAGTAATAACATTAACAAATAGCGGCGGGGCTTTTACTCACCACAACTGCAGAGGCTCCCAGCTTCATTTGAAACAAACTACATTATAGACGGTCCGTTATTTATTAATCCCTCTGTGTGTTTATATATTTACTTTTTATCCGCTCCGTTGTCTTTGTAAAGTTAACATATCGCACCGTCATTTCAAACTCAACACTTGTTTCAAATTAAAAGCCCCTTATAACCTCGGCTGAGAGAATCCCTCCATTTTCTAAATAGGCTTTTATTCTGAAACATTTGTCAGAACTTCCTGTGGAAGATACAGTAGCTTGACAGTTTACGTATGGCGCTTCAAATGTAGCTCCTGCCATCTGCTGACGCTTTTAGGTGACTACAACAACATGTCGGCTGGCACATGAACACACACACTAACTCAAATAATAGTCAAAGTAATAAAAATAGGACAAGAATAACCCGATGACATCACACACGCCATGAAAGACGACCGGGGATAATTGGTGAGTACCAGCGTGTAGCGTGTACCAGGCATAATGCAAGTCCTGAGTCTGAAATATGTCTGTCAGCGAGTCCTACTCCACCTATTTAAACTCCACCGTAGACAACAGCGGCATTTCTCCGACCACATAGTGAGCCACAAGCTCCGTGGCTTCTTTCAGACTGATAGGTTTAACGTTATCTCCGTTATTAGAACCAAATGACAGCCGTTGCTGTTTCAGAGCTGAAGGACCAGCGTTCTAAAAGTAACGGAAGTAACTGATGTCTTGTTTGAAAATGTACTTAAGTATTTGATTACTCAAACAGCAAACTAATGCGTTAGGTTACTCGTTACTGCAAAAAGTAATCAAAGTACTCTTAACTATACCCAACTCTGTTTGCAACAAGACAAGTTGAAACATGCGACTACTTGCAACGCGTCGTTCTACAACGTACTAAAAACCTGCCGGTTCAAACTAATGCAACCAGATAAGATGGTGTATCATCTCAATGCAACAACTCTCTGTACCTCTGTACTGATTTCCAGTTTTACAGGCTTATTTTATGGCTGAATATAATTTGTAGCATAAGCATAAGCACCCACTGTCCAACACCGTTACATGTGAGGACAGAAACAGAGGGCTTGGTGGGGACAGAGCACCTGCCGGAGCAAGCGAATGCACCGTTTGCGGTCATTTTGACTTTGACCAGTGGACTTCACTACAACTGGGTGTTAAAACAGGATAAGTACTTTACATTCTAAAACCAGCCGCTGGCAATTTGACCAGCTGAGTTGCAGGTGACACCATCAGCCGGCTTGAGTCAAGCTCAGACCGGCCAGTTCACACCGCTGCAACTTTTCTCCGCAGTGTTCTGAAACAGTTTTGTCCCGTCCCGAATCTGTGTTGATGATAACCACGCTAGGTCTTCTGGAAAGTCTACCTAGGAGAGTGGAGGTTGTTATAGCAGCAGATTAATTCCCATGGTTTTCAAATGAGATGTGACGTTCAGTTGTCCACATCCTGCAGATGGACGTGACTAAAGGCTAAAACACCCTTCTTTTACACCAGTGACATTGCACAGTGGATATTTATTTCTTTGAAAATATTCTCAGTTACTATTTACCTTTGTTTGAAATTCTGATCGACTGAACTGAAATACTTGTGTCTCTCTGGCTCTTATCTGCTGTTGTTTTCTGCCACTATGTTTCTTCTTCAAGCTGAATCAGATAATAAAATTGTGTCTTCCCGCTCCAAGGTCAAGGATAATAACTTACTAAGTGGATAACTGGATTACAGGCATTCATGTTTGCTTGGTCATTCACTTTAAGCACACACACACACACACACACACACACACACAGGTGAAGTGTGACATAAACAAAAACTTTGCCAACGATTATCTTTTGCACAAACCCCCGATCTTTAATTTTCAGAGCACGCAGACTTTATTCCTACACAGTCGAGCAATCGCTGAATCAAGCTGCTGCAGTTTGTATGATTTATTCCTCTCTAATTGCCTAACTCCAATATTAATAAGTTTTCTCGGCCATGCCATAATAATCCCTGCAGAAAAAAATTATCAAGGAATTACATATGGTGCAAACAAACCTACTTTTTTTTTTTTTTTTTTTTTTAAATAAATGACTTTATAATCCATCAGAGGAATACAAATGTCATTTCACTAGACAGACACAAGACAAGGCAAGAATAGGCCTCTGACTCTTTACTTATTTCCCCAGCTGTCAAGTCTCAGACATTAAACCCATCTCTGTGCTAGCTGGAGCTCTTCTGCAAAGTCTTAGCAGTAGATTGGTATGAACGGCTGCACTCTGTTCAGATGTCTTGCAGAGTTTCACTGATGAAGTGCATTGACATTGCAGTCATAGTGCAGAATCACCACTTGTGTTTATGTGATGCATGTTAAAGGTGCCGTACGCACTGTGGAATCAAAATATTGCAAAAAGGAAGTCTATGGGATTTAAAAAAATTTTTTTTTTATATACACACACATGCACAAACAGGACCTATACATGCACTAAATGGAGAGATGTCAGAGTGCGGCTGCCCATGACAGGTGCTCCGAGCGGTTGGGGGGGTTTGGTGCCTTGCTCAAGGGCACCTTGGTAGTGCCCAGGAGGTGAACTGGCACCTCTCCAGCTACCAGTCCATGCTCCATATTTTGGTCCGGAGGGGGACTTGAACCGGTGACCCTCCAGTTCCCAACCCAAGTCCCTATGGACTGAGCAAAATGATTACAAGGATAGGAAAGCAGAACAATACACTGAGGCTACCTGACACACCAAGCTGATGGTTGGCTGATGGTCAATGTCCAGCCGTCGGAGAGCATGTTACCTCAGTTTCTGCGGTGTGTCCGCCACTGTTTGGCTTTTCTTCCAGCCAGTTTAGCATGTTGAGGGTGTAAGAACAAAACAAGCTTGTGATATTAGGTAAAAAAAATCCAGCCCGACCCCACCCGAGCCTGTGCATGTTCTGTCCGAGCCTGGCCTGGCCCGTCTCTTTAACTAATTATGAACCCGAGCCTGCTATTGAAGGCTGACTCTCTCTTTCTTTCCATGGCAAGCCTTTGTCATGTGCCTTTGCTGTCATATACCAGCATCGTGCTGCACTTGGTACACTTGGCGAAGCTGACACACACATTGTCACCGTATGTATGTTATGTAAAGCTGTCCCAAACCTCGGACTTCCCTTGAGATCCGAAGGCTCCATTTCGCTCGTTAGGCCTATGCGCAGCAGGTCAAGTATGATGCGTGTGAAGGGAGGAACTCACATGTGCGCGGCCAGTGGCGCCATTGGGGGGGGGGTGCTGCATGTTCGGGCTCGGGCAGAGAATCTAAGCTCTAATGTTAGGTAAGATTATTGTTTTTGGCATTTAGCTTTTTAGCAGACACAGTTAGTAACTGTTTATGTTATTGTTTGTTAGTGCACGGTATACCATTTGTTCTGTTGTGTGGTTGATGTGCTAACTGGCTAACTAGTGTCTTTATCCATCCTGTTGGTCCTCCAGTTCCCTTTTTGAATACAGACTATGCCAGCTGGCAATAGTATTTTTTTGGCATTATCTGTACCTTACTTAGTTTTTTTATTTCTGTCACTTTTACTCCCCTACATTTCCTAAATAAATGTGTACTTTTTAAAAGTATCTTACTCTGGTTTTTCTCCATTATCCATGTATTTCTATTTCTTAAGCATTTACATTACTTTGTTATTACAAAATAAAATCGTAATTCAAAGCACTTAATTTTTCCGTTAGGAACTTCGTCTGTGAAGAGCGACAGTGCATATTAAACAAAATAAATACAAATAGATAAATACAAATGTTAAAAAGTTAAAAATACAAATACAAATGTTAAAAGGAGAGAAGAACAAACACACACACCCCCAAGCATACATATCAGATCAAATCAGCTGTTATTCATTAGTCTGATGGATGAGGGTACAAAGCTGGACATGGCTCTCTTTGTTTTAAAAGCAAGAGATCTGTACCTTAGACCTGAGGGTAGGGGTTTGTAATGGCTGTGCAGTGTGTGTGTGGTGTCTGAAGCTATCTGAGAACCCTTTTGTTTAGTCCTTCTGTTGTAGATGCTGATAAGTGGTTCCTGTGCCAGTCCGATTATTTTACTGCTCATTGTTATGATTTTGTTTAGTGGATTGCGGTGGATGTTGGACAGTGAACCAAACCAGGCTGATATGTTGAAAGTTATAACTGATTCAATGAAACACTTGTAGAAAGCTGCTAAAACTGATTGGTGAACCTGGAGTCTGTGAAGTTTCCTGAGAGAAAAGAGGCGCTGCTGACATTTGGAGAAGATGGCTTCACTGTTTGTTTGAAAGGTGAGTTTATGGTCGATTATGGTCACGAGATATCTGTATGAATTAACCCTTTCAATTGGCTGATTGTTGACTGACAGAGGAGGGATGATGGACGGGGCTTTACGGAAGTCAATCACCAGTTCTTTTGTTTTGGAGGAGTTGAGGTCAAGACAGTTCTGCCTACACCACCCTGCAAAAGTGTCCAGCTCAGTCTCAGAATGAGTAGTCTTAGCTTGCAATTTAGATCATGGGTTAATCACATAGGGGCAAGTGGAAACAAGTGCTCTTGAAGCAGCAATTAAGTTTCTATTTCCAGTCAAGCCCAGGCTGCATGTCGGGTTAGATGGTACACACTAGCAGCTACATTCCACTCGACAATGATACTGACTTTATGATGGAAGCAAAAATGGCATCCCAAAGCAGAGAGTGTGAGGAATGAATAAAGGAGATAAAGATTTGTGACAGGTTGGTCCTGGGTTGTCAAAGGTTTTCTCTAAATCCTTTAAGTTGTGAAGAAGATCTCGTTTTTCTTCATGTGTAATGTTTGCTATGTTTGAGGTGGTGCACATGTTAAGAAGAAATAAACTCCGAATTCTGACTGCTTGGTTTTTTATAACAAGCATTTACTTGTACTTTTACTTTCAATACATATGTACATTAAGTATATTAAAATTGCTTTTGGTAGCTTCATATACTTTAGGAGTTTTATACAACCATCACTGAAAGTATCCCCATTACATCCACAACAGCCTAGGCAATCATACTCAAAGTTGAGTCACTGTACAACAAATGCATAATTAAAAGTCGCAGGTAAAATTATATTTGACCAATCTCACCTTGTTCACTATCTGTTCAAACATCTGTCGTCTTGGATGTGCTCCAGCTCCTTTTCCACGAATACATCAGGGATTAAGAAATGTTTTTTACCTGTTGCATGAAGGACTCTCTTAATTTCTAATCCTTGCACCCTGCATTGTGATACATTCAACTCCACGTTTTCCAAGCTGTATCAAAACCTGCACTGACTCTGGTCATATGGGTGTTTAAGTGAGGTGATGTGAACCCCACCTTCCCCAAAGCCATGAAAACGAGCATCGAACAACTTTGCTCCTCCATCCATGTTTCCCCACCTGGATCATCATCCTTCAATCACTTCCTCCCTTTGCCTGCCTCCTCTGGATTATTCACCACCAGCTCTGACACCTTACTGTGTGTGTGTGTGTGTGTGTGTGTGTGTGTGTGTGTTGTCATGTTATATTGCAGAAATGGAAGGCTTCAGAACAACCCCAAACTGTTCATGCTGAAAAGGGCTACCCTCATCAAAACAGCAGCTGTCTCACTGACTGTGCGCAGCTTTTTCCACTAGCTGCACATGTTTGGTCAGGACAGGACCCCCTGCTGACACCCGAGCCTCCTCTGTGAGAGGCTTGTCATCCTCGACAGCTCCGCTCACAGAAATGTCGCTGGAGGATATTATCATGCCGTCTCTGCGCCCCCCCCTCTCCATTGGTGTTTTTTTTATCAGTGTGATGACGAGTCATTCACTGTTGAATGTGTTTAGTGATGTTATTTTTTTGGCCTCGCTTGGCAATTCCCGCCTCTGGTGAGCCACATAGTCGCTCTCTATGGAGAGCCTTGAGGCTGTGATGCATTATGGACATTGTGATGCATGCACACGCTCTCACATAATCACCTTTTTGCAACAGTTTTGCACCATTTGCAATGTGTGACTATCATGGCGTTATCTCCCAAATGACCACTTACTGAGTGTAATTATGTATCATGGGTATTCTGACGCATGGGTAACCCACTGTGCTGATCTGATTCGAGGTGTTACATACATGATAAACCATCGTCTCTGCTCTCTCTCCCAACAGTAGGATGCTCAGTTTTAATGGTTGTGTGCTTTTTACTCCTATCAGGACAGATGCTCCACTTACCCACTCTTCATTCTCTTGTTTATATATTAAAGGGACAGTTCACCCCCTAATCAAAAATACATAATTTTTCCCATATCTGTGGTGCTGTTTATCGATGCAGATTGCTTTAGTGTGAGTTGCTGACAGTGTCTGACAGCACCAAAAACAACAACAACAAAAACAAACCACATTATAAAAACTTAAAAGCAGTGTATCCTTCAAGAAATCCTGACCTGGTTGCTCAGGATAATCCACAGGGCTTGTTGTAAGCAGTTTTATGTAGTAACATTTTCTCTCTTCCAAAGTACACACACCAACTGTGCAGGAAGAGGCATTGAACACCACTGGTCCCTTTAACCTTGTCACCAAGCTTACAGAGACTTTGGAATCAACACTGCCCTCTGTGATTGGACCCTGAGCTTCCTGACGGGCAGACCCCAGGCTGTGCTTACAGGAACCATCACGTCCTCCACTTTGACTCTCAGCACCGGAGCCCCTCAGGGCTGCGTGCTCAGCCCTCTCCCGGACTCCCTGTTCATGCAGGGCCACACAAAGCTCCAACACTATCATCAAGTTTGCTGACAGTTTGCTGACAGTCCCTCATTGTTTGGCTCCTACTGTCAAATCCCTTCTTTCAGTTCATTTTTGGCTGGATGTCACAGTTCCCTGGAGTTGTTCAGAGGCTAATTCAGGTCGCTTGTTGTGCAGGGCGTGGGTACTGAGTCCTTATTAAGAATAGAAAGCAGCTTGGTGCAATTCCCCTCTTGGCCAATCAGGGTGTGATGACGCCTTTTCTTAAGGCTTAAGAAAGCTGAGGAAAAGCATACTCAGGACATTCTGACCTCATGTTAGCAGACATTGTCAGCCAGAAACTCTGGTTTCTAGGCCTGTTTGAGAATTCAATGCTGTCTTTTGCTGCGCTGTTTGAGGGGGATTTTGTGCATCTTAAAACTCAAGTGGAGGGATTATTAAAGAATCACTTTACACTAGGTCACCTGCATCTGGGCTCCTCTTGGTGTTTTCATGCAAGAGTTTAGCCTGCCAAACGATCACTTAATGGAGGGAGCCTGAGATCTCAGATTTTCATTGCCAATGACTGCTTCTCTGTAACTGTTTGTGCATTTGATAATTAAAAAACATAAACTAGAACTTCAAGAACTAGAACTAGGAAAAAAAAAAAAAAAAAGACTGAAGATCCGCCTTCCATGACCTGACAGCACCTGAACTGTGAAGGGGCTCATGGAGCTCAGGTGTGTCAGCCTCATTTTTGATCTCTGATCACTCCTCTGCACATGCTTCTTTGGGTCCTAACAGTCCAGGAGTAGTGGCAGTGGAAAGACAAAGTGCTGGTTGTCATTTATTTCATATTATATCATTTTCATTTTTTTTTTTAACCTGTGTTTTAGTTGTGCTGCATTTTAGTGCTGCATCTGTTGTTGGCCTCCGGAGACGGGAGCAGCTGGTGCAGAGTTCACCTGTTGAATTGTGGTGATGAAATTCAAGGTTTACTGTGGTGCTGGTTGTAGTTTGGGTGTTTTTCTGTAGGGTAAAAGGGGCTTTTCTTGTGTTTTATTTCAGGTCATCCACTGATAGTATACTTCCAGTGCATTGGCCTGCTGATTGGTGTCACACACCCCCACAGTATAACACTTTACTGTTAGTGACCCTGACTTTAATAAAAGCATGTTGTTTGACCCACACTGACTGTTTGCTTCGTTGTTCACCTGTAATTGCATCAAAGTTTAGTCAGGGTCAAAGTCACAGGACTGATGATTGAGAGGTGGACTTAAGTCCAATATAATCATAAGGTACCTGGCCCCGAGATATCTCAGTGTGCATGCAGTCAACTCTTGTGAATGATTTTCTATACATTAAACTATAGGAAAACAATTTGTGAGTGGCCTTCCCGTGAAGTGAAATCAATAGACTTCTGGTTTGTAGCACCCTGAAGGATTTAAAGCTATATAATAGAAATACAAAGACAAAGAGTAGAGCCTGTTCATTCCTGTGTTTTGTTCAACATTTACAAACTGGGGTGTCGTAGTCGGGGAAAGTGAAACTGATTACCCAGGGCCCCAGTGGAAGGGGGGACCTTTGGAAAGCCTTAATGAAAAATGTCTTAGTAATTTGTGCCATAACTCAATTAAACATATAAAGCAGAAGTGCTAGCAAATCTTACACAGCTTTCACTGCTGCTGATGCGCAGAGCAGCCATACTGGATTTTAAAGTCAGGGCCGGTGAGGTTCCTCTGACTTTCTAGGCCAAAACACACCGGCGGCGTACGACGCGCGCCAGAACAGACGCCCCCATTATTTTCTATTTACAAACCCACACCAGTCCTATTTTGTCCTATTTTTCCAGCGATTTACAAACCCACACCAGTCCTATTTTGTCCTATTTTTCCAGCGTTGCCGCCCTTGAAAAAGCGCTATTTTGTACTTCCCAGCCTAGTGGACTGGAGTGTGCAATAGAAATCCGGTTGACGCCCCGCAGCGCAACGCTTTTTGTGTGTGTTGGGGGCGGCACTTGACTCGCGTCAATGACGCCGCCATCATATGACACCGCCATCATATGACACCGCCGTCAAGTGCCGGTGTGTTTTGGCCTTCTGAGTTAAAATTTCGACTTCAGGGGGCATTCCAGTTGAAATTTCTGACTGGGAACTCGGAAACTCTACACCATAAATGCAGCTAGAGCCAGGGGAGGGGCTGCTTTTGCTGCTGGAGCGCTATCGTACACGGTCATGTCTTCTGTCAAGAAAAGGAAATCAGGGCTCCAAAAAAGAAATGAAAGGAAGGATAGAAAACAAACTGACTTTGTTAAAATAAAATCAAAAGATGCGTGAGAGACACGTGGATCTAGAGAGGAAGAGTGGGGTGCCCACAGAGACTGCTTAAGCATAGGGCCCAGAATTTGGTGCTACGCCCCTGACTATCAATATCCACTAATGTTGATTCTAGCACCAACTAATGCTTGTAGTGTGAATATAGCTGTCACAAGTTGTAGCAGCCTGAAGTCTGTATTTGACCTGTAAGCACCTAAACTGAACTTCAGTCTTTTTATTTAGCTGTGTAAGTGCATGGATGACAGAGAGACCAGTGCAATAAGTAACCTATATTTCTGTAATGTTTTGGACAATGTCCTAATTTTGTCCTTCTGTATGAATTATCATGGATGTTCCAAAATCAGTGTGTAAAATATTAATGCTTTGGTCTTCCAGCTACTTTAACGTTTAAAATTTCAGACAGCTACACATGGCTGTATTATGTCTGCGATTCTCATAGTGAGTGGATATTTAATACAGTGGAAAAGCCTCTTTCCTCCTGGGAGATGTCAGTCTCTTTGGTACCTTTCTTGTATTAAGCTGTAGAAACGGTTGTAGCGGCTTTGTCTGTGTTCTCACTCAGACTGAATTTGCACTTACTAGTCTGGAAAAAAAGGTCAGGTGTAAAGTGACTAATAGGATGAACTGGCGTTGCTACATGAGGGAGGATAGAAGGCTGATAGAAATGTTTGGTTGTGAAGTGAAACTATTGATGATTCCTGGAGAGGTGTGAAAGCAGGAGAGCAGGTAAATAGAAGTGAGCAATTGAATATATCTGTATATTACCCATCCGTTCAATTTACAATTTATTAAACCTAAACCATCTCAGTGTAGAGCTGCGTTTTCATTTGTATGGCAGGACTAATGAGGGGGGGGGGATGTAAAAGAAATCAGCTGAAATATGTCGTTTTTATGAAAAGGGAATTATTCTAATGCGTATTATGGGTGAGTCACCACTCCGAGGCCACATTTGCAACTCGCTCCTTGTTATCTCCCCACTGTTAATTAAGATAGGTGAACTGAAGAGCCTGGGAACTGGATTTCTCTCTGAATTAAACATACAAATGTGAATTGGCCTGTAGTAAAGCTTTCCCTTTGACATTTCATTATTCTGTGAAAAGCACTTTATATTGCAGGGGGGAAGAGTGGAAACAAGACCACATCCACACCAACATGTTTTCATTTTAAAACAGCATTTTTCAAACCAAAACAACCACCGTACACACAAGGCTAATAGCACAGTTTAAGAATTACTCTCCATCCATACTAAAACACCTGACATTGCATATCACATCACTCAGTGACGACCTCCGGAGCTGAAAAATTAAGCCGACACTAAGTGCCAAAAACTGCAGTTCTTTAAATGGCCACTTGAGGCTGGCTCCGAAAGCCTGTAAATTCCCATAGACCCCCATGTTAAAATGCCCAAATTCACAGCAGAAATAAACATGTTTACAGCCTACCAGAAAAGTTTCCTAGCATGTAGGGCAGCCTTTATGACAGTGCATGACATTTCCTTAATCTTAAGGCCACTCTAGAGGGCATTCCATTGTGTTTTCTCTAATAGAAGGGAAGGAGGGTACCTCATCACATTTTCTCCACTGGAAGGGCACCCTAGAGGGCACTTCACCACATTTTCTCCATTGTAAGGGTACCCTAGAGGGCACTTCACCACATTTTCTACATTGTAAGGGTACCCTAGAGGGCACCTTATCACATTTTCTCTACTGGAAGGGACATCATTAGGTTTTCCCTATTATAAGGACATCATAGAGGGCACTTCATCATATTTTCTCCACTGGAAGGGTACCCTAGAGAGCACCTCATCACATTTTCTCGAATGGAAGGGCACCGAAGAGAGCACCTTATCACATTTTCTCCATTGAAGGGTACCTTAGAGGGCACTTCATCATATTTTCTCCATTAAAAGGTACCTAAGAGGGCACTTCATCATGTTTTCTCCACTGGAAGGACACCATAGAGGACACCTCATCACATTTTCTCGAATGGAAGGGCACCGAAGAGAGCACCTTATCACATTTTCTCCACTGAAGGGTACCTTAGAGGGCACTTCATCATATTTTCTCCACTGGAAGGGCACTGCAGAGGGCACCTCATTGGGTTTTCCCTATTGTAAGGGCATCCTAAATTTTTTTTTATATACTTTATTAATCCCCAAGGGGAAATTCAATTTTTTCACTCTGTTTGTCAATTACACACAGGTCCGAACACACACATGCACAAACAGGACCTATACATGCACTAAGTGGAGAGATGTCAGAGTGGGCTGCCCATGACAGGCGCTCAGAGCGGTTGGGGGGTTCGGTGCCTTGCTCAGGAGCACCTCGGCAGTGCCCAGGAGGTGAACTGGCACCTCTCCAGCTACCAGTCCACGCTCCATATTTTGGTCCGGACGGGGACTTGAACAGGCGACCCTCCGGTTCCCAACCCAAGTCCCTAAAGGGCAAGTCACCATGTTTTCTCCATTATAAGGGCACCATAAAGGGCACTTCATCACATTCTCTTCACTGGAAGGGCACCCAAGAGGGCACTTCATCACATTTTCGCCACTGGAAGGTCACCGCAGAGAGCATCTCATTGGGTTTACTTTTCCCTATTGTAAGGGCACCCTAGAAGGCACGTCATAATGTTTTCTCCATTGTAGGGGTATCCTACAAAGCACTTCATCACATTTTCTCCACTGGAAGGGCACCATAGAAGACATTTCATCACATTTTCTCCACTGCCAGGGCACCCTAGAGGGCACTTCATCACATTTTCTTCATTGTAGGGGCACCCTAGAGGGCACCTCATCGCATTTTCTCCATTAGAAGGGCACCATAAAAAGTGCTTAATCATGTTTTCTTCAGGGCACTTGATCATTTCTTTTTTTCACTGGAAGGGCACTTTATCGTTTTGTGGCTGCATATGTCCTGGGTCTGGATTCCTGTGCTAAGCCACTGCTTCAAGATATGCTAACCCAACCCTCTGCACCTATTCAGGCAGGGGAGCAAAGTAAAGAGTTTGAAGTGTGCTGTTAACCTTGGACAGCACCTGAAGTGTCCGTTAAAGCCGTCGGTCTTCACACCTGGAGCACTGCACAACAAATGGAAACCTATTTTAGTTATGGGCCCTTAAGACTAGACTTGTACTTTGTTTTCGTCAGCATGGCGGCTCATTTTAGAGGCCTTGGTCATGTTCATCTTGGCTGTGTTTATAAGTCTGACGTTTGGCAGCACTTGACATGATCGCAAACAAGCTAATAGAGGCTGACAGATGGCAAGTGTGTTTGAGAGAGGGGCCAAACAGCTGGCAAGATGGTCCAGTTTCTGCAAAATGTATGTTAGACACAGAGCTACAAATTCATGCCCCTCCTTATATCATAATTAAAGCCATATGTAGCAAAATTAATCAGAACAGTAAATCAATAAGTGATTACCACATGTTATCTTGATACATGAGTGTAAACACTGAAAACAAAGATTATCACCATCATTATATTTGCCAGTACTGCTGATAGTATCTGCTGCAAACATGATGAAGGTGACATTCCTGCAGCACAAACAGCAGCTAAAGCTTTCACAGTGGATTGAGTGGAGCAGCAGAAGCCATTGTGCCGCAATGATGACTAAATCTGAAGTATTTGTGATGTGATTCTAATTCTTCTAATTCTGGAAACATGAAGATGTATACCCTGGTTATAATCCCTCAATGTTGACATACTGTTGGGCCCAGAGTTAAGTTGGACCTGTTACTTACCGGGAAAACAAGAGGCAACAGCGTTTAACATCACCTGATGTGGCTGTGAAGGCATGAGGCTGACAGACTAGCTGATGAGTGACAGGAAAGATGACATCAGCTGCCACTCTGCTGTCTGTTGATGGCGTGCAGCAACAACTTGGACATGAATGAATGAGAGCTCTGTCCTTGCACCATCTACAGAACACTTCACCCAATCACACAGTCCCACTGTGCCGCGTCTGGAAGCAGCTCCAAGCATGTTCCTGCTTACAGGGGAGGAGAGCAGAGCGAGCGCCTGAAGTATTTAGACTATACAAAGAAGCCAAATACGGAGCCATAAATAATGTATGCATGCTGCATGTACAAGCATGAATATAAAGTAGTATTCTATAATATTTTCTTTCAAATGGCTGTTTGGCCAATGCAGAATGCAGTGGTTTGAATCTATGTTTACAGTCCAGTTAAGTCACAGGAGTGAAAGCAAAAAAAATTGTTTTTTAAACAGATTTTAGGGGTTGAAAAGGTGCCTTAAATTGTGACACCAAATGCACCGCACGTCACAATCTTCAAAGCACAGGTCAGAGAGAGGACATCTGTCATTCTGCCAACCTGCATCAAATGTCAAGGCCGAGGCTCTGAGTGCCTCAGAAACAGTGACTGTCATTAGTGTGCAGCGCGATTCACGTCATACTTCAAAAGCCAATTCTATTTTTAATTGTACTCTACAAAATGTACTGAAATGAGCCTACACCACTGACAATAATCATTTGCTTTCTTCAAATTATTTCAATGGCTTTAGTTTCTGTTGGTGAAAAGATAAGAGAATCTTGGTGCAGTCGAGTTGTTACTCTGAGGGGCATGTGCGCATGTTTGTCAGCCGCAGTGTGTTTTTTGATGCTACCATTAGGGGGCATTAAAGTTAGAAATTTACTACACACAGTTACTTTGAATCATTAAAAAGCAAACAAACCAATTTGCAAACAAGAAGTAGGCAAATAAGATATCAAAAATTGTAAATCACACTATGTATTCTAATATTTAGGTGCAGATTCATAGAAAATTCTCCATATCTAAGGGGAAGAAGAGGCAAATCTAAGGAAAGCTGTTATGGGGACGTCCTGTAAAAAATGGAAACTGATTGCAGCGAGAAGAAACAAGAATCTGTTCAACAGGAGTCTCTGTCAAATCCACGAGTTAAGTCACCTAAAGTTGCAGACTGAGCAGTTGCTGTAACATCACTTCAGTTTTTCTCATTTGCTTGAACACATTGTCCATTCAGAAGTTGCTAAGCGCAGAAAACATTAAAAAACATGCAACAAAAACAGATAATGCCATCAAACAACACAACTTGTAGTCAAATGGATATATTTTTTCAGTTAGTCTGAGTGGGTGGAAGTTTGCTGCAGAGATCAGCTTCTCATTGGGCGGAACGAGCCACCCGCTGAAGTCCCACCCTACCACCTCCGGTTGTGTAGCAGTTTTCAACCGTTTTCAACACGTCCTTTACTAACTTTTGCGGTGTTTGATCTTGCGGGGATGTAGCCATTTTTCTGCCATAGTTTGCGTCCTGTAGGTGATATTTTTGTGGGCGTGTTACACCAAAACCTGTTTCCCCCCGGCAATATTTTTGCAAGCGCACCGCCCAGAACGATTGTGATTGGTTGAAAGAAGTACAAGCAGCCGAGGCGTTTTTTTCTCCAATCTCAAAGTGAGAGTCAGCCCAGCCAGATCTTTCTTTTCTTGAGAAAGGTCCGGTGAGTGAGACTATCTTTCAGTCAATCATGATACATATATAACAAAATACAAATTACAGCTATTAATATGGACCAGTTCAACCTTATTAATTTGTACGATATGCCTGTGCCATTTGTTGGTACTTTACATAGTTGTAGTATGTGTGTCAAAAAAGGCAAGCAAATATATTGCAGCTTGAATTGTCTTCTTTTCTCTGAAGATAATTTAACTAGAAAAAACAAACGCTGCTGCCCTCATTTTATCTACTGTCATTGTCATGGGTGTGTGTCAGCTCTATGCAGAGCCTACACATGTGGCCTACATCGTTGTGAGCACTTATACTTGTGCGGTGGTGTGTCTGTGTCACTCTGCAGTTACACCTCCAAAACACTAGTCGGTTCTGGGGTTTTTGTGAAGTGCTGTGAAGCTGAGTTGATTGAAAATACACCCAAAACACACATTAAACACACATTAAACATGGCTTAATTTTACGTGGTCTTGTATCCATACTTTTCAAACTCAGAAATGCTGACTACTTGGTTCCCCTGTGCCATGGCCTCTTCCCCTCCTTATGTGCCTTTGGCCTCTTTGATCCATGCTTCCATATGGCAACACAGAGGTGTTGGGGGGAAAAGATATACGATATACGTATCTTCCCTGTTCCAAAACCAAAATCAAACCCTGAAAAGTGTAGGGTTAGCTAGCTAGCTACTGAAGATATAGCCTACTGAATGTATACACATGCTGCTTTTGCTTTTTAATGATTATAACAGTGAAACAAAGGCCGACCCTGCTGTACAGGAACCAGTGAAGGGAAGCAGGGAAACTTTGCTGATATTCAACCAGCTGTGGGTCATCGTAGTGTGTGCAGATGAACGTTGTTTGACTTCCCTCAGAGATCCCTGAGGTCCAGGTGCTGGCAGCGGCACAGGGTCGAAGCCAAACACCATTCACCTGCACACACTGCGATGCCACACAGCTGGTTCAGTATCAGCAAAATTTCCCTTTATATTCATTGTGTTCTGTGGCGATCAGCAGTGATGTGGTGGTTCACTTTTACACTGTGATCTGTAGCCTATAGTTCGGCTTTAGCTTCTAACTATCTTTGTCTTTTTAACCTGTTGTTGCTGCTGAGTCAGTTTGACATCCTGGATATATCCTTCAAACACAGACTGTAGACCCCTCTGTCTGCTTCTCTCAGGAATCACTGTTTCATTTCTCCAAAAATATGATAATATTCCTTCAGGGAGTGCAATTAGTTACAGTGCGGGCTCCATGTTTACTGCGACAGCTTGTTGGACCATCACAAAGGAGAGGGGCTTAACTAAAGGTCAGTTATGCAAGTAATATCTATCAGCTGTGGATAGTTGTTTTCCTCTTGTTTAACACAGTTAGGCCAGTAGAGGTTTGGGTCTCTTTCTGAGATCTGTGTTTAGTGTTTTGAAAAAGGGTGTGAGAAATGTGTGAAACCAGTGAAAACGTGTGAACACATTTTGTAAGAGAAGACTTCTGCTGTGCTAAAAAGATGATAACAAAGATCAAGTGGATGTTTCATTAAGCGTGTCTTAGCAATCGAGAAAAACTCTAATGTGCTCTCCGCAACAAGTGCTGCAACTGTAAGAACAACAAGTGGACCCACAGTAATCAGAAAGGAAGGTACAGAATGGGTGCACAGCTATATAAGTTTGCAGAGGAGCTGCACTAGACTAGGTAAAATTAATTTAAGTGTTTCCAAGAAAGAAGAACAGCACAGGAGTGGGTGATAGCTGAACAATAAAGAGATGTTAAATTATCTGCTATAGTGCTACATGGTGACTACACTCTTGATAAGTCATTTACAAGAATGAAATTACTTGCATCCACCTGCTTTGCTGGACGTGTTGCTCAGTCTATGCGCACACCAGCATTAGTGTATCAGTAGATTAAGAAACCTTACAGAAAAAAAAGTGAAAATGGCAAAGAGAGGGATATCGATACATCATGCATCACTTCATTCTTAGAAAGCCGGCCTTTTTCCTCTTTGTGTTCTCAGTGAACAAACAGAAGGAATGTACAGCCCGCTAACACCTGCTGAGTGCTCTTTTGCCTTCTGCCAGTGAGAAGAATAGCTCTGACGAGGCGACAGGCTCCAAAGAATTCCAATCAAACCTCTTGAGCCCTGCTCGACAGGCTTGTCCAGGTGACAAAGGACCAAATGGCAGGCTTTACGTGAAAAAGCCACACACTGTCAGCGGCACTGTCATCTTTTATCATTTATTTATTTCTTTTTTAGCGATTTATTCCGTCTAAGGTCAAAGATGTTCGGATTACAGCAGGCCTGAAGTAAACGTGGCGAGACGTACTTTCAAGTCCTTCTGTGAACCTGCTTTGCGAAATGTTTGATTTTTAACATATTTGTGTTGCGTTGTGGAGGGATTGTAGTAAACATGCTTCCACCTCTTTTAAACATTCTGCCAAGCAAAAGACCTTTAGAGTCACAGAATGGTGTTAATGCTGTTTTTCAGGCTTTTAAAACAGCAATTAAATATTGCTGCCTGTCTCCCCGAGCACACTACTCCACACTCTGCCTCTCTACACTGGCTCCCTTTCGCAGTTTACATCTCTGGTGTTGTAGCCTGCAGGGGAGTAAAGGAAACCTTCCTTCAAGCAAAGCTAAAATGTAGCTCTAATCCAGGATGGGCTTGGATGCCAATCTCTCAGAGCCAGGACATTTCTGTAATTCAGCGCCTTATAAAGATCGAAAACTCCCACAGTGGATGATGGGAAATGTTCTTACCAACTTTAAGGTGTTAGGGATGACACCAGGCAAACAATGGAAAATCAGTGGTGGAATCTACCTAAGTATGTTCTCAAGTATGTACTTATTTGTACTTAAGTACAAATTTAAGGCACTTGTACTTAGGGCTGTCCCAAATACCAATTGTTGGGCGTCAAAGTTTCAGTGATAAGTATCCGCGATTAATCAAAGTGAGACGAGAGCATCAGTCAGTACACCTAAAATAACGTGATAATTAGCCACCATCTTAACATGCAGTTTGCGCGTTATCCACAATAAGTAGAAAAACGAATACTTACTACAAGACAGGTAAGCTGTTGCGTGTTTTTAGGTGGGCTCTTTGTAGATTTGTGACATACCCGTTTTTTTAGTGTATCTGGAGCCCAACTTTTGGGGGTCATCTTTGCAAATTTTGAAACTATTCCATACGCTTCTTGCGACTGTACGGAGGTCGTGGCCAGTTTATGGTGAAATAATGTTCTTTCCACTTCTGGATCATGGCCCCAACAGTGCTCACTGGAACATTCAGAAGTTGAGAAATCCGTCTGTAACCAGTGCCGTCAGTATGTTTTGCAGCAATAAGGTTGCGAAGGTCTTGAGAGAGCTCTTTGCTTTTACCCATCATGAAATGTTTCTTGTGTGACACCTTGGTAATGAGACACCTTTTTATAGGCCATCAGTTGGGACTGAACCAGCTGATATTAATTTGCACTGACAAGGGGCAGGATTGCTTTCTAATCACTGATAGATTTCAGTTGGTGTCTTGGCTTTCCATGCCCTTTTGCAGCTCCCTTTCTTCATGTGTTCAGTACTTTTTCCCTGTGTCATTTCACATTATTACCCATAACTTAATTTCTGAACTTATTTGTTTTGATTTCTTTGTATGTATGGATTACTTGCGTTGTTACCAACATCTGGTGAAAATTTCATGTCAATAGCACCTTTGGAAATATGTTTACTAAGAAAAATGGTGATGTGTTCCATTCTTATTTTACCCGCGGAAAAATGACGACAAATTAATTAACTTGTGTGACATAAGTGAGGGAGTATAGCATGTTCCTTACAATTTTTCAGCTTCCATATTTGCCACAAAAGTCAAAAAATGGTTAGCAGGTGGCAAAGAAGCGTGCAGTTGATCCTTTAATAAAACAACGTATTTTCCCCAATTGTCAATGACACGTGTTAAGGACGATTTTCATAAAAGTGGCATACAAAGAGAGGAGATACAGATTTAGTTACTTTTGGAATGACATGTATTTCACTTTTTAATCATCCTTTGACATTTACTGGGGAAAAAAAATAGTGGTGTGTTGTTTTTTTTTCAAAGGAGGCGATTTTAAGTCCACCATGCACCCAAAAGTGGTGTTTTCTTCTGCAACCAAAGTTTACAGTAATGAGGTCCTCTGTGATGTGTAAAACTCGGAAAATGCTTTCAGTGACAGGAAGTAAAGAGAAACATCAGGGGAAATTGTAACTGAGCTGCTGATCATGAACACAATCTGTCGAAAAAGAAGGAAATTAAGAAATTAACACAGTTTTAAAGTATTTTTTATTCAATGACACCCATTTTTTTCATTTAAAAAACAACAGGAACTGAAAATAAATATCTGCCCAATCAGCCTTTGTCAGCGTGACATCGTTTGTCGCTCGGCTTCTTTGAAAATCATCTCAATATGCAGCTCGGACCAATTTCCCAGCAGCCACTTCAGCTTTTCCTCTCATGTTCCTCTTCCTCACATCATACGGTGGTCAGGCTTTCTTGACAAGCGCATCCTGACACGCACTGCATCATGAGCAGCTCTGCAACTGTGATGCGCCATGAATAATGATTGTGGCGTCTATCGATGATGCTAACTTAGTGTGAGCACCCGAACCTCTGACAATTGTCTGATCTCCTTCTGCGGCTCTGACTCATATGTGTGTGAGAGTGTGTGTGTGTGTATTCTCATGGGAATGCAGCAGTAGATGAAAGCTGCCGGCTGTATGAGCACAATGACTCTAAAAGGCCAAACAGGGGCGTGCAGTCCTCCCATCATCCACACAAACAGCCCTCAGAGTCATTACTAACGTACTGATTCAAATTAAAAGTGGTATTTGCAGGAATATGTGCGGCAGATCTCGATCTCAACTTGGTTTTATCGTTCGCTACTTGCAGCATCCCTCTCACCTCTGTCTCTCAAAGTTATTACAGCAATGTGCTCCTCTCCTCTCCCTCTGCTCTGCGCAGATAACAAGCAGCTACACTCATCTGCTGACTCTTCTTCACCCAAAGCAACGCTTATCGTTCTTAAACACACTGCTCCTGTGAAACTAATTATTGCGCTGGCTTTCTGCCGCTTTGTCGCTGGACCAGTAACATGAAGAGTGCGAGGACTGTCAGCCTGTGCCAGTCTTCTCTTGTCCTTTTGCCTTTTCTCTGCAAGTCACACTCAGGTGACAAATCAGATGTTTGGATGCTAAAGTCAGTCAAAGAGACGATTTGTTGCCATCTGCCATGTTCTCCTTTCTTCTTCTTACAGTTAATTTTAACACCAAAAATGAGGTGTTGAACTCCTCTGGACCAGAAACAATGAGCTGGATCCAAACTTTGTTTATTTTGTAAGTGACACTCTCCCACACAACTGAGATATTTACACGTTTTGTTTGCACTTGACCATATGTATGAGAAGAAAAATTGGAGTTTCTTTTTGCAGGATACATTTTATTTTGTAATTCTCTTTCTCTTCCCCTCTCTTTTGATTAACTCGTCTAGAACCCTGCTGCAAGTTTCCAGAGGACACTAAAAAGTCATGCACAAGGGCAGGATAGGCTTCCTGTTTCCATAATTGTGGGGTTTTTTTGGTTTATTTTAGCATTGTGATTGCATGACTGACATGCTATTGCAGGTATCTGCTGCTAAACAAGCGTTAGCCTTTTATTAGTAACTGCTCATCCCGGTACAGGGTTGCTGGTGGGCTAGAACCTTACCTGGCTGACATTGGGCGAGAGGTGGTATACACCATGGACAGGTCACCAGACTATCTCAGGGCTGACACATTTTTTAAACATGAGAAAACCTGCTCAAAATATGCGATAGACTCCTTTCCCATTGTCAGTAGACCAGAGCTGTGTTCACGGCTCTGAAGCAGATGAGTATGCCTTTCTATGTGTGTGTGTGTGTGTGTGTGTGTGTGTGTGTGTGTGTGTGTGTGTGTGTTTTTGGTGTGTCACGTTCGACATCACAGACAGGCTGGAAAACATTTAAGCAAGTAGTAGAGGCCAGTGAAAAAATGAAGATGGTTACTTCTTTTTGTATATCTATTAATTTTTCAGTCTCTCTTTCAAACTCAGTGCAGACTACTTTGGAACAATGTTTGAGCGCCACCTTGGTGGAGACAGATGGTATTTTGTGGCTGATATCATTTCATGTCGCCGGTTAAGGGGCTAAAATAAGTGTGTTTACCAGGATGTTGTGTTTCCATCACTGCCGATTGGAGCTGGTGCAATTAAATACCTGTGACTACTGCAGAGTTATTTGACCTGGGTGTGAATGCTGGCTCTAACCTTTCCCATTACATCAGAAGGCCAGATGTTAGTGGGTGTTAGCAGGTTTTTAGAGACAGACGTCCATTTACGCTCACATTCTCACCTACGGGCAATTTAGAGTCACCAGTCAACCAGACCTGCATGTATTTGGACTGTGGGAGGAAGCCAGAGAAGCAGAAAAAAAACCCTTGGCTATCATTGGGAGAACATGCAAACTCCACACAGTGCTGCCTGTATTCATTCATTATTGTATTCATTCATTAAAACCTTAATTAAACAATCTGCAATTTACCTTTGTCTTTGACAATTATAGCCAGCTAACATAATGTTAGCATGTTTTATAATTGCTTGTGTTGTGTCTATTTGCTATTCTATTTTTTTTAATTTGTGGTGTTTTTACTTCTCGGGGCACCTGGAGTATTCAACCTGTAGCCCTCAGCTGTCCTTTTATTATAGTTTACATGTCTGAATATTAGGGCTGTCAAACAATTCATTTTTTTAATCGCGATTAATCGCAGAATTTCCATAGTTATAAGTTATAGTTATAGTTTTAAGCCCATAATGTAAAGCATTTCTTACCAGAGTGTCTTAATTGGGAATCAAATGAACACAAAGAAAGAATTTCCTTTTTGACCTTTTGTATTTTCTTTCAAAAAAGTGCCATGTAGACCAGCTTAATACAATACCTGAGTCTTCTACGATGTTGACTGGTCTGCAGTCAGTTGCCACCCATTTAGCGATCGCTTTAGTTAACTTCTTCGACGTACTTTCATCCACGGGTCTGCGGCGACTCCCACACTCCAAAATGGTACTTTGGCGGAGCTGAGGCTCGCTTGGCTGGGGTGCGCCGGCTGCACCTGGGTGTTTAGCGTGGAGGTGGTAACTCAAACTCGACGTACTCCGGTGGTAGTTAAACTCCGTTTGACACAGGTTGCATTTTACTTTTGACCTGTCAACTGAACCGTCTGGAAGTTTTTTAAAGTTAAACAAGCCGTTCAAAAGTCCAGTAGCACTCTTTCTTTCCATCACCATGGTAAGTTTACTGCAGGAAGCCGCTTCGAAGCATGACGCTACAGCTAGAGGAGCCGACTACGGGTGAGTAGAAGGGACAAAAAGGCTTGCGAAATTAAAATGTGATTAAAAAAAAATAAACGCGTTATGGATTGCATTAATCTAATCGCGATTAACGCGTTAACGCTGACAGCCCTACTTAATATACAAGACATCTTCAATATAAGCCCAGAGATCAAGAAACTAACCAGCACTGAGGGGGTATTATTCACACCGAGTCCCTGCTGCAGGGCTCTCCATTCAGAACAACTTTTCCTTTGCGTGACTGGCATATTTCCTTGCCTTTTCCTATGTGCGTGGATGTCCAACCAGTTGGGTTCCCTGCCCCTCCACTGGTATTGAGACCTTTTCCCAACTATGGCCATTGCTCTGGGTTGGTCGGTGAGCTCCCACAGGGGGGAAACAGACTCCATTAGCATGTTTAACCTTTGCCTAATCACACCTCTGTGTGTTTAACACTGTTACTGGTAAGCAGGTACTGATAAACCAATTCAAAATACCTGATTATACATACATATATATTGTAACCCTGCTTCTGTTGATTAATGTCGTCGTGTAGTGCTTAACTGCTGCCCTGTTGAAGCGTGACCCAGCCACACGGTCAGCAGGGGTTTGATATTGATAAATAATATCACTGGTGTATTTAACCACACCTGTTCATATATATGTGTATGAACGTTTTTTATTTTCATATATCCTTAGAGCCCGGTCTCACTCCGAAGTCGTCCAAATCCGGCGCTTGGGCAAAGAGTTGCGGCGTCAGAAACAATGAAAAAAGGCGTCCTACAACATCGGCATGATAAGCAGCCAGTTGCCATTATAGCTTAACGGCGCCTGGTGGCGTCCAGGTCAAATGCAGCAGGTAAAGGATGAAAGTTAAGGTGACGAAAGTCTGACTGTTTGTGTCCCGTAAGATTCTAAAGCCAAACCCTGTTCTTTTTTCCTAAACCTAACCACGTGTGTGTTTATTGTTGAAGGAAAAAAAAACGTAAATTTGCGGTGTTGTACTGACGTAGTGCGTTTATTTTGAGAGAGACTGTATGCAAACGTTAAATTTCCTGTGAAAACAGAAGTGTATTTTGAAAGAGTACTAGTACTAGTACTTAAAGTGGAAACAGACAACTTTTCAACTCCCCTCAGCATTTCCAAGTGATATCACTGTTGCAAAGTCAGCCAGATCAGATCAGATCAGAACTTTAGTTGTTCCACTATCTGCCACTTCCGCTACTGGGGATATTAACTGCAAAGAACTTACACTGATACTCTTTGGTAACTGGAAAATCAGGAGTGTTGTCCTCTTTCTGTTTTGTGCTGTAAATTGAGCCTTCATATTCCCTGGAGACCGTACCTGGTGGCAAACAGAACTGCCCAGTGAAAATATTGTGTGGATTTATGCCACTCTTCCACCACATTTTAGAGAGAAATGTTGTCTGTCACGTTTATTTTTGATACTTAAAGTGCATTTTCTTGCCAACTCTAATTAAGTAAAATTATCTACTGACACTGACAGCTGGCAGGGATTCATAGTCTTGCTCAGAGACACTTCTGCAGGATGACGTGCTCACTGACTCGAGGGTTTGAGGCCCCAGTCTCTCAGATAAAAGGACAGCTTCTCTGATCAATATGCCTCTCTGTTGCCTCACAACGTGCCGTGTATAGAATGTGTTTCATTTGCAGTCTTCCTGTTTAAATTTTCATTTTGCAATCTGCAGCCTGTTCATGTGTATTTACTTTGCTATAATTACATTTCGTGCATCAAACTCAGCCAGAAAAATTGCTCGTGAATGTAAATATTCCTGCAGATCGACTTACAATCAGTTTTATTGAGTAGGAGGATGTTTCTATTTCTGTCATTTTTAAATTCATTGTGACAGAAAATTGTTTTTGTGAACAGTGTGTGTGATTAATTTTCATACTGAACAGCTGCGCTCATTAATACCTGGTTAAAAGCTAATCATTGTGAGTTTGTGGCATTATTTTATCAGCTGCTGTTCAGAGGAGACAAATTATTGATGAAGCCATATGATTTCAACTGGCTTTACCGTTTCCATTTCTATTTAGTGATCTCATGTAACACTTTTTATTGTTGGATTAGTCAAAGTGGAATTATACATGTGAAGGCGTGGCTCATGAGTTAAAAGTGCTTATTAAGATATTCCGTTGCAGCATGGACCAATTACAACATGACACCAGATGGATGCTGTGTATGAGCTGTACTGTTTGTGTCCAGCTGTAAGTGAAGAGGGTAATGCTGTAACTGTACATCCTTTGTAGTCGTAGAAGACAGAAAAGAGTACAACACAAATGAAAACGCACCTACGGTGAGTTGAAATTGGCACTTTCTAAGGTAAATGTGTCAGACACTTAGTTGTTATTATAAAATAGGCAAAAGTAAGTGCACTAAAGCCTTGTTTGCACCAAACACTTTCAGTATGGTACCTTTGGAACCAACGGTAACCCTTCAGACATGGTACCTAGACCCTAGCGTTTCCACTGCAAACAGTACCCTTAAATGTGGGCGGGGTTGTTGCCACTCACTGCTCCGTCCAGCACTCACTGTATTCATCAATGGAGACACAGATGGAAGTCTGCACCTTGTTTACTGTCCACAGAACGAGGCTGCATGCCAACATTTTCAGAACAAAATAGAACAGGCTGCAGTGAGAGCTTCTCAGGCAAGCTCAGGGGTTTAGTGTTGCCGTAGCCTGATGCTACTCATGCTTTTTTTAATTTTTTTTTTCTTAGTGTGAGGATTAGAATATATGCAGTTCACAAAATCCTGCCGAAATTAATATATATATATATATATATATAAAAGCCTGAAGATCCACTCATTACTAAAAGTGTATGTGTATAAAAGCTAAAGTGATGGTCAAAGTTGTCATATTGAAATTTAAGGTGTGTTGATTGATTCACGTCATCAGCTCATGCACTGAGTCACATTACAAGAAAGGTTCCACCTTCAAAGTCACCGGCAGTCGGCCCAGTGAATTAAATTATTTTTACTCAGACTCCAGCTGCTGAGAGAGGCAGCAAAACATCCTTTCATTTTATAGTTACAGTTTACTAATAAAACTCTCCACAGTATGAACAGTGGTTACATGAGCCTCAAAACCAGCCACAACTCGGCCCTGAGCAGAGTGACTGTCCTCTACTGACCAATCAGACAGCAGTGTTCACAGCTTCACCTTTTAGTACCAGATCTGTGTGCTAGGTACCCCAACAGAGGGGGGACCAAAAATGGGGACGGTACAGAACGGTTCCATTGGTACCATCCACAACTTTTCACAGTGGAAACAGAAAAAAAGCGTACTGAACTGAACTGAACAGTGGAAACGGGGCTTAAGGTCACATTCATGAGACATTAAGACTTGACTTGGAGTTATGACATTTCACTGCTGATATGAACAAAAGTGTTCTGACTTATCAAACATTTTTTGACGCAAATGTTTACTTACTGGGGCGCCCAGTAGCTCAGTGGGTGGGGTGGGTGTCCCATGTCCAAAGGCAATGTCCTTGCTGCAGCGGCCCTGGGTTTGATCCCAGCTTATGGCCCTTTGCTGCATGTCATCCCCACGATATGTAGCACGTGTGGAAATGCAGCAGCTGGTCTGATGGTCAGAAGGTTTTTTGTTTTTACCTCTGAGCTTCAGTGTGCAGCAGAGTGTGGAACAGCCTGTTCTTACAAACAAAAGAAAAGCTTGCAGAGTCTCTGGAAAGGACAGATAATTGAAAGACAGAGGGGAAAAATCACTTCCATCATGGTTATCTCTTCAGGAAAGCTTGAAACATCAGGGAGGGAATGATGGGAAGCAAGGGGATTTAATGTGGGGAAAGATTAGCCATAATAAAACCACTAATGTCAGATCTATCATCTGCAGCGAACTGTTTCTGTCGCGATACATTGCTTCCATATTCTACACGCTGAAGCTTAAAGGCCCCGTGTGTAGGTTTAGGGCCATCTATTGTCAGAAATTGAATATAATATTCATAACTATGTTTTCATTACTTTCATTAGCCCAGTTCAGACCAAAGATTGGCGATGAGACGGGTTGAAACTTGCAACTACTTGCAATGCACCAGTCTGCAACATTTGAAAACCTGCCAGTTTACACCAACGTGACTAGACGAGATCGTCTCTATAGCAACCACTCTCTGTGCTTAAGTTCTAACGTCCATCTTTTCAGGCTTATTTTGTACCTGAAGATATATTCTAGCTACTTAGAATATAAATAAGGATAGTGATTATGAGTCAGTAATTTCGACATCAGATACTGAGGCAAAAAGGCACTTTACGTGGCGTTATGATACGCCGTCGGGCAGCGTGAGTTTATAACACTGCTGGTAACAACTAGAGATGTTCCTGGTGACTAATTTCCCTGTCGACTAAACGAAAATTTTAATTAAGAATAGTTGGCTAGTCTAAAAAGAGGAAAAACTCACAAAACAGTCAGAATTTAACACAGTTTATTGTTAAGTATTTCAAACACTGTCCCAAAAAATACTTAGAGTAAAGTAGCTTAGAATGGACAAACCAAACACTGGCTCTAGATAGGGCCATTTGTGTTTTGCATTCTTGCTTCGGCCACATTGGTTCTTCTACATGCTTGGCACATGGGGAAAGTTTCAGTTCTGCAACCTCACTGCATTCATGCACAACAAATTGCTTTGCAAGAATTTATTTTATTTTTTTGGTAAAACTTAAGTGCAAAAAGTTGTGTTTCAATTTCCATGAGCGCACAGTCTTCTGTTCAGGCTGTGTTGATGCACCGATAGACTTTCACTTTTTTGGGCACTCAATACATTGATTGATAGATTAAGGCTGCGTCCCTGCTGCTGGTCGGAGACACTGGACTTTGCACACATCTGTATTTTGTAGAGATAGTTTGGGCTTTGGCTTTCTTCCCGAGAAGGCTGATTGAAACCTGATGGATAATTTATGTTGTCGAGGTGAGCCAGTAATTTCCAGGGGAGCGGTAGTCTATGTGCTTGGCTGGCCACCATAAATGATTAATACGTAAACATTATTCATAACTTTCCCTCATAAATTTAGCTGGTCATTAATTCTGCCAGCCTCCACATA
The DNA here is from genome assembly GCF_006386435.1 of Epinephelus moara. Classification (NCBI taxonomy): domain Eukaryota; kingdom Metazoa; phylum Chordata; class Actinopteri; order Perciformes; family Serranidae; genus Epinephelus; species Epinephelus moara. Next base: position 27,820,785 of record NC_065508.1, read on the forward strand.
CAGGTCGACAGAGGGGAGGGAGAGAGGATGAGTTTCAGCCTGAGGTGTGAGACGGCTCCCAATGTGTGCAGACTGGAAACAGCTCAGAGGAGAAAAAGGATGTCGTGTGATTCTTATTGTCCCTTGTTCCGTTCAGGCGTGCAAACTTTTGTCTTTCTGTTGTTTTGGGAACAGCATGTGGCGGTTAAACATGCTGTTAACATTTTCAGGCCAGCGGTTTGAACTAATTAGCTGCTAATTAGCCTGCGTTTGCGTTGTCCTCTGAGAGATGTTTCTCTGTGGTTTTTCAAGAAAAAGGAGCTGATCAGAGGTGAGAGGCTTCTGACAGAAAGAACAGGAGATTGATTGTTTTGGATAATGATCGCAAGAAACACACCTTCAAGGACTGAGATTCTGATTGTCTTGTATCCATCCAAACACAAGTATATATATATTTTTTACCAACATTTAATAACGTTCTTTCGCTGTTTTTTGTTCAGATTCCGTCAAAGTCTGTTTGCACTGCTCTCTTTAATACAATTTAACAGAAAACTGGTGAGCACAATTTGAATTGTTTTCAGCTGAACTGTTCCTTTAAGGTAATAAAATTCAGTATGTCTACAGCTCAGATTATTTCACACATTTCTAAAAAATCAAACATGTCCATATGTACGATCTTATCAAAGCAACGGTATTATAAGAGTCTTAAGAAGTTTTTATTCTGTCGTGATTCATCGCTTTTTTAGCACAGCGTCACACCACCAGACTGTAGCGTTACTCTCAAACATCAGTTACAGTTTATTATTTCTCCGATCAATATTAATTTATTAACTGCATCAGAATCGTACTTTTTTGGGACCCAGTCTTGGGCGATTGTGTCAAACAGAGGTCTGATGGGACTGTACCTGTCAGTGCTGGTTGTTCCTGCTGCATCTTGCAGCTGCAAATGTTGCTACAACAGATATTACAATTATACAGTTCTTCTTCCTCTTCTTTCAGCTGTTCCCTTTAGGGGTCGCCACAGCGAATCATCTGCCTCCATCTAACCCTATCCTCTGCCTCCTCTTCTCTTACACCAACTGACTTCATGTCCTCTTTCACTACATCCATAAATCTCCTCCTTGGTCTTCCTCTAGGCCTCTTGCCTGGCAGTTCCAACCTCAGCATCCTTCTACCGATATATTCTCTATCCCTCCTCTGAACATGTCCAAACCATCTCAGTATGGCCTCTCTGGTTTTGGGCAATATAAGACTAAATTTCAGCTTGTTTTAACAAAGCACCCAGATTCAACTTTGCACAGTGCAGCTGTGGTTTAAACATCTGAAACTGCTGGTCAGAATGGAGATAATGATCATAGTATGTGTGACATCCTGGAATTCATATCATTGCAATGTTTTAAGAAAGTAGGTTAGAACGTGTCTTTTACTTTATTCCATGTTCACCTTGAAGGTTTGCCAGAAAAACACACCCCCATAAATCATGCACTGAGCTTTTCCTCAGACTGAAAATTAAAATACAGACAGCCACCCTTTGGTTTAAAAACTGTAAGTAATATTTCTGAAAAGCCAACGTTATAAATTTAATGGAGTAGAAGTTTTGCTTAGTGTTGTGACTGAGTTAAAAATGAACAGGCCCAGATATGATAAATGTTTGCACAAGCACCGACGCAGATCTGTGCATGAAAGATAAAGATGCTGGAGCTTCAAGGCTTGTTTCACTATTATGTTTGAAGCAGCTGACTGCTTGATTTAGTCAGTGAACCTGCAGGTGCTTTGAAACTGGTCTGAACCACTGTGAGTTTCTTCTCCCTCATAAAGTTCACTGCAGCCTCACACACACACACTTCACACACACTGGGCTGTAAAAGTGGTGAGAGTGACTTAAAGAGAGCTGCCATGGGTGACTTCACCAGCAGAAAAAAATATCTACCTACCTACCACTTTTCTTTTTTACATTTTTACCCCTGGAAAATTTCATCAAAATTATATTTAAGGTGAAAGTTGTGGGGTGGCTTTAATACTATTCTTTAGTACATTTTATGAGATTTTTACTTTTAAAAATGCCCAATATCAGTCAGATAATTCATATGAAATCCTTGAGGGGAGGTAAGATCAGCTCAGTAATACTTAAAATGCATTTTTAATTAAGGTCAAAGTTGTGAGGTTATAGTGTGATTGTAATCTATTAAAATGATCCACTGAGAGCCTTATTAAGACAGGCTTACTGTATGATATGTGATATACAGGGGAAGGTCCCATGATCAGCCCCTTTATCACCTGCAGAGTCAGTTGAACAGCCTGCAGACTGAAACACTGCAGATAATGTGAAGTGATAACAGAGGCAACCAAAAATTTGACGTTCCTCAGGTGGGGTTCAAAACCACGTCTCTCGCCATTTGGCATTTGATGTCATTTACCACTGGACCTTCTCCTGCATTGATCGAGACAAAGAACCAGAGGGAGAAATAAGATCGGACTGAAGCTGCATTATCTCCAGAATCAATATCTACACACTGAATCACGTTCGCACTGACAGACTTACAAAGTATATGGTACAGCCCATTCTCATTACCAGCTTGTCAAATATTGCCACTTTGTCAGTGATTTTGGTGTCAGACACAAATGCAGAAAGACACCTTTGGTACGCTGATGGGTGGCATCAACACCACCCTAAACAGTGTAATATAAGGAGCTGGAAAGTCCCAATAGAGCAGGTGGGGGAGGTGGATGGGTCCAGCAAACCACAGACTTTTACTTGGGAGCCCACTGTTCGCTGAAAACAGAGGTGTATTTTAAAAAGACATGGTGCATGTATTGTAAATTGACATGGTATCCCTGAACATCAACAATAGACGCATGAGGATACACCGCGTTGTATGTAGATGTGAAGGTCTACTGACAAAATGGTGATATTTGATGAGTTGGGATGAGAACACGTTGATGAGACTTGAATTACCTCCGAAAGAGTGTTACAATCTGAAGGTCATGGGTTTGTATGTTTTCTTGCACACTGGGCCACTGTACAGGGCACTTTATCGTATTTTATTTATCATAGAGGCATCCCTTTTTGAAAAAGGGGGGGCACGAGTGAGTGACAGCAAAAAATAACGCCCAGATAAATGTGTGGAAAAATAAAATTCAGGTTCTTCTTGTCCTGATCTGAAGAAAGAATCAGGCCCTGTTTCCTCAGTACAGTTCTTTTGAATGTCACGACCTTAATGACCTTTTCAACATTTTGCGTAATACTAAGGGACTGTACTTTACTTATCAGACGAGGGGGTGTGACTTTGTTCTTTCTTTTTTTTTTTTGTTTTTTTGTTATCTTAGCCCCCCACCGAAGCTACAAATATTTTTCTTTGAGCCTCCCTGAGTAACTTGGGGGAAAATGCATGACCCTCCCTCCACCATAAATAACCATATTTTTTATACATGCACACCATATGCAGGTACTGAAGCCACTGCAACCAGCAAACAGCACGGGGGTGAGGCTTCATTTGGCCATTAAAGCTAGCCCACCTGAACACACCATTTACATGTGGAGTTTAGGGAGGCGGGATCTCAGATTTCATTGGTTGGCAGCTGTGTGATGAAATGAAATGTATTAAGTTAAATACTGAAGAATTTATAATAAAGTGTTGCATGATGCACTGAGACATTGTTGTCTCAGGCAGTGTAAAAGATGAATAAATGTTTTTATAACCTTTCAGGTGTTTTTCTAGACTCCAGACCTGATAGGCCAGTTTAAACTTGGAAGGCGGGGTGTCATGTCATATGGGTGCAATGGGGCGGGGTTATAAGCAGCTGAAGGTTTTGAAGTGCAGGGTTTCTTTTCCTCATTGTTTAGGAGAGAAAATGGCTTCCTGTTTTCCTCATGTCTTGATACTGGAGTGATGTTTTGTCCTCCTCTGCTGCAGCTTCTATCAACCAGCTCATCAAAAGCAAAGCTTCATCTGTGGACTAGCAGGTGAGGCCGGGTGATGGTTAATTAGCATGACATGCTGCTGTGTAATGTGCTGGTATTTGGCTGCTCTATAAGCTGTGTGTGTGTGTTTTGTGCTGGCAGGTTGCTGTGGCTTATTTTGTGTGGGAAAAAATATTTTATTTTTTAATTAGGAAGCCTTCTGTGTGTCTAAAGCAAGCATGGTAGAGAGATTAATTGAAATGTAAATCCAAGTTATGTGGGTTTCAAACCTGGCAATGTGAGCTGGACTTGTTGTGTTAAAGACGTGGGAACAGGACAGTTTCAGGTCTCAGTTTCAAAAAGATACTTCCACCAAATGACCATCTATATATCAGTTATTCAACCCGTGTTACATTAAATTCGTGAAGAAAACCAGCCAGACTCCATTGACATTACGTTGCTGAACACCGACGCTACTACCTCGATCACACCATTGGTGTAAAAGCAAGAAATTTATTCAAATATATTATATTTCATAGGGCTGGTTGGCCATCTTTGACATTTGTAGGCTCAGACACTGGTGTTGTCATACAGGGTACATTGACTTCTAGTATCACACAGGCCACAAACACCAGTCTCCTTGGTAAAAGTCCTGTGCTTTTTGGACCCATCCACCTCACCTCCCACTAACCCTAAGTGGACTTTCACACTCTTTCTCCCATGTCCTTTGCTCAGAGCGTCTAGTTATGATGCGGATGGGTTTACAATGGAGTTGGCTAATAGCCTGATGCATGTCTTGATGCATCTGATGCAGATAGCTACTGCCCAGGTAGTACATTTGTACTTTGATCGAACAGAGATCTGACTGTAGCTACAGTCTGAGATCTCAAGACTTAGTTTAGTTGTCGGATCCTTGTGCATGGACTTTCACTTGAAGGAACAACCTTCAAAAAGAGTTGAAACTGTGTGAATTGGATTTTAAAGCTTTCATAAATACAAGGAAGAATGAATCGGTTGGTTCTGGTCATTGTGCGTAGGTATTCTACGCAGGGGGAGCGCTGGGGAGGACGTCGCTGAGCATCCTTCGTGACTGAGCCTTTGTAGAGAACTATTTGTTATCGGTCTTATGGTCAGGTCGGTTCTAAAAGTCACACAATAACATGAACTAACGACCTGATCGAGGGGCAGTGGAAGACCAGAGACTCATTGTATTCTGTGGAGTCTGGTGGCTTTGAAGAGAGCATAACATTGCGGCCTCAGTTCCCCGTTGTAGTGCTGTCTGATGGCAAGGTAAAGCCGGTAAAATATTCTAAATACAGCGTACACTTAATAGGGATGTCCCGATCCGATATTCGGATCCGTATCGGCCGCCGATATTAGCAAAAAACGTGCATCGGCATCGGATCGGACTGCATGGAAAAATGCCGAACCAAGAACTCCGATCCAGTTTTTCATGGGGTCCAATCCAGCGCTCCGCGATTCAAGCAGTCCATTCCAGTGATCCGCTCCAGCACTTACTATCAATCCACCAGGCCAGCATGCAGATGGCAGACACACACGGAGGGAAGGGCGGGAAGAGTAGTGGTCAACTTAGTTAACTGACTATTTGTTTTCTGCTCTGGTTTTTTTGAGAGTGATATTTTTATTTGGTTTACACTCTTACTGTTTAAGTAAAGAGCACTGATGGCATTGTTTTGAGCACAATTAGTGAAACTGGAGCCATGGATGGACTATTGCTTGTTTAAACAGTTGTACAATATTGTGTGCCTGTGCACCAGGCTGGCACTGACACTTGTTAAATGTCAACAATGTCTTGTGGTGTTAATCTATTTTTTATTTATTAGGGGGCCAAAGCACAAGTGTGTGGAGTCTTGCTGCTATTTTAATTTCAATGTTAGACATTTTAAAGATTTCTTGTGTTGATTTATTTTCTATTTATTAAGGGGCCAAAGCAGCCAAAGCAAACTCTATATTTTTTATTTAATGTTAATGTTCAAGTTTAAAGTTTGTTTATTTAACCCTGTTAACAATAAACGGGTCAGTTTCTCATACTAACTGTTGTGGATCATTCTAACTAACCCGATTAAGTAGTTGTTCTTGTTAGAGTAATATCTCTTGATCAAACCTTTTCTAACATGACTGACAACAAAATAAGTGAATATGTATAATACGCGCTTGGATCGGATCGGTATCAGCCAAAACTCAAGGCTGTAATATCGGTATCGGATCGGAAGTGAAAAAGCTGGATCGGGACATCCCTAACACTTAAATCAATGTAATTTACTTTAGGTGATCATATTTTTATGTGGCTAAAATGTGTTTTGGGGTGCATTATTCCTTTAAAGCCTTGCGTACCTGGTTGAGCATGTACCACTGAACTTGATGACCTCATGTCTGTGAGTTTAAAGCCAGTATAAGGGCAGCTTTGGGGGCGGCTGTGGCTCAGAAGGTAGAGTGGATCATCCACTAATAGGAAGATTGGCGGTTTGATCCTCTGCTCCTCCAGTCCACATGTCAAAGTATCCTTGGGCAAGACACTGAACCCCAAAGTGCTCCTAATGGCTGTTCCATCAGTGTGTGAGTGTGTGTGAATGGTTACTGAGCAGCAGGTGGCACCGTGTATGATAGCCATAGATAGACATGTAGTGTAAAAGCACTTTGAGTGGTCAGAGGACTAGAAAAGTGTTATACAAGTGCAGTCCATTTACCATTTACCATATAGACTTGGATCAGGACACAGCCTGAAACAAAGGCAGCTTGATTTTTGGTCTTTTTTTTTTTTTTGGCTTTTGATTTTTTATTTATTTTTGTTCTGTGTGAGGATTTCCCATCAGTGCCCATATCGACAGCAGAGTTTAATCTAGGCAGACACAAATTTAGAGGGTCTCAGCTGGAGCATATGGGACTCGCTTCACTCCTGCTTTGTGATTCAGACTATCGAGGCGTTCGGTTTTAAATCCTGCCTGTATCCGCTTTAACTACAGTAAATGTGAGCTGATCAATTTGTCTCTCTCTCTGAAAAGCTGTTTCTTTTTCATCCACCTGCATCTTTCAGCCACAAGGTGTTCCCCTGTCACCAACCTTAATTAACTATGATGCATTTCCTCTGATTTGTGGTGGAAGCCACCGCAGAAAATGAGGATAGGTTTTTGCATTTAGGTGGCATCCAGGCAAAATGGGCACACCATACATCTTAGCAAGGGAAGAACAGGTTGTTTGGATGTCAAATTGTTGTGCGCTTACTTGCATGAAAGAAAAAATCACCCTACCACACTCAGATACACACACATACACACTAACGGGCCTTTTTTTATTGGCTGATCATTAATGCAGGAGCTTGTGTTTCTCCTGGCTGGGAATCAATATAGGTTTAGACACATGCAGCGCTTAAGTTGGATGGTCTATAAATAACTCAGCTTGGGGTTTAGCCCATGACCGGATGGGATGATGGATGGCAGAGGGGACGACATTTTTCGATAGTGGAAGTGATATAAAAGCTTCAAAAGACCAACCCCCCAGGGAATCTTGGAAAGGTTGGGCGCTTTGACCAGGAGGTGCATTATTTCACATGCCTTCAGAGGCTCCTCTTCCTCCTTTTTTTATTTTTTATTTTTTTACCCTCCTTTAAAATGATCACTCGTAAAAGCCTCTCCTCTCAGCTACAAAACAGCAAAATGAGCCTCTCCTGCCACTCATTTAAAGTTGTCAAAGTTTCCCCTAAACAACATTGATTGACTTTTAACTGACTTTGCACCGGGCTTGTTATCAGCCGGGATGTGCTGACTCCAGCTCACATCCTTCATGTAACAAACTCAGCCCTCTCTCTGCTCCTGCATTAGCACTTTAAAGCACATCTGTTGGCTGCCAGGGCAATTACTGCCACAGATACGATGATTTCACATGAAGATTTTTCCCAATCGTAGCCGGAAAATGAGGCTGGAATTTTAAAATGAAGGAACTAATGATGGAGCTGGAAAGATGTTTAGGAATGAAAAAAAGATGCACAGGGGGGAAAAATACTCAAGATTTTAGAGGTGGAATATATCAGTCCTTATGAATCTTACGTGCTGCTTTTCTTAACATTGTACTTGTATTTGTGCTGACCCACATTTTCCTGTTGGTTTGCCTCCGAGGACTTGGCTTTGTTTTCAGGGTTGCATCTCTCCGTCTGGCCATTTCAAACAAAAAAGGCATTCTCTAAACAAAGCCATATGCTGCGCTGGAGTCCTCTCTTTCTCCATCATTTGGAAACACGCTCACAAGCACTCTGACTTTTACAGCACTCACGGTGAAGAGCCTTATTTGAAAATGATAATTTTGCCTGAACTTACAGTAGTTTTTGTCCTTGTATAAACTATTTCATGAGATATACACAAAAATTAAAATGACGTTGCTCTACTTCTTTGCTGCAACATGCTTTACAAGGATGGGGGTGGGGGGGTGGGGGGTTTGAATTGTATCTAGATGCAGAAGGAGTCCGCAGGTGGTAGGGGGTTAGATGGGTCCAACAAACACTGGACTTACACCCAGGAGGCCAATGCTTGCTTCCCGTATTAATGTTGAGCCAAACTTTGCTGTCAGTCTGAATCTAACCACATGTGTTTGTTGCACAAGGGAATACATGTAAATACAAGGTGTTTTACCAACATTGTAAGTTTATTTTGAAAAAAGACTGTATTTATGTAACGAGCACAAACTGTACATTTCCTGCGAAAATGGAAGTGTATTTTGGAAAGACACCATGCATGTAACAGGCGTAAATTGACACGGTGTCCCAGAACACTTAGAAACGCACCCAGGATACCTAGCATGTCATGTAAACGTCAAAAGTCCATTGAACAATCATCGATAAGTGGTGAGGTGGGAGTGACAATATATTGACAGAACACCAGCAGGGTTCCCGCGGGTCCTTAAAAAGTCTTAAAATGTCTTAAATTATAATCCGGGTAATTAAGGTCTTAAATTGTCTTAAATTTACCGTAAATTTGCTGTAGGTATTACATTTTCAGCCAGTGTGTTTAATGCCGTTGGGAAAGCACAGTGGTCCACCGTAAAACATATAATAGTGTGTATTTGTGTGATTAATTTAGTATGGTGCCTATATGGTACGGTGTCGTAAATGAGTCTCCGCGATTAATAGCTGTTTTACGGTACATCTGCTACAGACGCTGATGTCGGGCAGCGCCCCACCATTTCGCGGATATCGAGGTGAGCGGTTGAAGATACAGAGATGGGGAAATGTAAATTTAACGAGAAGTGGATGGAGGAGGACGTATTTAGGAGGTGGTTGCCACCGGCTCCGGCAAACAACAACGAGGCAATGTGCACATTTTGTAAGAAGATTTTTTCTTTAGGGACCATGGGGCTCAAAGCCGTAGAGTCTCACATGAAAGGAGTAAAGCACCAGCGGTACATGGCAGCAGTTAGCAATAGCGGGGCCAGGCTAATCCCTGCATTGTTTGCAGCGCGACCGAAAGATGTTACAAGTTCAGACGCCACCTCTCAGTCGGCTATGACGACATTCATTTCACCGCCAGACACCCAAAAGGCAGAGGTACTGTGGGTTCTGCATACTGTGGCGAGGCACAATTTGTTCAGATCTAACGAGGACATACGAGACATCTTTGCTGCCATGTTCCCCGATTCCCAGCTTGCCAAGTCATTCACCTGTGGTGAAAATAAAACTGCATATGTCGCCAAATATGGTATCGCTTCATTCATCAAAAAGGAGCTATCGCGCAGCGTCAGTTAGAAGCCATATGTTGTCATGTTTGACGAAAGCATGAATGAAACGACAAAGAGCAAACAAATGGACCTTAATTTGCGGTTCTGGACTACTGATGAGACTGGCACACATCATGTCATTTCCCGTTACTATGGGTCGGAGTTCATGGGTCACTCCAGAGCCGAGGACATCTTGGGTCATTTCAGTGTAAGTAACGTTACGATTGTGTTTGAAATCACATATATTATTCATACTAAAGTCCATTTTCACTGAGGGCGAATATGCGCGCGGATTATTCTCGCGGAAAAATATAAAAGTTGATTTCATGGGGTCTTATGGAAGTTGGCACACCGGGGCGGAACTTTCGTGCGGTGAAAAAAGTTTCCGCCCAGACTTTGACCCCCCGCGGAATTCGCCAGCGGAACTACACAACTGTGCCAGTGAAATTGTTTGTTTATAGTTGCTCAGAGTCCGAAATCCAGCCAGGCAGGACAGTGTGGGAGAAAGGTTGATAAACCTTGTTTCACAGCACCCCGTCCTTTTTGATAAAAGACGGGATGATTTTATGAACAATGAATTAAAGGACAACGTCTGGCAGTCCATTGTCCAGCTTGGTGGCTGCGGTGAGAGTGGTAACGTTAAATGCTAAAGAAAGTTGATGTTGACGCTTGTTAAACGTTAGCTTGCTAGCTCGCTGCTGCTGCTACTCTCGTCCATGTTCACTCACACCGTTCACGCAGCGCGGACTTGGAACACAACAACGCGAAATTTCGCACCGCATCCATACCGTGCCTGTGTGTATGGTTTGAGCACGGAAAAGCGCTGGGCAAATATTCCACAAATCCGTCCCGCATTTCCGTATCGCGGCAGTGAGAATGACCCTTAAGTATGGTGTAAAATTGAGCAACGGTAATGCGGTCCAGAGCTCCTATACTAGCGGTGTAAACACCAACACTCCCCTGGTGCTCAGTGCTCCCAATCCGGGCAGAGTCGGCAGAGGACTGGTTATGTGCTATATTTAGGTAACAGGACTATGGTCACTTTGACAATCTAACAGGTAACAACACATTAGCTCAGAGTTTAAGGGGTGTAACTGTTGGTAGATGTGGTTTATTATGTGTAAATATGCCGAATTGTGGTTTTATGGGTTGTTGTTGACGGTTGGGCAAATCTAGCTGCTAATGTAGTCTGTCACTTGTTGCCACAGCAACAATAAACATCCACGTAAGGGTTAATGAGCTGTAAATAGAGATGCAGAATCAAGCTATGTTGTAAATACACATTAGATATGTTGTATTTTAGCACAAAATATATGATTTTACCAGTTAGTAAACCTATAGAAAATCATTAGTTTAATTTGCAAAATTTACCATTAAATTTATAGGCCACACACACAGAAAGACCACAGTGACCATAGACTGACTTGAATAGAGCACATAACCAGTACTGTTACTATCCGCATAAAGTCATAAATTGATATTTATATATTATTTTTGGGTCTTAAATTATGTTCTTTGAGGTCTTAAAAAGGTCTTAAAAAGCATTAAATTTTACTTTTAAAATGGTGCAAGAACCCTGACCAGTCTTGGTAAAAGTCCTGTGCTTGTCCACCCTAAGTGGACTTTTGTGCTCTTTACACCACGTCCTTTGCTCAAAACATCTAGTAATGTGACCGAGTCAAGTACTAATTTCTAGGGTTGGGTACTGAGGTCAGTACTTCTAAGCGTACGATCCCAATTACATGAGTACCATCTGGTATCGTTTCATGTTTAATAAATCAGTTGCACTGTATCTTGATGCAGGAGGGGTTGGCAGGTAGGTTTAGGCAACAAAACTACTTTGTAACAGTTAGGGAGCGATCAGATCAACAACTAATTAACGTCTCGTGACAAAATAACTCAGCGTTGACTTGTTTCACACAGGATACAAACACCAATCTCCTTGGTAAAAGTCCTGTGCTTGTTTGACCCATCCACCTCACCTCCCATCCATTCTAAGCAGACTTTGATGCTCTTAATACCACATCCTTTGCTCAGAATGTCTAGTAATAATACGAATGGTTTTACTTTGCAGTTGGTTGAAAGCCTCATGCGTCTCTTGACACTGATGCAGATGGCCACCGCCCAAGTGGCAGTTTTTGATGCCCTGGGAGTGAGACCAGGTTATGCAGAGTGAATATAGGAATACTGAATTCAGACGTTTTACACTGGGAAAACATGTTATCTTTCCAGGAAGAAAATACCTTCACAGATACAAAACCCTCCCATAACTTTTAGATTTTTGTAGGGAATGCTATGTAACCGAGTAGTAATTATGAGGGATGGACACTGAACTTGGTACTTTTAAGCGTACTGATCCAATTACATCAATACTATCTGGTATGGTTTTATATTAAATCCATCAGCTGTATTGTATCTTGATGCAAAAGGGGTCGGCAGTTAGGTTTAAGCAACAAAACTACTTGGTTACGGATAGGAAGGGATGATATGAGTCATGTCAATGACTGACTAACGTCTCACATGACAAAATAACTCAACATTGACTTCTAGTTTCACACAGGACACAAACACCAGTCTCCTTGGTAAAAGTCCTGTGCTTGTTGGACCCATCCACCTCACCTCCCACTAACCCTAAGTGGACTTTCACACTCTTTCTACCATGTCCTTTGTTCAGTGCATCTAGTAATTCAATTCAATTCAATTCAATTCAATTCAATTTTATTTATAAAGCCCAATATCACAAATCACAATTTGCCTCACAGGGCTTTACAGCATACGACATCCCTCTGTCCTTTGGACCCTCGCAGCGGATAAGGAAAAACTCCCCCAAAAAACCCCTTTGACGGGGGAAAAAAATAGTAGAAACCTCAGGAAGAGCAACTGAGGAGGGATCCCTCTTCCAGGACGGACAGACGTGCAATAGATGTCGTACAGAACAGATCAGCATAATAAATTAACAGTAATCCGTATGACACAATGAGACAGACAGAAAGAGAGAGAGACAGAGACAGAGAGAGATGCAGAACAGACAGTAATGACAGTAGCTTACAACAACGTTAATGAAAGTAATAATATTATAATTATAGTTCTGGCTACTGTGGTACAATATGTTGAAAGTATATATTAATATCTGATAGTGTACATATGTGACAATAATCATATGTGTATAATAACAGTAGAAGTATGACTAATGATAACAGCAGCAGGCAGCAGCAGGAGGCATCTGGCAGGACCA
>NC_065508.1:27836448-27848721 GCF_006386435.1 Epinephelus moara
TTACTGCTAAGGGCTAAAGGAATACAAGGCTCAATAGAGCTTTGACTCTCAGTCAGCCTGGCTACAGTGCTGAAAAGAAACCTGGGGTTGTTCTTATTGTCTTCTATTAATGCTGAGTAATAGTTTGCTCTGGCATTGCGGAGGCCCCTCTTATACGTTTTGAGACTGTCTGCCCAGATTAAACGAGATTCTTCCAGTTTGGTTAATTGCCAAATCCTTCAAATTTTCGCGATATTTGTTTTAACTTATGGGTTTGAGAGTTATACCAAGGAGCGAACTTTCTTTGCTTTGTTAACTTCTTTTTAAGAGGAGCTACAGAGTCGAGTGTAATGATGCGGATGGGTTTACAATGGAATTTGCTAATAGCCTGATTCATATCTTGGTGCATCTGACGCAGATAGCCACTGCCCAGGTGAAGTTTTTAATGTCCTGGGAGTGACACAAGTCTGCAAAATCCACCCGGTCTCACTCCCAACTTGTCAAATACATCTTTTGTATGGCCATCTTATAATGGTCTGTATGGGTTTACATTGGAGTTTGTTGAAAGCCTGTTGCATCTCATACAGGTGCATTGCGTGTCCATATCTGACGCCGAAGGCTACTGCCCAAACGGCAGTTTTTGATGCCCCCTGGGTGAGACTAGGCTATTTCTGCAGGCTAAATGTAGAAATATTCAATATAAATGTTTTGCACCAGGAGAACATGTTATTTTTTCCAAACAGAAAAAAACCTTCAGAGATACAAAACCCTCCTATAACTTAGATTTTTGTAGGGAATGCTATGTGACTGAATCAAGTAGTAATGTCCAGGGTTGGGTGCCGAACTTGTTACTTTTAAGGGTACCAACCAAATTACATCTGTAGTACTGGGTATCTAAGAGCACATTTGGGTGAGAATGCTGGGTTTAGACAGGATACAGAAGTGCTGCAAAGTGCCCTGAAGCCTGGAAGCCAGTAATGGGACTCCACGGAGCTGCCAGATTAACTCCATGTGAGATTAGAAAAGAGCAGAGGAGCAGATTGCTTTTTAGTCTACCCCTGCGTCTTGTTCAAAAATGTATTTATGTTTTATCACAGAGAAAGTAAAGCACTGAAAAAGGTATCAGTTGTTTGGGGTTCACTGGGTACCCTTGCCAAATTCCATGTACCGAAACCAGTATCTGTTTAAATTTGAGCTGTATCCAACCCTAGTAATGTCTGGAGTGCTGAGGTCACAAATTAGGCTGACTCTGACCATGATATTTTGTTCTTGCATTCATTGTTGTGCGTTTACTCAGTTGTCCGGTGTGGCGTGCTGCCAGCTGAGTGACTGATGACACTCAGTTTAAGTGGTTTCTCCGCCTTATCGCTACATAATCAGCAGCAAAGCGGCACAGTTTTGGAGTTCACCCAGGTATCACATCGTCGTCCCTCCCTGTGCTCGCTGCACAGTCACTGCTGTTATCTCACTATCTCTGAGCCTTGTTCTGTGAGATTTAAATGATTCACCCAGGTTTATATTTCAGATCTACAATGTCAAATCTTTCTGTACACATAGATGCTTTATAAACAACCTCTCTTAAAAAGGTTATAATTGGTTTTTGGAGGAAATCTGCTTAGAAACATCTCCGGTAGAATCTAATTAATAAAACGAGCTGAGGACATTCTGTGACCTGGACAGATGAACAGGACTTTAAGCTCAGATCCTAAATTAGAAACTCTTCTCACATCGCAGAACACATTAATATTAAACTTACTCTGGTCATTAAGAGACCCATAAGCTGTAAGTCCAAGCTCTGTTTTGCATCTGAAGCAATGAAAATTAAAACCAAACAATTACACGGAATTATTGTTAATTGCATATGCTGATGGAGAAATTAGACTTTTTAATTAGCACTGTTCATGCGCTACAATTTAGATCCTCGCTCAAATAAATTAGAATTTAAAGGCAGAAAGTTTCTGTTCAGTAAATCCACTGCTGATTTTGTTCAAACTGTTTTTCTTACTTGTTAATGTGTTTCCTGAACTTCAGGAATCCATTAACTGGCAGAGAATCAAGAGATATAATGCATGTATTTAAGATAAAATCAGCATTTAACATTAAATCACAAGATGAAAAAGGGACTCATCCTCTCCAAAATCCATCAGCTACAGAGACAGATTGCTGAATATATTGACTAATATGTTTACTGATAATGTGATAAGACAGTTTGAGCTATTTTCAATCCAACTGCCAGAAAAAATGTTGGCAGATATCTTACATTTGTACGTCATTTTGTAGCAGAATGCTGTGTTAACCTGTGGTTAGGTGTAGGCACAAAAACTAAGTGGTTATGGTGAGGAAAAAGTTGATGTTTTGGCTTGATACCCAGTTTTAATACCCGGTTTTGGGGGCACAAACGCAGTGATGTCTTGGTAAAATACAATCTGGAAATCCATCGGTTAAAAAAAAAAAATAATTTTTTTCTTCCTTTACCTCTGGAGGCACAGCCCGGAGTTTTTCGACTAACCGGAAGTGAAGAGGCCTCACGCCCTTCACTTCCGGTGGTGCCCCCAGGGAATCGCCGTGTTTACAAATACTTCGGGTAGAAAACCAGCAGAGTTTAGCTATATATCACATTTTTCACGTCACTATATCACCGTGTAGACTACTCTGATGTTTGTTAAGTCTATAAACACAATGACTGAACAAACGTTACTATTTCTGTGTGCACGTAATTAATATGGTTATCGTAGATTAGCTGGGCTAACTGTTAGCTGTTAACGTTAGCCGTTAGCGTTGTCTATAACCATAGACTGTATAAAAATAAGGTAATAACTCAATAAACGGTCCGTGAATAAAATATTTTTTCCAGCGAATATCTCAGTTTTGTGTTGCTACGCATGGTATTTATTCAGTTATGGGAAATCATGATGTCTAGAAAGCATCAGTGGCTGCAGCTGACAGGGACAGTTAGCAAAGCTAACATCAGGACGTCATCTGTTAAAAGCCTCCCGTTGCCGGATACGACATGAAACTACTCCAGTTAGCTCAATCATGTTGTAACTCAGACATCCGCTGGAAAAAAATTTTTTTTCCACGTTGACGAGACGGCATTACTGGAGCGGGCGCTATGGACGCGCTATGGACGCAGAGCTTGCTGTTTCTGTAGGTACACATTTCCTGGGGACACCTGCACGTCTCGGCCGCGCCCCCTCCATTGTGATTGGCTAAAGCGCAGCATCGTTCAGACTCAAAGCCCCGCCCTCCCTCCCTCTCTAGTCGTCTTTCACACAGGGCTGCCGACAGATTCTACAATGTAGATTGCAGAATCTGACTTGAGAGATTAGGTAAAATACAACTGGTTTTCACGCCACTACAACCCGGTCTCATTCCAGAGTCGTCAGATACTGGCACTTGGTCAGTGACCTCCAGCGTCAGACACAGACGATTAAAGCCGTCCTTTCATATCAGCATAATACGTGGTCAGACGCCGTTATTGTGTAACAGTGCCCGGCAACATCATGGGGAAATGCAGTCAGACAACAACGTGAGTCAAGGGAGTGAAAAGTCAGAGGTGAATGGGTTGGAAGTGCAGTGGATGGGTCCAACAACTGCCAACTTTTACCCAGGAGGCCGGTGTTCGCTTCCTGTAAATCCAACCACGTGCTTTTGTTGCCTAAACCTAACCATGTGCATGTGTTGTTAAAGGAAAAAATGTCAATTTGCCACATTGCACTGACCTAGTACATTTATTTTGAAAGACACTGTATGCAAACTGTACATTTCTTGTGACAACGGAAGTTAATTTGAAACAGACAATGCTTGTAACAGGCTGAAGTTGACATGGTGCCCCAGAGCATCAACAAGAAACACACCCAGGGTACCTTGCACGTCACATGTTGACGTGGAAAGTCCATAACCAAACGTCAATATGTGACGAGGTCAGTGTGAGAATGTGTTGCCCACTATTCTCCTGCTGAAAAAAGTGATGGGTCGCTACAGAACACCCACGTTTGCTGCCTAAAAAGCAGCTGGAAACACAGCAATGACTAACTAAATCACAACTTGTTTTGTTGTTTGTTGGTCTCGAACAGTCGTCTGCTTTAGTCTGATGCTTGGCAAGTGTCTTGCCTAGGTGACAAGAAGGCCTATGCATTATAAAATGGAAGAGTGTCATGTTTCACAGCAGATAATCAAAGCACAGAAGCTCCTAATTATTTCAGTTTATTTCAAATCCATTGCTGTGCAGGACTGACCCATTCATGTATTCACATACAGTGGTTATTTGTATTAAAATCCCCTACCTATATTAATAACAATGTGATGATATAAACAAATTAAATAGACTAGACTTTTATAAATAAATGGATCCCTGGACACACAGGTAGGCAGAGGATCAAAATCTGATAAATTATGAAATATGAATCAATATTTGTGGGAGGCACAGTGGTGCAGTGGTGAGCGTAGTCTCACAGCAAGAGGTTTTCTGGTTTGAACCCCCGGGGTGGCGAAGCCCTTCTGTGCAGAGTTTGCATGTTCTCCCTGTGTCAGCTTGGGTTTTCTCCAGGTACTCTGCATGTAGGCTAGGTTAACTGGTGACTCTAAATTGCCCGTAAATGGTTGTCTGTCTCTATGTGTCAGTCCTGTGATAGTCTGGTGACCTGTCCAGGGTGTACCCTGCCTCTCACCCGTTGTCATCTGGGACATGAAAAAACATCAAACATTAATGCTAATGGACACTTAATTGCATCACTCTGATGTGTCAAGACATTGTAAATTTAATAATATTACCTGAAATCCTGTTGGAAACGTGTTACATTACTTCATTACTGTAAAAATGTAATATATTACTATAACGCATTACTTTTGTGACACGTTACCCCAAACACTGGATATGATACACATGAAATATGTAACGTACTTGTGGTTTGCAGAAACATAGAAAGCCAACATTTTCTTCCGATGACTGGGCTGCTGGTTTTAGGGTGCTTTCAGCCTAGAGTCGTCTCTGAATCAGGGACTAATTTTGTTCGAAAGTTGTATAATTGCCTAGAGTTGGTTTGTGTTCTCATGGCAGCATTTACAAGTGGACCAGATCAAATGCCTTGTGTGAGAAAGTTGCTCTTGATTGGTCAGAATTTCCATGTGGGAAAAATCCAGGAAGTAAACCAAACGTTGAAGAAGAGTACACTTGCAAGATAAATGTGACCCTTTCTTTTAAAGATATTTTTTTGGGCATTTTGCCTTTATTGGATAGGACAGGTAAGCGTGAAGGGAGAGAGAGCGAGAGAGAGGGGGGATGACATGCAGCAAAGGGACACGGGCTGGATTTGAACCCAGGCCGCTGCGGCAACAGCCTTGTACATGGGGCGCCTGCTCTACCACTAAGCCACCTACGCAGGTTGATTTTAGTGCTGCTCATCGTGGACTATATTGCTGTCATTGTTCATTTTAGTCAAACCATACAGTTTGAAAACGAGGCACGGCTCCAACTAGAAAACAATGTTTTGATGCATTGGATGTGCTGAATGTGCATATTAAGGCAGTACAGGAGGAGGTGCACATTAATAATCCTCCAGGACTGTAACATGCTCATGTTTAACCCAAACAATGTGTCATGTGACTGCAGTTGGTTCGGATCCAGGTCGGAACACGTTCTCACTACAGATGAACCGCACCAGAGTTCGTTTGTAACCGGACTGAGACCACCTCTTCAAGAAGGTCTCGGTCCGGTTGTTTTGGTGCACACCTGAGTGTGATTGCTGTGTTCACACCTGCCCAAACAAACCGCACTGAGGGGGCAAATGAACTTGAGTTTGATTGAACTGAACCAAACAGGGCAAGTGTGAAAGCACCCTTAGACTCAGGGTGGATACAACAAGACAAACAAAACATATCTCTCCTATGAGGTACACAAATGTAACAAATATATCCTAAATAACAAGTTTACAAGTAACACTACTGATTAAAATAAACAGGACAAAATAAGATTTAAAAAATGACTGTCCTCCTGTACAAACCTCTGAGTTGAGACACTAATAAGTGTGACTAATTGGAAGAAGAAGAAGAAGAAGATGTTTCCCCTGTGCAGCGCCAAGGCCACGTTGGATTCTTTGTGGGCAGATCACGGTCCAAACAGCGATGGAGAAAATTGAATATCTGGCAGCTAAAGACGCAGATATTTTTCTAAGGAGTTTGTTGAGCTCAAAACAGAGTGAATATTGAAGTTGCATTCATCATGTGGCCAGAAACACGACTCCAGTCGATGATAATGTTGCTTCATGTTTACTGGATGTGTGAGTAGGCGATTGTTTGCTAACTTGTTAGCTGTAACAACTTCTCAAGGGAACAATATGTCAGTGCTTGGTAGGGTTGGGATCCGAATCCGGTTCTTTTTTGGAACCGGGTCCAAAGTTCCGGTTCTGGAACCGGTTCCATCAGATTTTGGCGTAACGGTTCCTAGATTGTAAAAAAAAAAAAAAAACAATAGAGCAGGACCGCATATTTCTGTCCGAACCCGACCGAGCCCGACATTATCTAATCACTAAAGCACTGAGTTTGTGTCACACAGTTGTCATGGTTACAGACTATTTAATAGGCCGGGCGTGCGCCGGGTGCTCAGCGGAGAGGGAGACCTCCGTGTTTGAGACGGGAGCGGGCGGCGGGAGCGGGCGGCGGGAGGTCCGACGCTTTCAGCGAGGGAAGCGGTAGAAATATAACAAAATAAGATAAAATAGGAGACACCTGTCTCCCTCTTTTATTTAATTTTCAGCGTTTAATCAAGGCGGAGGCGGGCGGCGGGAGGTCCGCTTCCAGCGAGGGGAGAGATAGAAACAAACAGCCAATGTGTGTGTGTGTGTTGTGTTCAGGTGTTGTCACGTAAATAACAGTGCCCAAGCATGAATGCATAATAAGTATTTTTTATTACATTGCTGTGGTTAATTTGAGGTAATAGTGTTACTGTAGAAAACAGAGAATCACTTTTTGTTATTATATATTCTCAGGGAGATGATACAAGCTCTAAATCTGAAATACACACCACACACAAATGTGTATTTTCATCTAATTGTACTGTGCAACAGTTAGAATAAAGTTTTTGTATTTGTATGATTGCATTTGTGTTTATTATATACTTGTTTAAGTATAGCAAGTATAATGAATATAATGTAGGAATCAGTAAGAGGAATCGGTAAGGAATCGGAATCGTTAAAATCCTAACGAGTCCCAACCCTAGTGCTTGGTGTCTGTTACCTTTTTTTTCTGCACCCAAGTGACCAAAAATGTATTGATGCTGCTTTAAGTTTATTATTATTTGTATTATTATGACTACTTAACATACCTGCACCTCCTGGAGCTGGTGACTGCAGATGTTTATGTGGGAACTTATATTACATAATAGCTTTTAAAAAAAAAAACATATGACAAGCTTTGTTGGGTAGCTTGGTTTGCTTGTCAACAGTTAAGTGAAAAAAAGGACCTCTGTGTATATGCGCGTAACAGATCTCTGTGTCATTGAAAACTTGGCAGAGAGGCCGGCTTTGCATCGTAATTTCAAACAAGCCTCCTGAGTCTTCAGAGCACCAGAGGAGACAGCTGCCAATTCAGACTGCCTCGCCTCTCTTCTGTGATGGATGAGCCTGTCTCCTCTTCTCGTCTTGCTCTTGTAATTGAGGCTTCAGCTGCTGTCATGCCACATGGTCGTGGTCATGAAGGAGAAGGCAAAGAACGCTGCCCTGCACTTAAAGGCAGCACCAGTGAAAACAGAATGTTTGGCTGGATCAATTTTTGGACATGATAACTTGTTTGAGTCATGATATCTTGTTGAAAAAATGTGTTCACTCAGTGTGATTGAGACCACCTCTATCACGCGGGTGAAGTATGTTTCTAAGTGCGCTGCAGCTTTCAGAACCAGACCCCTTCCCTTGGCTTCCTTCCAGGAAGCAAGGGTCAGAAAAATCACCCTTGGCATGTGGTTAAAGTGGAGTTTTTATAGGTAATCAAATTTGTTTGATTTAGTTTGGTGTCAGAGTTCTTTCTCAACAGAATTATGGAAATGAATACACACCAGAGTGTCTGATGACTTTGCTGGCAGCAATGTCAGTCGGTCGTTCAATCAATCTCCATCACTTTGATCCAGACAGAGAAATATCTCAGGAACTTTTGAATAGATTGTCATGAAAATGTGTAAATACATTAATTTGTTCCAGGAGGAGGAATCCTACTTATTCTGGTGATTTGCTGACTTTACCTCTACCTCTACCAACCTATTTTGGATTTTCGTGAAATACTATAACAACTATTGGATGGATTGACGCAACAATGGCCCAGAGAATGAATCCTAACCTTTGAGATTCCTTGACTTGGTTTTTGACCAAATATCTGTAAAACTAATGAGATATCCATTAGGCTTGGGTGGTGTCACAGTATCCTGGTATACCAGGGTATTCAGAAATCCCAACAGAATCATTTTCATACTGTCAAAAATACGCTCATCTTTCTATTGAATTCATATGGAGATGCTGTATGGAGGATGTATTGTATGTAGTACACATCATGCACCACCAGAGGTCAGTCTCTACTCATGGAACAGGCAGCAGTGCCGACAGACATGGCGACTGGCTGCAAGTGGTAGGGATAACGTTACATGTAGGTAGCGCTGCACACAAATACCGTTATATAGCATATCGTAAAACTTCAATTAGTAGCATGACCTGTTATTTGCTTAAATCACTGAACTCAACAGGCTTATATTAGGGACTGGCATCTACATGGGACAGGCCTTTAATTCCGTTTACACAAAACTGTTGCTCAGCAAAGATGGGAAATATGATCAAATTGTGTATTAGCCTACTTGTATAGAAGTTAGGTTTCAAATAACATATGAATTATGTTATGACACTTGTTTGACGGCATTCAGCATACCGACACAACTTCACTTTATCCTGTTAAAACAATATTCACAACTTGGATTAGTTTTTATGAAAAACACCTTTGATTCTTTTGATTGGTGGACCTTTACGAACTACAGTAAAGGAATATAAATAACTACGGACTCATATTCTGACTTCAGAAAAAGGGAGTCACCACTTGTTTTATCGTCATGTCGGTAAATCTGAATGAATTAAGGTATTCTCTGGTGCTCACGGTTTCAGTTAAATGAAAACAACCAGGCTAGTAAAAGAGACTTTGCGTTAAATTTGGACTTGACTTTGAATTTAAGTTTAACAGTATACCCTGATCAAATTTCAGGAAGTTATGAGGGTATGAAAAAAAATAGACAGTGCCCAGGCCTAATTCCCATCAGTGCTCATAGTTCCGATGTTATTCGGTCAGCACCCTTAAAAGAACGGAGTTTGGTACCCAACCCAGCCAACAGCTCAGCCACCTCTATGTTGAGAACCATACTCAGAGAACTTAAATGCTCTGTCTTTCACACAGAGGGAGTCTGGGACGGCAGAGGTCAGTCCATGGGGACTTGGGTTGGGAATCAGATGGTTACGGTTCAAGCCCCCGTCCGGACCCAATATGGAGTGTGGACTGGTAGCTGGAGAGGTGCCAGTTTGCCTCCTGGGCACTGCCAAGGTGCCCTTGAGCAAGGCACCAAACCCCCAACTGCTCAGGGTGCCTGTCCATGGGTACCCCCCTCACTCTGACATCTCTCCATTTAATGCATGTATAGGTCCTGTTTGTGCATGTGTGTGTATTTCAGGCCTGTGTGTGTATGTGACAGCAGAGTGAAAAATGTAATTTCCCCTTGAGGATTAATAAAGTACATCTTCTTCATCTATCTTCTTCTTCTGAACCGTGCAGCTTTAAACTGACATCACAACTGTCTGGAAAAGGCTCATATTTTAAAAACTGTGTGGTCACTTAAAAAGAACAAACTGTTTTTCTTTGTGAGTGCCTAGAAAATAAGAAATGCAGAACATAAAAAGGATTCATTACACCTCTCACCAAGCAACATCTCATCCCTGCCATCCTCTCCTTGTGTCGTATCTTTGGATGTGTCATTTTCCCAAGTGTCATCAGAGCCACCATTCTGTGCAGCACTTATGGCCTTTCAATATTTTTAAAATTGATCTTTAATGATCACGCCTCAGTCAAGCCAATCAGTGTAATGTTTCTGAACACTACAGAGCAGTGCCAGTATGAACTATCCAAAAATTAATCAACATTTTATGAGTGGTGTCCGTCTGATCTTAGCCCGACTTCCATCCACTGAGGCAGAAATGTCTGAGATGCTTTTGCCAAGAGGCCAGATGATCTTCATAAATAGAGCTGATGGGTGATAATGTTCAGTCTTCTATGTGCTGTTGGGTTATAGAGATTGCCAGACCATAATGCAACATAAAATTACACCAGTCAGATATTCTGCCCTCAGTTCTATCCATCTGCCTGCTAATGCATTCAACACCAGCCACCATGTCCATGTTTGCAGCAGCGTACATCATTAAGCTGAGTGTATGTTGATTCAAACGAAGTTTGAAGGCTCAAAGTATTTCTGCCCGGGTCAAACACATCTCGCCTGATAGCTGAATGCTTAATATTTAATATATAACACAGCCTAGCGATCTGTGAACACAAACGGTAATATGTATGAGCAAACATGCAGTGATGCAGATTGAGCCGAGCTGCTCTGTGAATCAGAGGACGTTTGGCTGGATAAGGAGCTGAGGACCACTTGACAACCACAAGACTCCATATCTGTCGCTCTGCTTCCCTTCCCTTCAGATTGGTTTGGGGGGTGGGTGGAGATGACTGCAGAGTCTGTGTGGATGAGATGAAGTGTTCGTGTTAGAGTGTTTGACAGTAAAGGAATGCCATTTATGCTCTAGCCTGTGTCAGCTTTTCCGTATTAGTGGCCAGTTTGGGTTTTTGTAGCTGCAGAATCAGAGCACTTGTATGTGCAGTGTGTATGTACGCCAGTACAGAGTTAACCTGTTTACTCAACGTTGTGCTTATGGAAACCACTACTCTCTAATACTCTAACATAGATATTTCTGCCAATTGTCCTCATTTATGAGGCAGCCATATATTTGATTTACTGGTATACTATTATTCAGAGTGGGGATTTCAGTAGATGGAAATTAATTTGTTAGATTTTCCCAGTCTCATTTCGATGTTGTGACTTCTGGCATCAGACACTGACGTAAAAAGCCATCCTTTCACGTCGGCATGATGCACAGTTGGTCGCTGTTATTGTTTTACGGCACCTGGCGGCATCAGGGGGAAACACGACAGGACAACAGCGAAATTTAAGGGGTGGAAGTCCAAGGAGGGCGGGCGGGAGGGGAAGGGGATGGGTCCAACAACCACACAGTTTCACCCCTGAGGCTGGTGTGCACTACCCATAAGATTGTAAAGCCAAACCCTGTTATTTTTTCCTAAACCCAACTACGTGCGTGTGTTGGCTAAATGTAATCAGGTGCGTTTGTTGTTGAAGGAAAAAAAAAGTCAATTCATGGTGCCGTACCAACATAAAGCATTTATTTGAAAGAGACTGTGTGCAAACTGTACATTTCCTGTGAAAACAAGTGTATTGAAAATAGACAATGTCTGTAACAGGCAGAAGTTGACATGGTGTCCAACACACCCAGGGTACCTTGCACGTCTTATTTCGACGTGGAAAGTCCATGACCAAACGTCGATTTGTGACGAGGTAGGAGTGAGAATGTGTTGGTTGGACAATTACATTAAAATAAAAGTACAGGTGTATTCTTTCATATCATCAAAAGAAATGGAACTTGAAAAGCTTAATTTCTGTCCTTTTTACTAACATTGGAAGTCACCTCTCCTGTTGGTGGTCTTACCTTAAGGCACACACTCACTAAGGTGTGATCAAGAGTAATTTCATTACCACAGGCACTGGTGTGTTGGAGTAGAATTTAATCATTTCAAAAAATATTAATTAATTTGCTGTTGAAATGTAACTTGATTTGAAAAAGATTTATGACTAAAAACAAGCTTAGTGTGCAATTTATTGCTCCATATTTTTATGGCCATTTTTTAATCTTTACGTCATGGTTCTCAAACTAGAGGGGCGAGGCTCACATGACCCGAGGAGAGAAAGTTGGATAAGATTTAATAATCTGATTCATAAAGGAACAATAACCAAACACTTCTTCTGTGACAGAAAGACAAAACAGGAGAATTAAATGCGGACTGTTAAATATCAGGTCTCTATCGTCTAAAGCAGTGTTAGTAAACGAATTAATATCAGATAATCATATTGATTTACTCAGTCTCACTGAAACCTGGCTGTGTCAAGATGAATATGTCAGTCTCAATGAATCCACTCCTCCCAGTCATAAT
>NC_065508.1:27851757-27851937 GCF_006386435.1 Epinephelus moara
ACTGTTAATTTATTATGCTGATCTGTTCTGTACGACATCTATTGCACGTCTGTCCGTCCTGGAAGAGGGATCCCTCCTCAGTTGCTCTTCCTGAGGTTTCTACCGTTTTTTTTCCCCGTTAAAGGGGTTTTTTTGGGGATTTTTTCCTTATCCGCTGCGAGGGTCATAAGGACAGAGGGA
>NC_065508.1:27851948-27866993 GCF_006386435.1 Epinephelus moara
TTTTTTTTCCCCGTTAAAGGGGTTTTTTTGGGGAGTTTTTCCTTATCCGCTGCGAGGGTCATAAGGACAGAGGGATGTCGTATGCTGTAAAGCCCTGTGAGGCAAATTGTGATTTGTGATATTGGGCTTTATAAATAAAATTGATTGATTGATTGATTGAAACAAGTATAGTCTGATGCTTCAACCCAATTGCTGGGAAAAAACATTGGCATTGTACATTTCTTTAAACCCCTGATATGTCACATTTGTACATTGTTATGTAGGGATATGTTTCAATGTCTCCCACGGGTGACTTGTGATGACACATTAACAGGTGCACATTTTAAAGGATAAATATTTACCTTATTGCTTAGAAGTCACAGTGAATCAGCATTTCCCACCTCCTTACATGCAGCGCTCTCTCTGCCCACTCTGGCACACAGACAGTGTCGTAATGAAGAGGACTGTCCAAACTGTCCTGACTGGCCTTTCCAGAAAAGAAACCAATGTCCCTGTGTGAGAGATGTGGAGTTACAAAGAATGAATATGCAGCCTGTACAGAATTTGCATTAGGTATAATTAAAACATTACGATTAACATTACCATCGAGCATTGATGTGTACTAAGTGTTATTTTGGAGGATAGAGATTTATACAATAACCACATGTGCAGTAAATTTGCTCTGGCTGTAATTGTTTATTGTTAAAGTGATTGCATAGACTGCATTTAATTAATCCCCCCATAATAGTACTATTAATATGACTGAAGTCTGAGGCAATTAAAATACACTGCCTAGGGCGTCATTTGTCAAGTCGTTTTTTTTTTGTTTTTGTTTTTTATAGCTCAAAATCACAAATCAGAAATATGCCTCAAAAGGCTTTATAATCTGTACAGTGCTGAGCACCTTCAAACAAAAAAGCTTTAATGTGAACAAAAGACAATAGAGTGCAAACATATTTGAAGAATATGAATCCAGGAAGACACTGAGTACTTTCCAGGTGGCACTCGAACTCTTTCTACCACAAAGACCTGGAAGAAGAGCAGACTGCACATACAAAGGCAAAATCCAACCTAATCTCTTCATGCGTCTTTGGTGGATCAAAAGCTGTCCGATATATAGAAAAAACTACATGTCAACGCATCCAAGAAGCTCTCAAAGTGGACTGAAATCAAACCGTGTCTCCAGTCACCTTGAAAGGTGGCAATCAGGTTTTAGCCAGTTGTTAAAACATGCACAAAACTAAGATTGACAAGTTTTCACTTACCATTTACTTTAGAGCTTAGATTCTCTGCCTGAGCCCGAGCCCGAGCCTGGCGGGCCGGGTCGGGCCGGGAGCCCCCCTCCGTCTGACGGGCCCAGGCCGGGCCGGTCAGATATGACTTTTTTTTTTTTTTTTTTTTTTAAAGCTATGATTTGATAATGTTATAGGCTATGTATTGTAGCAACCCTGCAGTAAATGTTCTGTTATAATGTCAATGTTCTGTGAGTTAATGGCATGTTTGGGATTGAATGAGGTGCGGGGTGCGTGTGTGACGGGGATGAGGAGGGCTGTGTGAGTGCGCGTGCTGGTGTGTGTATGAGCGAGCTGGAGGAGAGAGCAGGAGTGCACAGATGGAGTTACAGCTAAGTTGTTGTTTGTTGGTTGTTACGGCCAACAGTAACCTGTACTGTTCAGTAATAAACGGTGGTTTAATTGCCGAATAACTGCGTCATCCTTTCCATACGTCCAATGTTGCAACATCGTGTGCGCACAGCCCTTCACCACCTGGATCCTAAAATGAACACCTGTTTTATTCCATAATCATGCTTCCGTGTTGCGCCATTCATTAAGATCCTATATTTCTGTCATTCAAATAACAAGAATTGTGGTTTAATACTCTTAATTATAACAGCCAACTTATTGAAAAATGTTGGGTTTAAATCAGGCTCGGGCCCATAATTACAGTTAATTGGACGGGACGGGCCGGTCCCGGACATAACATGCACGGGCTCAGGCTGGGTCGCGCTGGATTTTTTGGGCCTGATCTAAGCTCTAATTTACTTCAGGCACCAAGAAAGTATCCCAGGCTTTGAAGCCAATTTTTGTAGTGGCCAAACAGTGGAATTACAACTTTGAGTCCATCGCCTGATGCTATTGAGCCTAATAAGGACTTTTTTTCAGTTGACTTACATTGGGAAAGAGATGTCCGTAAATCAATTGATACATTTTTTTGCGCGTCACGATTTGATCCACTTGGTTTGCTAAGATTTGGAAAGTCTAGAAGAACTGCAAGATTACATCCATGGTTTACTTCCATTTAATGCAAGCGAAGGCGCGAATAAAACATTTGCTTCCGGTGGCAAAGCAAAGTTGCATCTTAGCATTGTTGGAGTCCAACTTTGGTAAACTTTGACCAGAAAATTTGCAGCCTCAACCAATAGCAAAAAAGTATGTGTGGTTCGTCCTGAAGGAGACATAGATTGTTGCCCTAGTTATTGACTATAAATCTTGCTAGTATAACGTTAGCTTTCTGGCTAGAAGCTGAGTAGAATGGTTCTATGAGCTGAGTGGACTAGAAATATCTCCTGTTGCTAAATCATATTTGAGTTTGATCCCATTTACTGGAGTAGTGAATAACATTGCCATTGCATAAGAACTTGATGATTGTTTCCAGGTATTAGGTAAACCCTCAGTTACAGTGTTGTGGAATAAAGAGACTTAAAACATAGGATTGGACATTTGAGGGTTTACTCCACAAGATAGCCAAAGAATTGGTACATCATAACAATTTATCGTGTCTGACAACAGGCAGCATAAGTTGACACACCTACAAGCTTTCCCATGCACACACAAAGGGGCTTTCTGTCTGATGACCTCCAGAGGGGGGAATATATAGTTTAGATGACCTGACATGACCAGTTTTCGTTATGTGAAGAGAAGCAACTGGTTTTCTAAATAGCAGGAAACTGCAGCTTAAGTGATGGGAAGTACCTACAGTACCTACAATGCTTGTTTGTCAGACACTATAAATTGTCATGATGTACCAATTCTTTGGCTTTCTTGTGAATACACCCTCAAATGTCACATACTGTGTGTTTTGAGTCTCTTTATTCCACAGCAATAGCCTGTGACAAACTTTAGATTTTGATTTGCAAAAAGCATTGAAATAGAAACGAATAGTCTTAATTATATTTCTTTGAAATGTGACCATGGTATAAGTGGGATAATGCCCTCAAGGAGTCCGTTATCAGAAACTAATGGCCTCTGTTGCCCATCAGACACTTCACATCAGCCATTACTTCTAGATAATGGACTCGTTGGTCATTATCCCGACTGTGGTTAAAAGAAGCCAACATTGACTGAAGGACAGGATTTTAGTGGGAGAATTGTGTACATTATAACATTTGTACCTGCACTTACAGCAACTGTATATGGTCATTTTCATATTCCAGTCATTATAGACATCTTGGAGAAGCATGTCATGATACTTGATGTTCTGATTCCTAAATTCAAAATACTGCCACTTTCAAGCTTTGCACATGAGCGGTGCTCAAACTTCATATGAGTCAGCATTGATAAAGCAAGATAATCAGGCATATGTTTAAAATATTTGTCCAAAACATGATTGATTCTGACATTGTTTACATCCCTCCACTGACACAAATCAAACATGCAATCTGTGTGAAGAGGGCCGATTAGCCACAGTTCGGCCTGTCTGTCTGGTGTTAAACAGTGGATCTAATTGTGTGTACATACACACAGACGAATGCACATCATCTCTCCTTTCACAGTCCGCACAAAGTCAAATGGCTATAAGGCGGGTGCATGTTGGAGGACACCCAAACAGCTCGAGCATTACGGACACACAGCTTCCCAGAGACAAATGCGATAAATTCAGCCAGATCGACATAGTGGGTAGAAAGCAGAAAGCACGGGCCATATGCCACTCTTCATAGGCCCTATTTAGTAGCTGTTGTCGTAGAGGATCAAAGCGTTCGCCATTGCGCTCCCTTCCAGTGAGATTTCTGTGCTGTGCAACTCAGCTCAGCTAAGGGATTAGGCCAGCCTTGAATTTAAAGGGGTGGGGGTGAATTTTAGCCTACAGGGGGTGGCATGTTTCTATTTATGGCTTGAGCTGCATAAACTCAAGCTTGGTGTCTTGCAGGCATTCACTGGAGTCTTGGCCCTGTTTCTGTAAGAAATACTGCGGCACAATTATGCACTGACACAAAATGAGCTCCATACAGGTGTTCCACATCCCCAACATGACTGTCATTTATTTGGCATGATGAAGAGAAATAGAGGGTATTATTTCAAGAATACTGGTATGACTTTTACATTCTAAGCATTTTTTCCTTGCCAGATTCCCCAAACTATTTTTAGGTCTATGAGAGTGTTTTTGGGATGCATTGACAGTAAGAGATTTCTTTTCTATGCGTAACCATGCCTAACTCGTTATAATTAATGGGACCCATGCTGTTTTTGTGTCTTCGACTGTCGTCTAGTGTGAAACGCAGGTGTCACTGAGATCGTAGGGGCCCGGGGCCTGGTGTCACATCCACCAATCATACCAGAGCTAAGCACAGATTGACCAATTACATACCAGCTGTGCGCACAGAGGGAGGGGAAGGGGGATGGGGGGGGGTTGGTTGGGGCAGTAAAAGAGGATGCAGATGACAGAGCGACATAGAAAGACAGAAATCTGAACAGAGCAGTTTTGACAGGAATGGCACGTTGCCCATTTTCTATTAATAGTCAAATATCTGTAGTTGAGTGAGTAATCTTCTTTTCAGTTGGTTCCCAACTCGTTGCTGCTTTCCTCTTGTCTGTTAACTTCAACACTGATAAAAAAGACAAATATTCACTCTTTCCCATCAAACTTTATTCATGCTAAAGAGCTGCTGAAGGTATTTTCTACCGAAGCAGACATTTAACTCATCCCACCATCACTTTCCTGTATCGTAAATAACTGAGGCTGAAAATGCTGAGATCAAACAGTAAAACTAGGCAGTGCTGATCAAATGTAAACCAAGATTCTGTTACTGTGTCCCTATTTCCCGCCTAAAATGTCTTGGCAAACATATTTTAGTGCACTGTTTGGCTGTAATTTAAGATCCCTCGGAAAAATGGACAAGCTCAAACACGTCATCTGCCACCATGAGCTTTTATTGGTCCTGGGAATCGTAGGTTTTCCACCTCTTAAACAAAAAGAATGCTGCAGTCCTTTATCTCTGTTTTCTCAGGTCATGTAGCACCAATGTCAGAAGTATTTGTGTCGGCCTGCTGCATTGGCCCCCCTATGTTTAAGAAAAAAACATCTCTCCAGCAGTGAATTCTTCTTCAACATAACAAAATAAGTAACAGTCAGGTATACAGCACAGGAACTCAGCTGTGTGTGCTGCTCTGATTAGACAGTTAAACATGCGATCTTAATTTTTACATCCATGGTAATTTCAAATAACTGACCGTATCATACTGAGTCAAAAGGAGGAATTTCTTCGAAACATGATTTATTTACCAATTTCATGAAATTATCACTCTAACAGCCGAGCCAGAGGCAATTTATGAAATAGTTACAGCACAGAGTGACTCACCCTAAAACCATAAATTGTTTTTTTTTTTACATTTCTGCTTGAGTGCAGCTTAAATAAATGGGATGCAGTTTGTTAATTAGTGAGCAACAGAGATGTTGGAAGGTGTATTTTTAGCCATGCTAGTGGCATGGCTGTAGGGATGGCATTGTTGGTCTGCTGGTCACCCAGGCTGAAATATCTCAATTATTTGATGGATTGCCACCAAATTTTTGTACAAAGATTCATGGCCCCAAGAGGATGAATCCCACTGACTTTGGTAATCCCATGCCTTTTCCTCTTCCACCACCATCAGGTTCACGTTTTTGTTTTTTAAGCGACATGTTTCGATAACTATTGGATGCATTGCCCCAACATTTTTCACTCCAAGATCAAATGTAAAGACATTGGTGATTTTACTTTTCCTCTTGCACCATCAACCCGTCATAATACAATTGTCCAATACTTTAGTTTTTGACCAAATACAGGGCTTTGCAGCAAACAAGTGTACCTTTCTGTGTGTGTGTGTTTTTTTTTTTCACAGATGTGTCACATTTGACGTCATGGACAGGCTGGAATACGGGTTAGTAAATAGTAGAAAGCAGCATAGAGGCCTGGGTTACTTTTGTTTTTATATCTCTTACTGATTTATTTGCTCTTTCAATCTCGTTGCAGACTAACTTGCATCAATGTTTGAGTGCTGCTTGGGCAGAGATGGACATATTTTGGGAGGTGCATCATTGCATCTTGCTGGAAAAGGGGCTAAAATTAGTGTGTTTACCTGGGTGTTACATTTCCATCTCTGCTTATCTGAGCCAGAGCCAATAAATACCTTTGACTACTGCACAATCTTTTGACCTAGGTGTGAATGCTTATTGTAACCTTTCCCATTAAGGACAAAAGCCAGATGGTGGCGGGTGTTATTGGGTTTTTTGTGCAATGGGAAAGGGGATATAGTCTTTGGAGAAAGTTGGGCTAGCTGTTTCCCCCTGCTGCCCATCTTTATAACAAAATAGATTAATCACGTCTGACTGCAGCTCTGTACTTGCATACAAAAATGAAATTGGTATCGTTCTTTTTATGTAACAAAAAAAGCATTAACTGACAACTACAGTATATACAGAGCTTCTTATATTTGCATGTAAAGTGCAGGATAGTGCAAGTTTAAGTTCATTTTGTTCTGTTCTTTAGGCTGAGTGTTTCTGTAACAGAAGCTGTTTCTCCTATAAGATGTTCCAGTTACTTACCATAAGACCTTGTCTATATTCTCAGTGATTCCAGTTTATAATAAGTGAAACTGAAGACCTGCACTGTGACACTCGCCTCTCCTTTAAAGCGTTGCACAGTCATTCCATTTATATTCAAGTGCTACCTCTACTAGAAAATGCGAATAGCTTGTTTCGGTCTCATACAGTATGTTTCTCTGCTGCACCGCAGGGAAACATACTGTATCTAACTGTGATAACACACACAAGCAATGCCTGGTTGTCATACAGATAGCAGCTACAGGAAAATCAAACACATTTATCTTTGTTTCTGCATAGATGTAATTGTACATACGTCAAAGGGAGTGTGTGTGTGTATGTGTAAGTATGTTAAGCAGCTATTATCACCACGGGAAAAATGACTGCTTATGATAAATAGAAATATCCCTGCAAAAACACATCTTGCATTCCTCTAGCAGTTTCTCGAAGTCTTATTTAAAAATTCATGCAGTTGCCTCTCCTCTTCTCAATAAATAAGCACTTAATAAAATGCTAATTAATATTTAATTGTCTCATTGTGCATTATTAAAACCATAATGAGGCAGTTAAGCATTTCTCATTGATTTTTTGCTAATTAACCGTGTTGATTTAGACTTGGAGATATGTCTTTATTTGTTCACTTTATGTAACCTGGCTGAGATGTGGCTCAGAGAGCAGCAGAACATTTAGTACCAAGCACATGAGCAAAAAGAGGCAAACAGAAAAAGAGACACAAAGAGAACAGCCACAGTACAGTGCTGCAGTCATTAAAAATAATTTGAAAAGCATTGATAATGTCCAATTCATTCTGTGCCAGTTTTTAATATTTTCATCTTTACACTCGTACTTATCCCCTCTGTGATGCGACACTAAATAAGTATAATTACACTGGCTATAAAGCAATTAATTAGGCTAATTAATTTCAAATCCGACTGTGGTGTAAGGGTTAATCAGCTGGCATAAATAAGACAGCCCACGCATTCCTGTCTGTCTGCAGATGAGAAGTAGACGTCTTGCTGTGAATTTGTCTGTCTTCTTTTTCCCTGCAGTGTTCAGGTCCACCTGTTTGTCCTCAGCAGGGGTTCTGCCTGGTGTTTGCTGCCACATCACTCCAACTGAACATTAACAAGTGTGTGTATTAGCTGTGGAAGGGAGATTGGATGGTTATATAGAACCATTTTCTTCATCCTTGATTAGGACTTTTAAACTTTTTCTATTGTATTCAGAGCATTTAGATTGCCGTGGGATACACGATCATACCCTGGGTATATGTTACAATACAATTCACTCAAACTCAAATACTGTGTGTGACAAAAATGTACAAAAACACAAAAGGCTTTATAAATATAAATATTGATTGGGGAAACAAAAAGGAGAAATGGTAAATACTAAAAACCAAAGGTATTTAAAAAAAAAATGAAAGAAAATGGGCAGGAATCCAATAAAAAAAGGGATATTAATATTTATTTTAAAACTGCAAAATTTCTGTATTACCACTGAGTTAATTGACATGACAATGCAAAAAGGTTTTCTCTTGGTAACAAACTCAAGGACTGTTATCAATAACTCTGCAATTCCCCTCAGTGGCTCAGTGGTTAAGCATTTTTTTTTTGCCCAAAAAATTACATTCTGCGGCATTCTCACTACACTCATCATCATGATTATTATCATCAGCAGCAAGAGTCAGTTTTCACCAAATAAACCTCTGGCAAGCTATTCTACTCACACTAAAAAATGTCCTTATAGATCGACTGTGCAAGTAGTGTATTACAACAAACACTTACATTAATTTAGTGCACGGGCCACACTGCCTGTGTGAGCAGCGTGTGTCCATCAAGGAACCTCTTGTTTTTCATTTCGGTGCCCTGTTAACAGGTTAGAGCAGCCACACTGCCTGCGTGAGCAGTGATGCTCAGGCTCCACTTTGCTGCTGCTCACCTGCGGAACATCCAGAAAATAGGAGTCTCACCTATTTTTACTGTGTGACACGCACAGTTTAACCAAAAATAGACAGTTAAAATGATCTTTTGATAATCATATTGATGTTTTATCACCTTTTAATACAGTTTCAATGTCTCTCAAACTCTCCTGTTAAAATAAAAGAAATAAAAGCTCTCTGACAATGTTTCTGTTGACACAATCCCTTCATTTGTTAACACAAGGCGTTTTATTGTGAAATACAGCTAACAGCTACGGCTAATAATCGTGGAAGTACAGTAGTTATAGTAGCAAGCTCTACAGCAGCGTCGCAGCAGCAACACGGTCAGTTTGTACAAGCCGCAGCAGTTAAGTAAGGTAGCCGTCATACACTGCTCACGCAGGCAGTGTAGCCCGGGCATAAGGCAGTGCCCTCTGCTGGTCATAGTAGTAAGAAGCAACAAAGTCTAGGTAATTTTGTACAAAGATCGTATCCCTATGAGAAGGGACTTTCACCTAGGGAACTGGTGTTTGTGCCTCAAAGTCAGTGTAGTCATCAACATAGCGTAGTATGCTAATATGTGTAGCATACTATGCTAGTGATATCACTGAAGATTGCCATGTGACAAAGGTCATGTTAAAACCCAAACCGTGATGTTTTTACCTAAACCTGGCCATGTTGTTTTGTAATGTAAGAGTGACTGTTTCGTAATGTTAGGGACTTGTTTAAAACTGTGACCATTAGGGCAGTAATATATGTTGTTTTGGAAGTCCTTGGAAATCGACCTATTCTGTAGTTTAGGTATGAAAGAGTGTTGGATAAATCCACTGGACATCACCTGCCCAACCCTTAATGACCGACAAAGTTAGTGATTAGTTATAGAAAATATAAACAGCTAAAAAAAAAAAGATATTTCTCCCAGAAGTTGGTGGAGACCAAAAGAGAACTAATGTGTAAACAGGCAATTGTTTGCTAACAATTCACCATAGCAACTTTTTGAGGTGATAAAATGTCAGTGCTGTGTGTGCAGCCTGGTCTACTGCCCCCAATGCTGGTTTAAAGATCCTATCCTCCATGTTCCACCAGTTTTAAACAGTTTAAATGAAAATAGAACTTAACATGGTCCATGTTAATCTGAATATTATGTGCATAAATAACCTAATAATTATATTGTCATCATTTGATATCTTTCAGTCTCCGGTCCAAAACAAACCCTGACTCTTGCAGATGAAAAGGCCCAAAGTAAACTCAGACTGAGGTGAAGCACTTGGTCACTTCACTTACTCTGAATTGAGGGCTGTACTGTAGACAAGGGGCTTCTACCTTAGACGCTGGAGACAATTGTTTTTCCAATGCCTTAATCTGCGATGTCAGACTGATATATGACTCGACTGAAAGTCAAGGTGGGTAGGACACACTGATCACTCCTGAAGGGCATCTTGAAGCCTCAGCTATTGTATCTCTATCAGAGTGAGAGGTGAGGCTTTTCTTTGTGCTAGAGTGGATAGTGAGTTGGCAACAGACCTGATGAGTGTCCTACCCTTCACTGGCAGTGTAATAATTTAGAAAATAACAGTCAAGCGTTTGCCCCTGAGCCAAAGAACAGGAACTGGAAATGAGAAGATGATGCACAGCCTTTGGCTCATTGCCACATTTTAATTCTTGCAGGTTTTGTTCTTCTTTACACATTTCGTCCTCTAATGGAGTTATATAGATTTAGCCGGTCCTC
The DNA here is from genome assembly GCF_006386435.1 of Epinephelus moara. Lineage (NCBI taxonomy): Eukaryota > Metazoa > Chordata > Actinopteri > Perciformes > Serranidae > Epinephelus > Epinephelus moara. The sequence goes on from NC_065508.1 coordinate 27,862,370, forward strand.
TTTGCATAGCTGTCCTCTAAAAGTCAAGCACATGCCAGTCAAGATGACCTGTACTGGCAGGTGCAATGAGCCAGCTAGAGTATGAGTGTTTGTAAGCCTGGGTGTTTTCTCCTCATGTAGAGCATTGCTGTGATGACAATCAGGTTTGCATGCTGTAATCAAACGGAGGCCTCCAGCCACATCTAAAGGCTAAAGTGTTTGAAACTGCCCTGAACTGCCATGCTTGAAGACTGGGTGAAAATCCTGTTGTCACTGAGAGAGGAGGACTCATTGAAAGGTACAAATTACTTAAATAACCAACAGCAAGAAGAGAAGAAGATATACATCATTTACCCCCGAAGGGAAGTTCTATTTTTTTTCAATGGGCTGAGCTACTGCCACCCCTATATCCATGTAAGGAGTGGGAGCAAGTAGCCTAGCTTGTTATTAGTATGGTTATTTAGCTCACCAGAAACTTTCACTGTCCCTAGCGATCTTCTTCCAGCCAGCTGCCATATTATTTAGGATTTTTGTAGAGAAATTAGGTGATGTCGTATAGATAATTCCTTAAATGAAGTTCTTTGCGGTGCTTTGAAAGCAAGGAACAGGGCATCTGACAAATGTTCAGGTCTAAATGGTGCACTGTGAGGACACCTCTTCCGTCGACTTTGAATCCAAAATGTTCTCATACTGGGGAGTAGTTTCAGTTTTCTTGAGAGACTCTGCCATGTCTCGCCCCCATGTCAGCATGGGTTTTCTCTGGGTACCACACTCCAAAGAGTTGTAGGCTTAACACATTCTCAATCCGACCTTGTCACATATTGACGTTTGGTCATGGACCTTCCATGTCCAGATACAATGTGCAAGGTACCCTGGGTGTGTTGGTTGTTGATGTTCTGGGATGCCNGTCATGGACCTTCCACGTCCACATACGACATGCAAGGTACCCTGGGTGCGTTGGTTGCTGACGATCTGGGACGTGTCAAGTTTGCATTGCCTTCTTTCAAAATACACCTTCGTTTTCACAGGAAATTTAAGGTTTACATACAGTCTCTTTCAAAATAAACACACTACGTCGGTACAACACTGTGAATTCACGTTTTTTTTTCCTCCAACAACTAACGNTCATGGACCTTCCATGTCCAGATACAATGTGCAAGGTACCCTGGGTGTGTTGGTTGTTGATGTTCTGGGATGCCGTGTCAACTTCTGCCTGTTATATGCATTGTCTTCTTTCCAAATACACTTCTGTTTTCACAGGAAATTTACCGTTTGCATACAGCCTCTTTCGAAATAAATGCACTACATCAGTACAACAATGCGAATTGACATTTATTTTCCTCCAACAACTAATGCACGTGGTTGGGTTTAGGCAACAAAAACACGTGTTTAGTTGAAATAACAGGGTTTGGCTTTATAATTTTACAGGACGTGAACACCGCTCCCCTGGGTGAAAGTTGGTGTTTGTTGGACTCATCAACCAGCCACCCTAATCGGACTTTCGCTGCCTTAACTTTCTTTCTTGTCCCGCTGCATTTCCCCCTGACAACGCTTAGCGCCGTTAAACTATAATGGCGACCGGCTATGCATCATGCTGACCTTAAAGGACTTAAAGGGCTGACGCTGCAAGTCACTGCCCAAGCACCGGATTTTGACGACTTTGGAGTGAGACTGGGTTGGCAAGCTAGGTTAATAAGTGACTCTAAATTGGCCATACTTACAGTAAGGTGTGAATGTGAGCATGAATGGTTGTCTGTCTCTATGTGTCAGCCCTGTGATAGTTTACTGACCTCTCCAGGGCGTACCCCACCTCTCGCCCACTGTCAGCTTGGATAGGTTCGAGCCCCCCCCATGACCCCCAACAGGATAAGCAGTTGAAAGAATCAATGAAGGATAATAATCAGCATTTATGATACCAGTTACTGAAGGAAAGCACCATTACGCCCACAAAATCTGAAAGACAGAGACTCGTCAACTAGTTGTAGCTCATTAGCTTGTGTAATGGTGGAACATCTTTGTATTTTCTTACCTTCTTCCACTGAGTAGTTTTGTCTCATGTTGGACTGCTCGTGATGTGTTTGGGTCTTCTCTCAGAACTTAGCCACACATTAAAGGAAGTGACTCTGATAGGTGAGTGTCAACACCAGATCTACAGTAAGTTAAATTACCTTGCTGCTGTATTGTTGCTGTTGAGTGGGAGTTTCTTCCGGACTGTCTGGTGTGATTAGGAATCTCCCTGACTCCTTGTGTGAGAACGTTAGCACTGATCTGCATGTGTCAGCTTTGCTGCCCATCACATAGCAAAAAGGATAGTGAGGGAGGGGCAAGTTACTCTGTATGTATATGACCTGCTGTGCAGTGGTCTGCAGTCAATCAATCTTATGGCACAGAGTGTTGTGACAAAAACATGTTGGAGCTTGGTGTCTTGTTTTGCAGGCCTTAGTGTTGCATAGTTTAATTTATGTTGTGTCAACAGCAGGAGGTGAAGTTATTAGGATTCACCCCCTGTGGAGACTGTATGCTAATACAAGTAGTAACTCCCATCTATGGCCCCTATTGCCCCCACAGCTGTTTGGTTAGGGGTGATTTGTCCTCAAATGGATTCTCCCAATGTTTTTCCTATTGTTTTACATTATGTGCACATTAGGTTCATTTGTGCATTTTTTTTTTAGAGATCCTCAGCTGTGTTGTGAACCACAGTTGATATTAGCCTGTTAAACCCAATAAGACACTATACAATATGTGATATTGGCCTATACAACCAAAAATGACCATTTTCCAAAGAAGAACAGCATCAGTTGTTTCAGGAAGTGTCCCAAAACAACATTATGTTGATGCTCAAGTGACAGAGCCCTGAAGAGGCTGTAGTACTTATGACCAGAGCAAAACACAGAGTCAGGTTATATATTACAGAGCAACAGCTCTGGCGTTTGAGCGCGCCTGCCGTGTGTCTACATTGAAAACAATGAATTTGATGGCGCAAAAAACCCGGCATGTGTACGGCCCCTTATGCGTCAGCTCAGGTCCAAAAACCCCCCCAAAAAACAATTGTATATACTAATACTGTAAGACTGAATTTGTTTGTTTGAGAGAGAGATTTTTGCAAATGTTGATGACATTATTAACTTTGAAAGCGTGAACTGCAAGTGAAGACTTACTGTAGCAGCTGAGATGTAGCTTTGCCTTCACAGAGGCTGCTTAACCAGAAAAATACAGCCCAATTTTTCAATGTGTGGATGCACAAAGATGGGTGGCTAAGCCTGTAGTGCCCCACCATTAGCTCAGTCAATACAATATTTACTGGTGCTTGTGGCCATTATTGTTTACGGTTTAATTATAGAGCTGTCTCAATTGTAGACGGGGAGATGGTGGAGCTAAACCTGAGACCTGTGATTAGAAAAGCTCTTCTTACATAGACCTTTCATTTGAATTAAATTGCTTGAAAATAGCCTGGGCCTCAGTTTACTTCCTGTCTGCTATTGATACTGGTATACACTGCTACAGGAAACAAAAAAACATTCAAAATGTTCACGTCATAGGTGTCAAATACTGGACATCCCTTAACACAACCCTCAGGGATCACTGAAATAACCCGCCAACCCCTATCAGGCCAAGGACTAGACACCTGAAGGACTGGATATTTGAGCTGCTGTCTAACAGCGCATTTTTTCCCACATATATCCTGAAAATTTCCATTAGTCAACATTAGTCAAACAGGCAGACACAAATAGTTAAAACTGCATTTGAATAATTAAATAAGGCAACATTATTTCTCTCTACATTTGGAGGCCTGTCTGCCGCTGTTTGGTGCTCGGCAGTGTGCAGCTCTGCTCTGTGTAATGGGACTAACAATTCCGATAAACCTAAACTGGAAATGTAATGAGAAACAATTCATCATGCAATACAGCCAGCCTGTCGTGCAATGTAATCTATTGACCACAGCAGTGTCGTATCTCGTTCTTTTAGGGAAACATATTGCTTCCCTTGTAAGAATAATAATACCTGCGTCTGTGTTTATGCAGAACTGCCAGATATGCTTCACGTTTTCTGTGAAATAGATGTATTCAAGGATGTTCTGTAGCGGTGAGTAAACTCACAGGAATGGTCTGTTTAAGCTGGCAAAGATGTGTACGGTGTCACATTCACAGTGTAACCCACATCAGAGGGCAGCCATTTTTCAAAAGGGACAGCTCCAGCAAGATTTGCTCATTCACATCATTTTAGATAAAGGAGTTAAAAGGCAGCGCACAATATCATCCATTACAATAAACACTATCTTCATTGAGTTTTAATATTTTTGTTGAGGTTGTTGGAAAAAAGGTGTGTGGTCACATCTCATTAGTGGAGTTCTTGTTGTAGCCACTGATTTTTCTGTTGCTTTGATTATTTTTTGAGATGCTGTCTTCAGTCTTCAACTGTGGTTTTCAAATTTAATGCTGCCATTAAGAATGTGCAATACTACTTCACATTGTTAGATGCAATCCGCATTTTTCCACCATTATAGTTCATGTTTTAGTCACTCTTGTACTTATCTTACTTCTAATGTTACTCCAGTAGGCACTGGTTTTTGCTTTCTGTTCCTTAAACAGTGTATACTTTGAATATTTTCATACTTAATACGCTGTTCTTTTTTTTTTTTTTTTTT
>NC_065508.1:27867899-27876856 GCF_006386435.1 Epinephelus moara
TCCTAAGTGAGGTCTTAACAATAACATTTTCGGTGTAGGGAAAAGAGGAGGAGTGGATAGGGGAGTGCACTAAGGCTTTCAGGGAGACTGGATTTGCTGAACTTGCCTCCATAACCAGCCATGCTGGGGAGGATCAAAAGCCTCATATTGAAGCCAGTACTTAAGAATTCTGATATTGGTGGCCCAATAATAGAACCTAAGATTAGGCAGAGCCAGCCCTTCCAGTGACTTCGGTCTTTGCAAATATTGTTTGCGCAGCCTAGGAACTTTCTTATTCCAGATGAATTCTGAAATCAGGCTATCTAGTTTACGGAAAAAGGACTGAGGGAGGAGGAGTGGTATGCACTGGAACAAGTAGAAGAGCCTTGGGAGTATATTCAATTTAACAGAGTTGACAAGTGCAATCAAAGACAGATTAAGCAGAGACCATCGTTCAAAGTCTTTCTGTATTTGGGTCAATAGGGGGGCAAAGTTAGCTTTGTAGAGGTCTTCAAATTTGTGTGTAACATGGACTCCAAGATATATAAAACTATCATGGGCAACTTTAAAGGGGAAATTTTCCAGGGGATACATTTCAGCAGCGGGGTTAATGGGAAATATCTCACTTTTGTTTAAATTTAATTTGTATCCAGATATTTGACCAAATGAATGAAGGGTCGCAAGAGCAGCGGGAACTGAGACAGGCAGGTTGGAAACATATAAAAGGAGGTGGTCTGCATAAAGGGAAACTCTCAGCTGAGTATCATTTCTAAATATGCCTGTAATAAGGGGGTTAGACCGAAGGGCTATCGAAAGAGGTTCAATAGCGATCGCGAATAATAGGGGGCTCAAAGGGCAGCCCTGTCTAGTAGAGCGATAGAGGCGAAAATATTCTGATTGGATATTATTCGTCCTGACTGAAGCTTGAGGGGCCGAATAAAGCAACCTAATCCATGAAATAAAATTATTCTTAAAACCAAATTTCTCCAAGGCATAGAAGAGGTAATCCCACTCAACTCTATCAAATGCCTTTTCGGCGTCTAACGATATTACGGCTTCGTGGGCGTTGGAAGAGGAGACATTGTAAAGTACATTGAACAAACGTCTAAGGTTAGAGAAAGAGTGCCTATTTCGAATGAACCCCGTTTGGTCCAAGGAAATGATAGAAGGAAGGAAGGATTCCAGGCGTAGTGCTAATAGTTTGGATAACAATTTAAAACCAACATTCAATAAACTTATTGGACGATAAGAGGAGCAGGCTAACAGGTCCTTGCCTTTTTTGAGGAGAAGGGAAATGGAGGCTTGATTTAGAGTTTGAGGAAGGCGGCCCGATTCAAATGATTCATTGAACATATCCAATAATAAAGGGGCGAGCTTGTGCCAAAACTTCTTAAAAAATTCGGAGGGAAAGCCATCTGGCCCAGGAGTTTTCCCATTTTGCAGAGATGATGCAGCCGTATTAAGTTCAGCAATAGTGATTGGCCTCTCTAACTCTTCCGCAGCTGATTGATCGAGCAAGGGAATGTCCAAATTTTCAAAAAAATTGTCAAAATCAGGAGTGGCATCTTGATCAGATGAATAGAGAGGCATGTAAAATTCCTTAAACACATTATTAATTTCCATGGGTTCAGTGGTGTTACGCGAGTTAGTATGAATTTGTGGGATAAGATGAGATGTTGATGCCTGACGTAATTGGTGTGCTAACAATTTGCTGGCCTTATCTCCGTGTTTGTAGAACTGGGACCTTGTTTGTAGGAGAAGTTCAGTAGTACGTTGTGTCGTCAGAGCATCGAATTCTGCCTGTAGACAGAGGCGCTCTTTATATAGCTCTGGAGTTTTGTAAGTAGCGTACAACCTGTCAAGTTCAGATATGCGTTGTGTCAGATTAGTTAATTTCTCCTTTCTAAGTTTCTTTTCATATCCTGTGTAGGAGATTATCTCCCCCCTGATGTATGCCTTTAAGGCCTCCCATAGTACTGAGGCAGACACATCGGGTGTTTTATTTAGGCTCACAAAGAAATCAATTTGTTGTGAGACAAAGTTAACAAAATTATCATTTAAAAGTAAGTGTGTATTAAGACGCCATGGCGCATACCTAGAATTAAAGTTCTTAAAGCATATATTCATAGAAATTGGGGCGTGATCAGAAATAACAATAGCATCATATTTACAAGTAGATACCGATGAGAGTAGTCTATTATCAACCAAAAAATAGTCAATGCGGGTGAAAGTGTGATGGACATGGGAAAAAAATGAATATTCCCTCTTAGAAGGGTTAAAAAAGCACCAGACGTCAGTGACCGCAAATTCCTCCATAAAGGACTGGATTACCTTAGCCGACTTCGATGGAGCGCAAGCTCTGGGGGAGGAACGGTCCAATTGAGGGTCAAGCCAGCAATTAAAGTCTCCACCTAATATTAAGTGGTATGACGACAAATCAGGGAGAGTTAGAAAAAGGCGTTTAAAGAAAGCATAATCGTCATAATTGGGAGCATAAATATTAGCCAAGACCACCCGGGTGTTATGAATCTGGCTAGCAACTATAACAAATCTACCATTAGGGTCAGAGATAGTACTTGAGTGCACAAAGGGAACAGATTTATGTAACAAGATAGCTGCACCCCGAGATTTGCCTTGAAATGAGGAATGATAAGTCTGACCTACCCATCCCCTCTTCAATTTAGAGTGGTCTGAGACTTTGAGGTGGGTCTCTTGCAAGAAAATTACATGGGCACCAAGATGGTAAAGATGGTGCAGTATCTTACTTCGTTTTATAGGGTTATTGAGTCCTTTACAGTTGAAACTAGTGAATCTAATGGCGCACCCACTGGATGATGTTACATTGGATGGGGTCATAGCTAGGTAACAGGAGTATTATATAAGGGTGATGATCTGAAGCAAAACTGGAAGTGAAAACTTGACTGATGTAAAACAAAAATAGAGAGAAACAGAAACAAACACATAAACACATACACACACCTTTCCCCTCCCACCCACCCATCCACCCACAAGAACTTTAGCAGAAGCATCCCCCCAAACGGGATGCGCACAATGTACCCCCCTTACAAACAATCCGTCATACCTCTTAAAGCTCTAAAGAGAGCCTATGCTAAACAACTAATGAACTGCAACTACTTAGGCATTGGAATTGTGACATGGAGTTAAGTCAATGAAATTACACTGTAATAAATGTACTTATACCTAAGCCGGGTAGCTAAAGCCGACTAATAAAACAATACATAAAACAATCTTATTGAACATTAATATGCGAGAAGGAGAAAAGAAAGAAAAAAACACAAAAAACTTGCAGCACCTCACAATCAATTGTGTTATAACAGTTAGGCACCTACAGTGCTACAGTTTATGCCTGAGGTATTCCTGTATCAAATAGTCACTGTGAGCCATGTTGGGAAAAATCTAGAATGCAAGGAGTAAACAAGAAAACAAAATCAGTGTCACATCAGAACTGTAGCTCACTGAACACATTAAGAAAACAAGGCATTCAGCAGGGTGAATAGCAAATGAAGTCCTCAAGGCTAGCAACAATAGCAGCCAAATAGCAAGTTAACATGTCTGCTAAATAGTGTCAGGGGTAACTCCCTTTTTAATGTTCTTCTCAATGAAATCCAAAGCCAATGTCAGATCCTCAAACCTGTGCGTCTGCCCACCGGGCAGAGTGATGCGTAGTGTTGCCGGGTAAAGGAGGCCAAAGTTGACGTTCGGGCAGGAATGGAGCTCCTTCTTTACTGTAGCAAAGGCGGCCCGCTTCTTAGCCACCGCCGGGGTGAAGTCGGGGTAGATCGAGATCCTCCTGCCCATGTAGGAAAGTGGGGAAGCTTCTCTGGCTCGACGTAGAATTTGGTTCCGGACTTGAAATAGATTTACCCGAATAACGAGTGGACGAGGGGGCTCGCCATCCTTGGGCTTGGTGCGTAGAGTGCGATGGGCCCGGTCTAGCATAGGTTTGTTGTCAAGACCGAGTATGTCTTGTAGAAGCTGGGCAGTGAACTCGGTGGGACGAGGACCCTCTGTGCCCTCAGGCAGGCCCACTAGGCGAACATTATTCCATCTTGAACGACCCTCCAGGTCCTCGCATTTCTTTGACAGGGAGTCAACAGTGGCGGTTAGCTTGCTAACGTTCGGAGGTCGGATAGCTCCGTGTCGTGAGCATTAGCCGAGCGCTCAAGATCCGCGATCGATTCACCATATGAAGCCAGCTTGTTCTCAAAGGGCTCCAAAGCCGCCACGATCTCTCTTTTAACTGCTGCTGAGATGGTGGTTTCAAACTTACTGAGGATGTCCGAACGCATTTCGTCCATCATCTCTCTCATGTTCAGCAACAGGGTGGCATTGGCATCAGCATCTGGCTGATCTGGGGATTGTGGCTCAGGTGATAGCCTGGGCTTGCTGCGGCCTGTTTTAGTAGCGTCGCTTCTCCCTCGGTTTGCCATCATAGGGTGCCCGCGAGCAAAAAAGTTTACATGTTAGGGCTTAATGCCGGCAGAAAGAATAAAAAAGTATAAGAAAGTCACATTCCAGCGGAGCCTCTGCGAAACGCGTCTTACATCCTCCTCGTTCCGCCGGAAGTCCGTCTAATGCGCTGTTCTTTTTAAAAACTAGGCCCAGTGTGTGGTCCTGACCCAGGGAACCCACTGCTTGTTCTTGTTGTTACTGGTTTGTGAATGTTAAATGTTTTGTTACTGTAATTTGAAGCATTCTCTGGCACAAGAATTTCCCTGCATAGATTAAGTTGTATTGATTGGGTTAAATTGAAGACAAAGTAAGGAATTTAAAAAAGAAAAGAAAAAGGAGTTCACCATGTTCTGTTTGGTTTTTATTGTAATTCTAATGGTCACATTATGAGCAAAGAAAGGCCTTCGCAGTGAGACTCAAGTCTCCCTGGTATTTTCTGGAGGACATCCTTGAGGTTTTCCCAAATTAATAAACTTTATGAGGGTATTTAAATGATGAAGAAAATCCCAAGGTTAGCAAACTTGTACAAGTGAAAACAAAGGCAATTACTAAAATTATGACTCTTTCTTTTTTTAAACATCCATCACAAGTTACAGACTTCTTGGTCCAACTTTGACCAACTCGTTTACTGTATACTGCATACTCAGTTGGTACATACAGTACTCATACTGCCTACTATATTAACGATTAAGTGTGCCATTACCTGCTGGCTGTTCACACTAAGCAAAATGTTTCCTCTGCATCACATGACTGTATCGATCATGTTGTTAACGATTCAAGCTACCATTGAATTGAATAAAACTATTGTAAATCAACAAAACCTCTTACACTCTATTTAATGTTTTCCAGTATTAAGTATTTCAGTGGTAAATCTGTGATCTGTGGTACATTATATATCTGGGCTTCGCATTTTTCACATTTGTTTGTACTCTGTTGCTGGCTGGTGCCAGAACTGTATGCCTGGACACTCTAAAGAGGCACAATGCATTTTAGGGTGGCCGAGTGTGTCCAGTAAGGTCACTTGGCATGCTTAGAAATTCTAGCTCAGAAGGTAGAGCGGATTGTCCACTGATCGGAAGATCTGCGGTTCGATCATTGGGCAAGATACTGAACCCCAAAGTGTTCCTAATGTTCCACCGGTGTGTGAGTATGTGTGTGAATGGTTACAGCGCTGCAGGTGGCACTGTGTGAATGGGTGAATGTGACATGTAATGTGAAAGCGCTTTGAGTGGTCAGAAGACTAGACAAGCACTTTACAAGTACAATCCATGTACCGTTCTAGAAGGCCGGAAAATATTCAGAGAATCATCTCAGGTACAACTCAATTTTAAACAATAAATGCAGTAGGGTTAAGGAAGTCATTAGCCTGAAAAATGATCTACAATGTGTGCAGTTATAACTTAGAACTTAAAACTACAGACGTTGCCAGGTAACAAGAGTGCAAGAGCAGATAATGATTAAATCTGCTGTGTCCCATATCCCAAAAACTTTCTTATTACTTCAAATTTTGTGCTATGGGCTGCTGATGGATAGATGAGCAAGAGGTGCAGGGCGTTAGGTTTTGACTAAGTAGTGTGTCCCATTTGTATTCATTCTCAACCCGGTCTCACTCCGAAGTCATTGAATTCCGGCGCTCGGGCAGGGCCTTGCGGCGTCAGATACTTAAAAACAAAGCCATCCTTTAACAGCATGATATGCGGCCAGTAACCTTATAGATTAACAAAGCTCGGCGCTGTGGGGGAGATATGCTGCAGGACAAGAACGAAAGTTAAGGCAGTGAAAGTGTGAGTTGGCTGGGTGGGAGGGGTGGTGGATTGGTCCAGCCAACACCAACTTTCACCCGGGGACGATGTTTGCGTCCTGTAAGATTATAAGCTAAACCCTTTTCTGTTATCCTAAACCTAACCACGTTTGTTGTTGAAGGAAAAAAACGTAAATTTGTGGTGTGGGACCAATGTAGTGAATTTATTTTGAAAGAGACTGTATGTATTTTGGGTGAACTCAAGGTTGTCTTTACCTCCACGTAGAATGGTTTAGATGGCCTGACAGAACAGCTGGCTTGTGTTCAACCTGTCTGATTACGTTTCTTGCCCCGCTGGACTTGGAGCAATGTGGTGCTGCACTCTGTGGCAATGTTGCCCTGTTTCCCTCCAGACCTGAGTTATAATAAACTGAAAAAGCCAAGGTTTTATTGTACAAATATACCATATTTATCACCATGTATGTTTAAGTTTTGTCTCGGCCATACACCCTGATCTACTCCCATAACGTTAGTTGTTCTTCCCTCAGCTCACATCACGTCTGTCATTGGTTTCTGTCCTCTTCAGGTCCTCTAGGTTCTCTCTCCTGTGATGTAGCTGCGTTGACGGACATGAGAATTTAGAAAAGAGTGGAGAGAGAACCACAGCTGAAAGAGCGGAGGGAGAGGCCTCTGACGAAAACCCAGTGACAGCAGCTTTAATCACAAGAGCGCAGGCATTTGTTCTGTCAGCAGAAAAGAAAGCATCACAGGGGAAGTGTGTATTCAGAAACGAGGCTGATATGAGCATTTGTGCCTCTGTGGACGGGAGTGTGAGCGTGTGTGTGTGTGTGTGTGTGTGTGTGTGTGTGTATTAAGGTGAGAAACACTGCAATGAATGGCAGTCCAGACACATGCAGCACCTGCAGATATGTGAGGATTTGTCTCATCATTGTCTCAGTGGATAACCCCACACAGGTGGAGCCTTGTCTCTTCTCCTTACCCATCTCCCCATGCTCCCATCCTTCTCCTCCTGTGTGTAGTGATTTTGGCACAATTGGTGGCAATCTTTCACACCCGGTAGAAGATACTGATGGATGCAGGTCGACCTCTCGGGCTCCCTGGCGCTCTCACACACAGAGACAAAGCAGGGAGAGGAAGAGGAGTGGAGCCCTGTCTTCTGTAGTGATATATCTCTGCAGGGTTTTAAATCACTGCAGCTGGCTTTGATTCAGCTGTAAAGATTAAGTTAAGTGTAAGGTTAGAGGTGTATATCTTTTTGCTTATGTGTGTATGGCTTACCATATTTGTAGAGGTTGACAGTCACCATAGATTGTATAAAAAAATGGACGTAACTACTGTGGTGTTTGTGAACTACTGTTTTGAAGCCTCAGCTTTGACATTTTGGCTATCTTTTGTCGCCATATTGTTCTTGTTTTGGAGTCAGAAAGTGACCACATTTGAGAGGGTAGAGCTGTAGAGGAGCGAGGGGTGGATCTGACTCAGACTGTTCAAATTCAGCCCCCATACAGTTGTCATGAATGTTGAAATTAGCTACATGATGTCCATCTATTGGTTTACATTCACTGGTGTTAACATGCTTATTTTTAGCCATTATAACATTAACCAATGTTAGCATTTTATTTTAGCATGTTAGCGTTTGCTAATTGGCAATATGCACAAAGCTGTTGGACACGTCATTAGTGTTTCAGGTAACTGGTAGTATTCCAAAGTAATGCACAATTATAATGTTGACTTGATGGTCCTAGACGAAAAACAACAGGATTACCAGAGTTATATTCAAAACTGAGACTGTCAACCTGATGATGGTGTGAGGGAAAAGGATACATCATCTCTGAACCACGAATGTCTATGCAAAATTTTAAAGCCAATCCATAGATGTTGATATACACTGATCAGCCGAAATGTTAAAACCACTGACAGGTGAAGTGAATAGCTTTGAATGTTTTGTTCCAATGCATTGTTCTGCTGGGAAACCTTTGGTTCTGGCATTCATGTGGATACCACCTGACATGTTCCACCCACTCAATTATTAAATTTCTTGTTGTCAATTGTTTTATCACCCTGGGAGGTTGAGAAGGTTAGCCACACCTGCCTTCACTGGGCTTCTCAGCCTATTTGTATGCATTATGTGTAAATGTTGGTGTGGTTTCAGCTTTTCAAACATTATGACCAGACGAAGATCCAAATAGGGTTGAAACATTGTCTTGATTTAACTTTTGTGGCATGGGTTAAGTGCTTAAGTTCTTCTTTCCTTCATGTTCAAAATTTTGTGCCAATTAATGCTAAAATATTTCACTGGAAAATGAAAACCTTGACATGCTGGTGGCACTAGAAGAAGAATCAGGGGGATCAACAAAGTCATGAGGGTTCATCCTCTGGAATCCATGAATATTTGGACCAAATTTAATGGTAACATCCAGTAGTTGTTGTGATATATTTTAGGATCAAAGAAAGGGACTGACCAACCAACAGACTAGGGCTGCACGGTATATGCGGTAGACGGTAGAAATGATATAAATTTGGCCCACGGTAGAGATTTGCGCTCTACAGTCCTATCGTCGATGACGTCATCGCACCTGCCTCAGTGTGAAAATGGCTGCGAGCACAGAGACAGCGGAGCAAGAGGAGCTGGTTCACGTCCGTGATTTAGCGTAGCACGTGCAACATGTGTTGCTGGAGAACTTGTGAGTGAGTGAGTTAATGTCTTATGAACAGCCCCGGACTTCTCAGACTCTTTTAGCGA
>NC_065508.1:27877001-27906275 GCF_006386435.1 Epinephelus moara
TTTTTTTTAATCAATTTAGCTTTGCTAAGGGACTACAAAACCCATTCAGAAACACTTCTATTATAACTTTTACACTTAAATTTATACCGCGATATATACCGTTACCGTGAAGGGATTCGATTTATACCGTGATATGAATTTTAGGTCATACCGCCCAGCCCTACAACAGACTGACAACGACATAAAGCCACGCTGCTACTGTGCTCAGATTGAAAGATAATGAGCATCATCAACAAATGTAACCTCTGTGATAAGTTCAGCAGAGAGGCAGCTGTATTGTGTTATCAGATATATGACTCCAGAGACGTGGAGAAAGGTGGTAGCACACAGATGGGTTAACCTATTCACAAAAGTCACTAGTTTTTATAGGTCAAAGTCTTTACAGCACATAATGACTCATGCACTCATGAGTCACACACAGCGCCAACAGCTGATAATGGTGGCTTTCACTCTTTTGCAGCCCACCTCTGCAAGTCGCACGGTTCAGAAAGGAGCTTACAGAGGAGTGCAAAACGAAGGAGTTGATAGCTATGGATTATTCTCACTAATGGTTAAGACCTTCTGCAGTGGCAGCAACCAAGCGCATTGCGGGGACTCCACATTTCGTATTCATGAGATGAGCAAAAAATGGAAAAGAAAGCAAGAGGGAATAGGAGAAAGAAAATGGTGCAAGGACTCAACCCCCCACCACCAATTCATGCTTCAAGGAGCCTCCAGTTGCCATAGAAAGTGAAGCTATCAGCCTGGGGTGGGCGGTGCAGATCAATGAACCAGTAGATCATTGAAGAGCTGTCACTTCTTATGTATAAGAAGTAGGAGGATGTATCTGAAGGCAGAGCTGGGGGGCTTCGGTGACAGGAGGTTGCTTGTTTTCCATTTGTGCCAATCATTATGTCCCCAAACAAAAGCTGCATTCATGTTTGGGAAATGGTGACTTTAAAATGCTCATCTTGAAACTCATTTTATTGACTTAAATGTTTCTGTAGACTTTGATTGCCTCAGGTTGTTTACATCACATCAAGGTCACTAGGGAGACATTTAAAATGGGGCTGGAGGGATTATGTGGAGTAATTTGAGTCATAAAAACTTGGCCTAAATGTTCTGCCTCGAAAATGTTGTTTCATGGTGGGACTGTAATAGAGCAAGAGAGTCCACATAATCAGCAGGAAGATAGGGGGAGAAAGGAGGGAATGAGGGAAAGTAGACAGGAAATAAGAATCCCAGAAACTACCTAAGCTTTGGAGGTACTTGGGCCTTGTTCAGACTGCCAGCCTATGTCATTTTTTGACATATCCAGATTGTATCCAGATTAATTTTCAGGTAGTTTGAACAGTAAAAGACCAATTTGAAATGCGATTTGAGCAAATCTGATCCAAATCTGATGGAGGTGGTATGTGAGGCGATTTCGATGAGATTTCTACAGATGCATCTCCCGACGCTCGCCCTACTCAAATCGGATTTCAAAGTGTCTTTGAACTAGGGCTGCCTCCAACTAAGAATTCTCCCTGTGGACCAAGGTTGTCATTTAGGGCCATTAGTCGACAGGTCGCTCGCGTGTTAATGATATTAATGTAATGATTAAATGATATATTTTGGCGGTTTGAGTTGAAGGTGTGAGAAAGAATAGTATCAGTAACATTGTTAACACTGTGCTACATTACAGAGAAATACAAAACCGTACTAATGAACCTTCATTAATATAGGCCTATATTTTATCTACAAGTGCACGTCACACACTGAGCGAGCCGCCTGTTAATGACGCTGTGGGCAAATTTTTTTTCCTGTGACTAAGCGACCAATGAAATCTTGCCAACTAATGACCTTTCTGATCGACTAACATTTGGTCGACTAATAGGGGCCGACCCTACTTTGAACACAACATGCGACAACGTCAAATCCAAAGTGACGGAAGTGCTGAGCAGATCTATACTGCTACTAGCAGAGGGCTAAAGAGGACAACATGAGGAACACCATGTCAAAGCATTGATAACGGGGCCCTGTTCATTCCTATAAAAAAATTTCAGTGGTGCATAAAGCCAAAAAGGCTCAATTTCAGCGGTACGACATTACCTGGATCATTGGGTCCATAGAGCAGACACACTAGACACTTACGGCCGACAAGCACGACCAAGTGCGGCTAGGCAGGCAAATTCCGCCAGCAGAGCAGCTGAGCTCTTGTTAAGTCCTCCGCTAACTTGAATCAGGATAAAATAATTTAATCTCTCCGCTCTGTTAGACTTTCGAAATGTTATTGGACCAAATGGATTCAATCTTGTTCTGTAGGTTCATGGAAGATGAAGGACGTTTGCTTCACGTGGACAGTATGGATTGTCTTAAGAAGTTTAGATTCAAAAATGTTTTTTGATGTAGTTATTATTTGGCATTCTGTGTTGTGGCCCTCAGATTAAAGGAATAGCTGGCTCTTTTGGGAGGTATGCTTATATGCTTTCTTGCTGAGAGATGAGAACAATACCACTCCTAAATTTTAGTGGTTCAATCCTAGACTGTATAAAAATAATGGACGCAGCCACGGTGACCCCCAGTGGTTTGTCAACATTCATTTTGGAATCTCAAATTTGGCACTTAATCTGTTGCCATTCTGAATTTACACTGCACTCATTTGGCAGTTACTGCTGATATCAGGATGGCATTGTTGTAGAAGTATTTACCCTCTGGTTCCTCCCTGGTTAACATCATCAGCACTAAACAACAGCAACTATGCTAAAAGAGCTGTTTATAGTGTTAGCACTGTTAAAGGCAACATAATGTTATGACACAACAGCAGTGATAGGCTAAGCAAGCGGTACCCAAATATTTAACTTTAAAGCAGTAGTTTCGCATTTTTAAACCAAAAAATTTGTAGTTATGGCACATAACCTCATAAAACCTCAACACATTGTTTTTACTAGTAGTGTAAATCACTTGTTTCATCTTGATATGATATTATATCGATTCTTTGGACAAAGATTGCCAATATTACAAAGTCTGCCACGGTGCAATTTTGATTTAATACAATTTGATTCTTTTGCACAACCATAAAACATGGATAAACAGCAACATCATTTGACAAAGGTATAAAAGTCAGCTCAAAAATAACTGTCAAGGTTCATAGGCAAAACAACAGTGTTTTGCTAGTGACCCATTATTAGCTTAAGCACGTTTACATTGCATAAATTAGCCTAGTGGCTAGCGGACTTTTCCTCTACTCATAGCTGAATAAATTACATGAGTTATTTATTCTTTTCTTAGTCACCGTTGGTTTAACTCACTGCATCTCCCGACAGAGCAGCACGGTTGGATTTCAGCCTAAAAGAGCAGCTAATGTTGCTGCAAGAAGTTAGCGGAGTGAGATGCCTGGCCATGCAGGTAACGTTGCGTCATGATTGATGTCATAACGGCATTGTTTACATAAGGCATGTGCTGTCTGATGACTCGTATTTTCTCTGAAATCTAAAATATTCCCTCACTGCTGATTTATTCCACAGTAAAAAATGTTGTCCTCATTGTCTTTCTCTTGGCTGCTGCTGTTTGTCAGTGACACGAAATTTCAAAATTAAGGTCAAATCTCAAAATGAAGATATGGATTAATATTTTCACTTTGCATTGATGATATTGGATCGTTGATAATTGAATCTATGTATCGATCCAGATTTAATGCTGCGGTTTTCTCTGGATTCAGTGAGATTAATGCAACATGCCGTCTCCAACACAGCCCTGTGCATTTTATATATTTTTTACTTTTTCTGGTTTAAACGCCTGGTTAATGTGAAATATATCTGTCCCTTTTCAGGGTGGGAGTGCCCTATAGCCTCTAGTAGATGAGTATGTGCGGGTTGATGAGAGTACAGGCTGCAGCACTTGGGAACAAATGAATTTCACCGCAGCAAATGTCATACATGTGAGATCAGTGAGGAGGCCAACCTGGTAGAGAACTAACACTGTGTGTGTGTGTGTGTGTGTGTGTGTGTTATGGGGGGGGGCTTGGTGGCAAGAAAAGGGTATTTATCATAAAACACCAGGACTGTTTCCCTACTTACAGCACAGAGTAATTCAGCCTGGAGCAGCTCACCAAGACTACAAATAACACACAGTGGCACGCATGCATTCACCTACTGCGTCACATACACACACACACACGTGCACTTGCACAAATAATACATGTATACACCATCCTGGGGGTATGAAAGGGGGAGCGCTGCTGCAATGGGTTCCACTTGGCCTGCACAATAAGAGATGGCTGGTGGCTATGGGAAACTGTCAGCCTGACACTAAGGAAACGTACAAATGTAGCTAATACAGCTGCACTGTTCCTACTGCAGTGCAGCTATAAAAGATATTCTCCACGGTGCACTAATTGATTTTGGTTCTTGCTGTGTGGCCTGCAGGGGTTAACAGGTTTAGTCTTTTGTGTTCAGTGAGCCTGTGGGTACATTGGGAGAGTACAGATCAATAAGAGAATCATTATCTACAAGCAGTTTTTTATTAGGATTACTACATTACTCACCTTCCTCCTGCGCCTCTGAAGTCAACCCATCTTCACCGACACTATTAAGGAGTAGTAACAAAGAGTTTATAGAAGTAGTGAGGGATGTACCTGAGGAGGTGCATGCTAAATAGTTTCTGCAGAGAATAAAGAACCATCTCCATTACAATTGTTTAATGCACACCTCTGAGCGCGTTCTCCGGTGGAAACAAGGGCCACTTGTTAAAGATTTAAAACAGAGTGCTTATTCATCTTTTCGGAGCGCATAATGATATTTGTGCTTTTTTTCGCTGCATACTTGAAGGAAGATGGTCCCTTTGGAAAACACTGCTTGACAAGCAGAACGCACCTGTACTGCAGCTGGTGTGTTAAAGTTCGACTGCAGCACTTTTAAGGAATTCCCAAATCAAATAAGAGCGGTGCCGACATGCTCTGTGCTGATTTGCAATCTTGTAACGAAGCTAGTCGAGGGACAGAGTGTCAGAGTATATCATTACTGCCTAAAGAATGCCATGTCAGTCTGACTGCATTTCTAACACTGTGCTTAAAGGGGAAGTTCAACCCCCCAAAATACGTGCATTTTTTATATTCATATTGTCTTATCTGTAGGGCTGTTTATCATTCTACATTTTTTGGTGTGATTTGCAAAGTGTTGGAGATATCGGCTGTAGAGATATCTGCAAGATTGCACTGGGGCTAAATGTGTAAAAAAAAACGGGTTAGGGCCCTGAAACACCAAGCTGACAGTTGGCCGTTGGTCAATGTCAGGCTGTCAGTGAGCGTCTATCGCCCTAGTTTTTGTGGTGTGTACCACACCATTAGCGCTAGTCAGTCCCTGTCCGCCTTCTTTTAGCTGATTTAGCATGTTGAATAAGCATCAGACACACTCAGTTAGTGAAATCACTCTGATTAGCAGTTTAGCTCTGTGCACAAGTAGAGAAACGGAAGCGAGGAAAGTAAACAAATGGCTGAAGTCAAGAGGGTGTTAGATTGAAACAAACTTGTTATATAAGGTTAGATTAAGTTTTTAGCACTGAGCTCTTCAGCAGAAACAGTCTGTAATTGTTTGTGTTATTGTATACTAGTGCATTGTAAATATAATTTGTTCTCTCAACATCACATTGTGGTGTTAATGTGCTAACTGGCTAACTAGCATCTTTAATCCATCCTGTTGGTCTTCCAGTTTCCCTTTTTCAATGACGAATACAGACTACCCCCGCCTGCTGCTAGAGGCAGTTATTTCCACTCACATAGGTGCAGATGTACATGCTGGTTGGTTAACAACTGAAGTTTTTGCGGGTTGTTTGGGCGCAACTTTTTGGCTGAGACACAGGCGATGTGAGGCAATGCAACAGTCGGCTTTTGTCATCACCAGTTCTTGAATGTTGGTTTGGTGTGTCTGGGCCTTTACTTAAGATCCACAGACCTTGTTGTGAGCAGTTTCATGTAGGAACTATTATCTCTCTACCAAATTGCACCAACCAACTGTATCACTGTGCAGGAGGAAGCTTGTATCTACTGCTAACTCACCTAGCACCACTGAGCTAGCTAACATTACAGCTCATTTGAGGAGGACACCAAGCATGAGCATGAGCCTCTCATCCAGTGGGTTAGGTTAGGATAAAAGCGCAGTGCTCTGAAAAGAGCACTCCGGAGGGCACGGGCTCTCGGGGGCTATATGTATCCACTAGATACTTAAAATGATTTTTTGTTAAAAACCAAATGGATCCTTAAAAGCCCTGCTAAAATTTGTAGACAGATAATAGTTCCAACATGAAACTGCTGACAACAAGGTCTGTGGATTATCTTGAGTAACTGTCGATTTCTGGAAAGAGACATTGCTGTTGAGTTTTTCAGATGTATTTTTTTGGTGCTTTGAGCACCACAAGTCGAGTGCCATCTAGTTCCATTATATTTGAGAGAAGGCAGACATCTCTACAGGCAATATCTCCAACACTCTGCAACTGAACATCAAAACAATCTAGTCTGGTAAATAGCACTGCAGGTAAAAGGAAAAATATGTATTTTTTATTTTGGGTTTAACCCTCCCTTGAACACTAATTTTGACAGAAAAATCTTAGCTTAGCTTTTCCCCAAAGGTTTTAACATTTTCAAAGTGGATCAATTTAAATTTGCTGATTTATTTAACTTTCATTTAACCAGGAAGTCCCATTGAGACTAGAAATCTCTTTTACAAGAGAAACCTGGCCGAGGTAGCAGCCAATCAAAACACATTCAAATGCAAGAAATACAACATATTATACAAAAATCCACAATAAAACAACTATTCAAACATAGTGGCCTCTCAAGAAAAATGAGCATATGTCTCTATTACTACATTCTTTATGATGCCCTTAAATTCATCAATGGATATAAGTGTTTCTAAATGAATACTGTAAGATGTGATTGAAAGCTCCAGAGGCTCGTCCAATTGTTACTCCCAAGATTCCCAAACTGAAAACATTTCCTCATTTCAGCTTCTCAGATGTGAGGATTGCTGCTTATTTGGTTCACATATGATAATAAACTGAATATCTTTGGTTTGTTGACAAGATAATTGAAGAATTGTGGTAGACATTTATTCAATCTTGTTTACCATTTCATAGACTAAACAAATCAATTAATCAAGACAAATAATAGACAAAAGAATCAATAACAAAAACAAATGTCAGTTGCAGTCCTGATCTAGAGCGTGATGTACAGACACACTGTGTTTCTCAACAAGCGCTGATCAGATTGTGATGACTATCCAAAACACATTTCATTTCCCTGCCCATACTCATTATTTCCAGAGGATGATTCCTGATGTTTCTGGTGACCTGTCTGACCTTTACTTTAGTGTCACTCTCAGCATAAACTGTCCATGTGTACACAAGAAATATCAAGATGTTCCTACTCGGCACATTCAGAGCATAAATTCAGTTGGGACACTGCCTGAGCTGTCGCACCACTCTGATGTCAAATATCTTTAAATTACAAAATTATCTCATAATCAAATCAGCAGATTGCCATGAAATTTGCTGAGCACATTCATCTCCCCAAGGGAATGAAACCTTTTGATCTTAACAGTCCCATGATCTTTAATCTAGAACCACTCTTAAGGAAAAGCTCTGATGAGTCATGACCAGCGAGGCTCTGAAGGCAAACTGTATATATGTTACCAGGTCTGTCCAACACTTTTATGTGGGTTGTAGTGTTATATTGTAGCTTTATGCACCATTCATGAGATTTAAACTCTGGTTTTCATCCAGAGATCTTCTTTTTTATAGCAAAATATCAAACTAAAAAGAGATGCTTGATGCCCATGTTACAAAATAATAAATGGCAATAAAGAAGACAGTGTTTTAGTGACATGTTCTTTCTTTATGAAGGTGCCTCTCTGTGTTCAACCATGCAGGTCGTGTTTTTTTTGGTACTGTAATAAACATGAAAAGATCCCCTAACGGCAGCTTTATTCATTAGCCTTTATTGCTAACATATTCAACTTGCGTTTTGGGAATTCCTAAATGGAATAAACAAAGCACCCATAGACACAGATATGGTTTTTCCAGCTGTCTTGTTGAAACAAGAATTTGTTGGTTGGGCTGCGTCGTGGGGCTGTGAGCTGCTGTGAATGGGAGGTCTTTGTAAAAGAATAATGCTGCATTCACATTATGGGAATAACTGCCTGAATGAGTTAACGGTTAGAGGAAAAACCTTGAATTGTGCTGTGAATCCATGTTTAAAATGTCTCGAAGCCGTCCTGATGACAGATGTACTGTCAGGGTGTCCTCGGTGAGCGCAGAGGGGCCCAGCCTGTCAGATGGTCCTTGCATGTGGATGTATATTATAACCGGCTGTCTAAGACGTTCTGTAGGTTTATGGAGGATGAAGGACGTTTGCTGCACGTGGGCAGGCAGTATGAGTTGTGTCATTGGACGCAGTGGCAGGCTTAGACCACCTGTCACACACACAGTCTCTTTATTTTAAACTACAGTTTATATGACAGAATAAACATAAAGAAGATGTAAACTATTTTAACTTTAATTCAGGTCTTATGCTCCTTTTAATCATGTTCATGATGGAATAAAAAGCTGAGTGATTACTGTGTTTCTTACTTTTGTTTTATTGAATCTGAGAGTGATAAAGTGATGAATAGAAGCTGAGTTTCAAAATGTATTTTTGATATAGTTAGACTGTCATAGACTGTATAACCAAAACAAAATCATTTGCAAGTGATCTATCCTTAGCTACACTCACTGTCGATTACCCTGACATTCACAAGTAGGCGGATATGCAATTACCAGTTTGCCATTTTGGATTTTTGAAGCCAGAAATGACCATATATGGCTGAGAGGGTGGAGCTGTGGAGGAGTGAGGGGTGAATGCGATGCCTCACAGTCAGCCTGTCACTCAAAGCATTTCATTCTTCACCAGCAGCAGAGAATTTCCACAACACCATGCCCTTAATTATTTGTAACTGTAAGCCTAAATATTATGTAAGCAGGTGAGTTAATTAATAATGAAGTGGAAAATTAGCAATCGACACTAAAACCATTCTTTGTACCAGGTTGTAAACATGTTTATTTCTGCTGTAAAGTCATTTTAACACGGGGCTGTATTAGGATTGACTCGCTTCTGGAGCCAGCCTAAAGTGGTGGTTTAAGGAACTGCAGATTCGGCACTTCTGTGTTGGCTTCATTTTTGAGCCCTTGAGCACTTTGAACCGGCGGTTAGCTTAGCTAAGATTAGCATAAAGACTAGAAACGGGAGGAAACAGTTATCTTGGCTCTGTCCATAAGTAATGCACCCACCTGCCAGCTCCTGTAAATCTCACTAATTAATATGTTGTTTGTTTAGTCCTCAATAACAAGTCATTTTACACCTTTTTTTTTTTTCTGGAGACTTCGCTGGTCATCGTAATGACAACCTGTAAGTTAGTGTTCTCAGCTAACAAATTTTCTGGCACACAGCACCTAAAACAAATGTTGTTGCACATTTGCATGGCTCGGCTGCTGCTCAGCTGCGGCACATCTTCAGAATAGGAGACTCATATATTTATTGACATTAAACCACCTTCCACTACAGTTTCAATGTCTCAATCTGTCACAGTCATGAATAAATATAAATATATCCTTTAAACTCAACCTTACTGTTTCCATTTCAAAATAAAAGCCCTCTGACAATGTGGACAGAATCCCCTCATGGGTCAACACAGGGCTTTTTATTGTGAAATATTTGCATGACCATGTTAACAATACAGACACTTGTACGGCTCCATAAATGAATGAAGTACCGGCTTTTTATTGTGAAAATACGGTAGCTATAGCAGCATTCATCTCTGCAGCAGCACAGCAGCAGCAACGCTGTCTGTGTGAACACGGTACGCGTGTGAGCCGCAGCAGTTCACTGAGGTAGCTGTCATGCACTGCTGACGCAGGCAGCGTGGCTTGGGTGTAAAATCCTGGGATTACTGAAGCAAAGGCTCGATGTCTTTGTTCTTTTTTATTAGTAGGGTCAAACAAATTTATATTTGTTTTTCTACCACTTTGGGTGGCAGATACTTGATTTTCCGCCATTTATCTAACATGTACAGCTCTATTTTCAGTCTGTTTTTCCTTTCTGGTTGCTCGCTGTCATAGATGGAAGATTACAGGTTATTGTAGCAATAAATATACTAAAGATGATCCTGACAGTAACTGGAATCCTATTTGATTCTTTATTTTCCCACACAAACAAAATAATCATTTCTCTTTTTTTCAAATAACTGCTCCGCAGTCTTTCCACATACCTCCTGGTGACTGCTCAAGCAATATCTGGGGTTTCAATACCCAGGACAAATATGGGAATCACCAGAACACTTAGGTGCAGATTTCGAGGGAGTTGCAAGGGACACATCACCCTCTATTTTTAGAACATGTACATTTGTCTCCTCCAATAAAAACATGAAAGTAGCAGATGACTTTTATTTTAGATTAAAGACATTTCAACCATAAACTAATGCCGAAAAGGCACAAACGGGTGCATACAAATTCCCTGGAATCAAGAAAATCAAGTGCTCAAAATTTCCTGAGGGAGAACTCCCAAACTCCACATTTCAAATATGTCCCACACATTGTTGAAACAAAACCCACAATAATACCAATATACTATGAAACACAAACCAAACATCCGGCAATCGATGGTGTATTAGAGCTGTGATGACAAACCAGCATGCTGGCAGAAAAAGCCGAGGTAATCTAGAACAAAATATGTTAGGAAATGTATGAATAAGGCCCATAAAGGGGATTTATTTTGGAACCATCACAGGCTTTGTGTCCACTCAAAACTCTGAGAACATGGGGTTGTTCTTTTTTGTAAAACGTGGATACACAAATAACACAATGCCTCAAAGGCTTCCTCAGGTAGTCACAAATTTATTTTTGTGATGAAAACCATTCAGTTAGATTTATGTGAGATGTTCCCTTCTCTTGCCTGCAGGTGTGTCCTCGGTGAACCCAGGATTGAGGATAATTAAGGATAAATGTGAGTCATCGGGGTCGTCTATGAACACGAGGTTCCCAGCTTGTATTCGCAACCTGAGAGCTAAGGTGATCTGTGTGTCTTGTAATATTTCCCAACTAAAGTTTGATCAGTGCTCTCTCTTCCAAACATGCTTAAGAATGTATTTTGTCATTTGACTCGGAGGACTTGTTGCATCTGTGACACAGATGTTGATTTGGAAATGTGGGAGATGTAAAGAGGAGACGCTGACCGGGGGTGACCGTCTGCTGGCTCTGACATGGGTAGAAATCGCTGCTCCCCTATGTGAAGCATCCTGTGAGTCAGACCTTGCCTCAGTGAGCTTTTCTCAGGGGTTTGCTGCAGGCCTTCGTATCCTCTCTGTCTTTCCTTGTCGCTTCCTATTTCCTTCATTTTCTCCCCCCCCCCCACCCCCCCACCCCCCTTCCTCCTCTCTGCTCTGGCGCTGGGGCTGCTTATTGTCTTGGTCTCGCACAGTCAAATAACCCTCTGTCCTTAACTCTTTCCTTATTTTCCCCCCATTTCCCGGCTGGCTGTGGAAATCAATAATGTGCCTTCTCCAGACCTGAGCCATTTAATTTGACATTTGATCCAGTCGTGGGTTATTTATGTGGAGGAGATACAAATGAATTCTTTCTCCCCCCCACTCTGTTCTGCTCTTTGTCCCTCTCCTTACTCAGGAGGTGAAGCCGTCTCCAGTGGAAGTGTGTTTATGTAAACCTCCTTTATACACCATGCAGTATATTCGCCCACAGGACCCCATTTACAGCGATTGGTGATGCTACCGAGTCTTTGCCTGGTTGAGATCCCCATTTCAATTTGAATGACTAATATCTTGCATGACTAGTCACATGCACCTCGCTCTATATACAAAGTAAGGCAACTGCCAATAAAGATGGGGCCTTGCACAGTAATGGTGTCTCTGTTAGTTAAGATTAAGTTGCTACCGTTTTGTAATCTGGATGACTCGGCTGGGGTTACGATGGTGTCAGACCATGCTTGGGTCTGTGATGTTTGTTATTGGATACAGCAGAAGGACGTGGTGAACCATATCAGGAAAAAAGACATTCACAAATTGAATACACTGGATTACATGACAAACATGTACATGGCATTTTCTCCTGGTGGCAAATCACATAGAGACATCCAAGTTAGTGGAAGGTTGAGGCTAAAGCATGAACACAATTGTCCCTGAACCTTTGCAACATGTTTATTATTCTTACCATGACGACGATGTTCTCCTAGCCATAACTAAATTCTTGATTCAACCGCAACTACAGAGGTGGAAGAAGTACTCAGGTCTTTAGCTCAAGCAACAGTAAAAATACACCCTTTGACTGTTAGTAAACAGTATGATGTTTTTTGGTGGGCGGCGCCTAGCTGGAGGCAAAACAATTCTCCACAGACAATAGCCAGTGCCGGAGCACTGGGTAGAAAATGGGCCTTGTATGAGATTATCCACCGGTTCCATATTTGCCACATGCCAATTGCCAACATGGGTGGGTTTAGCGAGATGAGATGCCCATTTTTGGCCCATACCCACTGTGGGGCCACTTGGGCAAACCCACCCATGTGGGCAATATGGAAACCGTGGACAATCCAATATAGTGCCCATTTTTCAGCCCATTTAAAACCCACATATGCAAATGTCGTCTGGGTATATTGAGTGCACAGTGATAGCGTTGTTTATTGGCCTTAAAGTAATTAGGCGAAATCGGCTTTATACATTTTAGTCAAATTAACTAAAAACTCAAAAATTGTTGACTTAAAGCTACTCTTACCTTTCTTGCATTTCACACAGCACTTAGAAAAAATTTGAACATCCACACATTTCACACAGCACTNTGTTGGCAAGGTAATGTTAGATACACGGAAGAGGAGAGCGAGTGTAACGTTACAACCAAGACAGTCAAACGCAACCCTAGAGTTTTAAAACTCAACCGGAGTCAGTGATGACTGATGAGTTTTAGAATAAGGTTACAGTGCTAACGTTAGATAGTAGCGTTATGTTACTAGTAAGTGGAAACGCACAAGGAAGATAACGTTAATGTTTCAGAGGCTACACTACAGTAGGCTAACGTTAGCCATTAGGAACTGGAGGCTGTGTTGTCATATATAACATATAACGTCCGAAATGCAGTGATTGGTCGGATTTTTCTTAGAACCATATGAGAATGGTACAGTTTTGAGTTTTTGTCTCTGGTGGAATTCACTTACATTTTAGTGTGCCATCAGCTTATTGATAGCATTTTAACCTAAACATAGCATTTTAACCTAAACAAAGAAAAGCGTAAAATTTCCAGAAAGGTAAGTGTTGCTTTAACTTAAAAAAAATTATGTCAAGCTCACAAGGGATGAGTTTTTGTGTCAAGTGAACATAAAGTTTTTATGTCATTTTGAAAATCCAGGACACTTGTGTAGACTTAACATTAAATTTGTGCCATGGATGGGTTGGGGTTCACAGCGTGTGTAGCCTACTGGCGAGCTCATTGCAGCTGCTTTGCACTGCGCTCATACGGCGGTTATCGCTGTTTATGGAGTTAGCACCATTAGCTGCTTGCTGCCAGCTCAGCCACCTCCATGTTGACAACTATGTCTAGAAAACTTTGAAATGCGCGTAGAGCCCCTTTAAGTGTAGGAAGCTTCATTAAAGTCTTACTCAGCAGTAGGAGT
The DNA here is from genome assembly GCF_006386435.1 of Epinephelus moara. Lineage (NCBI taxonomy): Eukaryota > Metazoa > Chordata > Actinopteri > Perciformes > Serranidae > Epinephelus > Epinephelus moara. The sequence goes on from NC_065508.1 coordinate 27,890,659, forward strand.
GATTTTAGTCTTTAACTAAACTCAGAGGAGGGAGTCTTAGTTTTTTGAGTATGGGTTCTGATGTCTGCTTCCTGCTACCTTGAGATACCTGTATGACAATATTAAACCTCTACATTAAGTTACATCCATTCAAATGGAATTTCACTGATGTGTATTTAGTGAGGAAAGGTACAATTTGAAAATCTTCTGAGAAGAATATAAACTCTGAAGTTTACTGCAACAAGTAACAAGTATTTATCCCTTTGGGCCTTTTTAAATGTTTTGTTGTTTTATAATTTTGATTCACGCTGGAATAATTAACAGAAAAGGTCAGTAGACAAATTAATTTCTAAATAAAAACAAAAACAAATGTATGTGGAGCAAAGCTCTCTTGACAGTGAGGATAAAGAGAAGTTTGGTGGCACTTCGTTTGTGTCAGCCTAATGAAAGAATGCCACAGGAATAAATTCATAATCAGTCAACATTGTAGTTTTTTTTATTAATTCATCCCAAGACACAAATCTTCAGTAAATGTGGTCAAAGCAATCAGAAATGCCTCAAAGTGGTGGAATGGATAAATTTTTAATGAAGTTTCCTCTCGTGGAAATTGAATTTTATGCAGTGAGTGATCACTACTGCTGTTGTACGTCGTCAGCTACAAGGGATGGCTCATGTAGCACTTTATGAATTTCAGGATTATATTTCTTGTTGCTTCTTGACCTCCCTCTTAGTCCCTGTGTCTTTGGCTCGACTCGTGTGGATTACAAGCTGGGAGTCATTTTTGAATCAGCCTTTCATTTACTCCCTCCGCCATCTGTTGTCACCAGTAGAACAGCTCTCTCCTCCTGATTGGACCGTAAAGCTGTCCAGCAGCGTGAAATGCTGGGAGGGAGGCACCTTTTTTATAGTGCTGTTTTTTCCCCAAAGGGTTAACAGTTTATTTGTAGTGGAGGGGTGTGTGTTTGTGTAGTTCCTACATCTGGCATTGGATGCACAAAAGCATTACTTACCCAAGCTAGCTTCTGGTCGGCATGTCATTTTAGCTCTATAGAATCGCTTCTCGGCCTTTTGGCTAAGATCAAGTGTAGTATTTTAGCTCTATAGAGAAATGTCGTTGATTGTTCCACCACTCTGGTCCACACTGAAATACTTCAGCAACTGTTGGATGATTGTTGTGAAATTTTGTACATACATTCACAGCCCCAGGAGGATAAACCCAGATGACTCTGGAGATCCCCTGACTTTTTCCTGTAGTGCTTCCATGAGGTTGACATTTTTGTTCAAGAGTGGAATGTGGTTTGGGGCGTCGGTGGCTTAGTGGTAGAGCAGGTGCCCCATGTACAAGGCTGTTGCCGCAGCGGCCCGGGTTCGAATCCAGCTTGTGGCCCTTTGCTGCATGTCACCCCCCCCCTCTCTCCCCCCTTCATGCTTACCTGTCAAAAAATATCTTAAAAGAGTGAAATGTGGTTTGTAGTGTTCTCAAATAACTTGGTTGAATGAAAAAGTCAGCTGGGAGCACCGCATATTACACTCTGCTACAAATGCCAGCAGCGTGATGAAGCGGTGAGCATCTGTTCTGCACTGAGCGTTGCATTTTTGCCATTTCTTTCTGGTTGCTGACAGTTGAAAAATATTCACTGTCGCTTGTTGCTGTCTCATTTTACCCAACCGCCCAATCAGAGTGGGGGGAGGGTGTAACAAAGACCATTAAGACCAACTGTCACATTTCAGAGCAACAGCAATGGAGGAGAAAGTTAAAGTGAACCCACACAGACCTGCCAACCTGTATGCATTTTGCGCACCAGGCACACATTTTGACATCAAAGTACGCTGGTACAATTTGATGCTCTAAAAGTACGCATATCGTTCAATCTCGCATTTCGCCGGTTTCAGTCTATTGATCTATGCAAGTTGTCACTCTCAACGAGTACGAGTGGAACGAAAAGATTTCGACAAATTAGAGCGCTGCATATACAGCAGTTAGCTTCTGTCTGTAAAAAGTTAGCTACAGTCTCTTAGCAGTTAGCTTCTGTCTGTTAGCAGTTAGCTCCTATTAGCTCCTCACCGTCAGCTCAGTTACCGTGTGTTCAGTCCGGTAAACGGTTGCGAGTGTCGGGTAAGGTGGTACTCATTTCTTCAAGGTTGGCAGGTCTGCTCCTTACGTGCATCAGCCTTCATCCAGAGCAAGTACTCTACCTTGTGCTGACATTTTTACTTCCACAAATATTGTGCATCATAGCAACCAGACGCAACCAAAGTGCCTCACCTGAAAAGAAAAATGCCCCAGTCTTTATTGCTCTATTCTATGTTCTGCATTTAACAATGAACAAGTATTTAATTTATTTTAAAACTGTGCCATTTGCCAATATACATGATAATAGCCCAACAATTAAACATATTTTCAAAGCACTAAAATCAGGAAAAATAAATTTGCAAAAACAACAAAAAATGGCAGTAATAGCACATATTATGCTGTTGAGCCACCCTTAATTACCACAGGGGAAATTAATTCACCATGACAGACGTGTATGAAAATGCTTTGTTTAGCAAAAGGTTAGTGAGAATAGTTGTGTTTGGATTTCCATGAGCCCAAGAATGGATACGAGACACTTGGATAATGCTGCAGAAAAATTTTCAGAATTTTTTTTCTGGATGTTTTTAAAACTTTTTTGCTTCCTGTTGTTTGGCCTCTGGTGACGTCTGTTTGTACTGATATGCTTCAATTTTTCAAGCTCTCTGCTCTCTTTAACACCATTTGATAGAAAACTTAATCTGGGACCACAGCGAGCCGAGAGAGGTCAGTGCTTTATATAATTTATATTCTTTGTGGGTGAACTTTTCTTTGAGTTTTAGAGGTCTACCATTGTCATCCCAGTGTCTCCAGGTAGCATGAACCAAATCCAAGTCTCCTTGTTTATGTCTTTATGATTGCACTCAGATGCACCAGATTGGCAGCCTCTTATTTGAGTTCTCTCTTTTACGATTCACACAAACATGACAGATATTTCAAGGGAAAATGTTTTGTAATCCTGGTTGGGCGTGCTGGCAAAAAATAAATTATATAAATAAGAAACACTTCGACAAATTTCACATGCCCAGGAGTGTGTTATTCAATAGCAATACCAAAATACAAGATACATTCTGGTGAAACTATGCATGAACACATGACAGAAATAGACAAGTCTAGTAATATTCCCATAAGGGATCATTTTATCTGTGCTGGAAATATGACAAAACAAAACGTAACACAAAAAGCATAGCAGTTCATTAAGAGCTCCTCATAGTGACTTGTTTTGTGCTACTGTTATCGAGTTTTTCAGTTCAAGTGGTGCTTTTATGATTTTTAATTTGAAGACTCCAGTGCCAAAACAAATCGTGATTTCAGCAAGCAAAATACATGCGGGAGAAAATCATGCAACTGGTGTCATTACAACAAGTAAAAGTACTTACAACATCCATGTTAACTTAGAAACTTAAGGAAGAACAGGTGCCTCCATGGATAGCATTGTCTAAAAAACATCAATATTAAGGAGAAAAAACATCTCAAAGTCTGTTGTGCACGCTGAAACTTCTCTGCAGGAAGGTGTTATCAGACATTCACCAAAGCTGACTCTCCAACAACAAACTCAGTGCTGGGGGAAAAATAATTTGGGTTTTGTTAGATAACTCTGCTCCTGCACTTGCTCCATGTTCTGTATCTGGTTATAAAAAGACGACTAAATGTGCTGCTGTAACTAATTCATCACGATGTGCTCAGCTGAAGCAGGTGGTGTGTCAGTCTGCTGCTGTTGGAGATGGACAGCCTTCCTCTGTGGTTTCCTGTCAGTCAGTCAGAAGATATACATATATATTTCTACAGGAGCTCAGAGAGCTAATATTTTTTTTACTTCCATTTAATCTCGAAATATCACCTTAATTATGGAAGTACGACTGAACGTACATGTTTGTCAAATCTAAATCTGAAAACACACCAGTGCTGCACACCATGTGATGTATGTCAAGTGCCACCCCTAACACACACTGGATGCGTTGCGCTGCAGCTCGTCAATAGACGACCATACAAAGTTATTACCACTGAAAGATCTGTGCTTCCTCCACCTTCTGTTGGTTTTGTTGGTTGTTGGTGCCAGACAGGCTGGTCTGAGTATTTACTGGGATTTTCACACACACACAACCATCTCTAGGGTTTACAGAGGATGGTCTGAAAAAGAGAAAATATCCAGTGAGCCAAAATGCCTTGTTGATGCCAGAGGTCAGAGGAGAATGGCCAGACTGGTTCAAGATGATAGAAAGGCAACAGGAAGTCAAATAACCACTGGTTACAACCAAGGTCTGCAGAAGACCATCTCTGAACCAACAACACGTCCAACCTTGAAGCAGATGGGCTACAGCAGCAGAAGACCACACCAGGTGCCACTCCTGTCAGCTAACAACAGGAAACTGAGGCTACAGTTCACACAGGCTCACCAAAACTGGACAATAGAAGATTGGAAAAACCACATTCAGATGGAAGCATGGATCCATCCTGCCTTGTATCAACGGTTCAGGCTGCTGCTGGTGGTGTAATGGTGTGGGGGAGATTTTCTTAGTACCAACTGAGCATGGTTTAAACTACACAGCCTACCTGAGTATTGTTGCTGACCGTGTCCATCCCTTTATGACCACAGTGTACCCATCTTCTGATGGCTACTTCCAGCAGGATAACGCACCATGTCACAAAGCTCAGATCATCTCAAACTGGTTTCTTGAACATGAGTTCACTGTACTCCAAAGGCCTCCGCAGTCACCAGATCTCAGTCCAATAGAGCACCTTTGGGATGTGGTGGAACGGGAGATTCTCATCATGGATGTGCAGCCGACAGATCTGCAGCAACTGTGTGATGTCATCATGTCAATATGGACCAGAATCTCTGAGGAATGTTTCCAGCACCTTGTTGAATCTATGACACCATGAATTAAATAGGGGGTCCAACCTGGTACTAGCAAGGTAATAAAGTGGCCAGTGAGTGTAAATTTTAACCCTTATACAGTAAGAATTCCATGAGCTTGTAATGGTACAAATTTCTGTCACACAGTGTGGGACACTCAATCTGTTCAAACTAATTTAGATGAATAGAAACAAGACATAAGTGGCATCAAACAGGATCATATCTATGACATCAGAAGGAGATGTTACTGACTCGACGTACATATTTTAATAAATATCTGGTGTTAAGTCCAAACTGTTAATTTCAGCCTCATTAAATTGACTTTCAGTGACTTTTCAAGGGCCACAGCTCCTCTTGATGACATAAAACATTGTGATTACATCCTCTTGTCACTGTGCTTTTTCCTTACTGAAGATCTAATACTGACTGAGTGTTTTATTACACGTATAAAGTGCCTGCAGTTCCATTCAGACTCTTCACTGGCTTGACAGATGGTTTTGTTGAAAGGATTCTTCACAATGGAGACGAGAGCCCCTTTTTTTCTTTAACAAATCTTTTCTTTGGCCCTCTCTGTTTTATTTTTTCACTCTTCAGTCCTGGAAATTGTCAAAAGCATTTTTATATGTCTCAAACCAGCTGAGAAAAACTGGGTGTCAAGAGCTGGAAATTGAATTCTCAAGTTCACTGAAAGGAGGGTGGATGAATCCTGTTGAGCTGCAAACTTCATTTTTTTTGTACAGACACTCACACAAACACACACATTCTCTCTCACACACACACACACACACACACCTTAGGAGGTGCACACGCATGGACACAGGGAACGACACCCTGTGTGTGTGTTCGGGATTCCCTAACAGCGGTTGAACAACACTCTCCGTCACCCCTGGTGCGAGCAGGAAAAACCTACTGCAGGCTGCCCATCTGTTCAACTCCAGAGTTATGGCAGGGATCCATCTCACACACACACACACACACACACACACACACACACACACACACACACACACACACACACACACCTCATTCATAAAGTCGGTCAGACTTAGACCCTGGTCCACTGGGAGCAGGGTGTGAGGGAGAGCAGCAGCAGTGTTAGAGGAGCCCCTCCTGAAGTCTAGTTTTAACATACTGAGCCATTTAGAGCCATTACACACTCAGTCTGCCGTGCACGCTCAGTGCATGAACTGTTCAAAACCTCAATGCTATCAAACAGAGCTTAAAATGAACCTCACTCTCAGTTTGCAAAAGAAATGTAATATTTTTTAAAAACATTTGTAAACACTCAACAACAGAGGAGTACAGTGCTTGAGTAAATGCGCTGAGTCACCTTCCACTACTCAGGTACATTAAGGTACTTGTACTTAACCTGAGTATTTTCATATTCTGCTACTTTATACTTCTACTCGGCAAATATTCAGCTTTTTACTCCACAACATATACAGTTAGTTTAGTCATGAGCTACTTTGTAGATTTAGATCAATAATACAAAGTATTATCAACAAATAACTTGTGATGTTTAATTAAGATAAGACTAATTATCCCAGAGGTGTATACAGTATGCAGTAAAAAATATGCCCCACATTTACCAGCTGCAACATTGGAGTAATAAACACATTAATTAATCAATAATTATAATCCAGATTAACAAAAATGTTTATTTACCTTCCTTAATTGCCCTGATGTGTTGATGATGATACTGACAGTAGTTATTGGTTGATGTATAACTGCATGTTGTGTTGAAAATAATTAAAAAGTTACTACTACTACTGCTAGTAGTAGTACTACTACTACTACGACTAATAATAATAAAATAAAATATATATGATTCTGAAATGTGTCATACTTTTACTTTTGTTTAATTATATTTGATTAGGCCTGCAGTGATCAATGGTTTAGTTGTCAAATAAATAAATAGATAAATAAATAATCACTATTTTTTAATTAATTTTTATGATTTTTAGTAATTAATCATTAATAATAATTGTATCATTTTAATAATTAATTATAATAATAATAATATATATTTTTAAAAAAGATTTCAGCTTCTTTTATGTGATATATTCTTGTATGTTTTTTTTTTTAAATTATCTTCTTTATGTCAGGAAACTGAATATATTTGGATTGTGGATAAAAGGAGACACTTGATGACATCATTTTGGGCTTTGTTAAACACTGGGCAACATTTTTCACAATTTACTGACATTTTATAGACAAACAACTGATCTATTATTCAAGAAAATAATTGACAGATGAATCGACAGTGGAAATAATTGTTAGTCGCAGTCCTAATTGTGATGCTCATATGTTTGTACTTTCAATCGATAAAGTTATGTATTTGTATTCATCACAATCACCGAAGACTATTCATAATCGTAATAATAATAATAAGAAAACATACTTTATTGATCCCCAAGTCAATTTTTTCACTCTGTGACATACACCCAGGCCTGAAATACACACACGTGCACAAACAGGACCTGTACACGTGCATTAAATGACGAGCCCAGGAGCATGGCCTCTGGGCAGGAAATTAATATAAGACAATACAGTACAACCAATAGTACATCACGTTTAAAATGTCATACAAAATGTGCATTATATAGTCCTGTTTTAGATCAGTGATCACACGATTGGTTTGTTGTGAGCCATGTTTTAAGTGTTGTTTTAAAAATACTGAAACTGAAAAAAAAAAAAAATCTTAATATTGAAACAGTGTGAGGTCACGAGCCTCCAATGCAAGGTGGTGCCCACTGGCTCCTTTGTGCTTTTGACTTTGTCCCTTGTTTTCCTTGTCAGCCTCTGCTAGCTTGTTTTCAGTTGTGTCCATGTTGCATGTTTAGCTTGTGCGAGGGACCGTATTTTCACCAAGGGGTGCTGTGCAGTAGTGTGCTTGCATATGTATATGTGCTAAGGCAAGATGGCTGCCAGTTGCAGACCGCTGTTTGATACCAAGAAACAACAAAATTGGTTGTTTTTAGTGAGATGATGGTGATATTTCTAGCTGTGATTGTGCCGGCAAAAGCAGGTATTTTAAGTTAAGACATGATCTGTTCGGAACCAAGTAAGCATAACCACACGTTAACCACAACGATGTTTAAACGCAAAGTTTCAAGATATCCGTCACGTACAAATGTTATCTGTGGTTTGCAGAAACCTACAATTCAAACATTTAGCCTATTGTGGCACGTGGGTTGAGGAGTGACCGCTTAGGGAAAGTGCTTGGATGTACCTACATCGGTCTTTCCATTAGTCAAAAGAATGTGCACTTTCTTGACTATTTCCCCTCTAGACTGCTTATGCCAAAAAACTCTAATATTTCCTTTGGAATAGTGGCAGACATCCGATTGTCTGTTTGCTGAAGCCACTCGAGTTGACTGGGTAACTCTGCCACTCCATCATTAGCTGCCATAAAACTCCATCCCAACTGATAAGCCCCAGCAGTGGAAATTACGGACATTTTATTGGTTTAAAAAGCAGCTCCAAAACTGCCCGATGAGCTGACCCCAGCCCTTGCACTTTGACCCGACCTGATGAGATTGTCATGTCAGATCAGATCAGGAGCGAGTTAATTAAATTTGCACATTGTAAACATCTTTTTTGCCAAATATTGTCTTACAGTCCTCTTATCATAGGCTCTTATTAAAGTTTTAAAAAAATGTTTCGATAGCCCGTGAGTTATGGTAAAATAGCCAGGTGTTGGTTCACCCCTTGTCAATAGGGGGTGCTGCAGCACCAACAGAAACCACCTCCCCGCACCCTTGATATTTAGCCCATGATAATTGAAGAAAAACACTGAGATCTTTCCCAGAACCTCTGAAAAATCCAAAGTAGTAGTTTAATACATGGTTCACAGTAGCACCGCTAACACTGCTCTGTGTGTGAACTAAACATCTCTCGATGTGTCACGCTGAGAACGAGCCCTACCATAAAAACGGCACAGACCATATCGCTGCTGGAAGGAAGAAAAAAAAAACAATGAACTAAATTTAAAAGTGATTTAACAGCCGGTGGGACTGATGCAAACACCTGACATACATCACACTGATGTCTCATCTATATGATGTAGTCTCGTGCCCGACAAACTGCACCACTCTAAGTTGGATAATGGAGCAGGAGCTTTGAGATATATATGACGCTGGAGAGAGACTGCAGTGATGGATATTTGAAAATTTGTGGTTGATGGTTGAGGGGTTTACCTCACATCCATTAGTGCACCGGGTTTAATGCATGTGAGATAAACACACTGTATGCTTCGGAAAGGTGTCAGTGTATGTATGATAAAAATAGACTCTGTGTTGTCTCAATGTGATTTAAGTGCACATGAAACACTGGTTATGGCTCCATACTGATATTAGCTGTGGCCTGAGAGTTGTCCATCTGTCTTGTGACGGTTTTATTGAGTGACTATTTTATTTTATATCACCTTTTTTTTTTTTTCTGGGGTGCCAGTCAGGTGTAACCTGACAATTTCAAAGTTAGTCGACTCAAGGTAACAAAAAACCAACACAAAGGATGCACAAATATACACACTTATACAACCTCAAATAAATAAAATTGATCAACCAAACACCATTTCTCTCTTTTTTCCACTTATATTTTCACAAGAACACAAAATAGAAAGACAATACACCAATGTCCATTCACCAATCAAAAGTCCAGAACCAAGGAAGAGTGATATTAAACGAAATCAGTCAGTATAGTCTTTTTCTTTTCAGGGCATAAAAAAAACAAACAAAAAGAGTCACTCTTGATATTCAAAGAAGAAGAAAAAAACAGTCGTTTGGGAATGGTAGAGGAGGGATTTTTTATGTTTCACTGCTCACCAGTCTGAAGCCTAATGCCACGTCATCCTTAGAGGGGGGTGAATGAATGCATGAATGAATGAAGTGGAGAAGGGACAACCGGGGTAAGGAATCAGCAGATGATTGTTTCGGTATGCGTTATCCGTTTCGTCCGTAGTGGCAGAGGAAAAATGAGGGACTAGCTACCTAAACTTTTTGTCTCAGCTGCCGCAGGGTGCGGACTAAACAGAAGAGATACTTCTCTGTCAGCTAGAGTAGACTTGTACCCTTTTTCCCCCTGAGACACCGTGTGACGCCATCTTTTAAGGCCATGGGTTGCCGGGGGTAACAGGCGACGCCACATGAGACGGCGGCACAGGATGGAAGAGAGGGATTTTTTAGCTCGTTACAGTCTGTCTGTCCATCCTAATGTTGTGAACGTGATATCTCAAGAACACCCTGATGGGATTTCTTTAAATTTGGCACAAATGTCCACTTCGACTCAACACTGAACTGATTACTTTCTGTTGGTCACAGGTCAAAGGTCAAAGTCACTGTGACCTCATCTATCTCATTCTTGTGAAGAGGATATCTTAAGAACACCGTAAGGGAATTTCTGTTTGGCACAAACATCCACTTTGAGTCAAAGATGAATTTATTAAAATTTGGTGGTCAAAGGTCAGAGGTCAAGGTTACTGTGTCCTTGCATCCATCTTATTTTGTGAACGTGATATTTCAAGAACGCCGTATGGGAATTTCTTAAAATTTGGCACCACAATACACTTTGAGTCAGAGATTAATTTATTACAATTTGGTGGTTGAAGATCAGAGGTCAAGGTCACTGTGACCTTGTGTCCATCTCTTTTTGCGAACATGATATTTCATCAACATTGTAGGGGAATTTCTCCAAATTTGGCACAAACGTTTACATGGACTTAAGAATGAACTGATTAGATTTTGGTGGTCAAAGGTCAATGTCACTTTGATCTTGCATCCGTCTTATTTCGTGAGCGCAATATATCAAGAACGCCTTTCAGGAATTTCTTTAAATTTGGCACAAATATTCACATGGACTCAAGGATAAACTGATTAGATTTTGTTGATAAAAGGTCAGAGGTCAAGGCCACTTTGACCTTGCATCCATCATATTTTGGGAATGCAATATCTCAAGAATGCCTTGTGGAAATTCTTCCAAATTTGGCACAAATGTCCATGTGGACTCACAAATGAAGTGATTAGAATTTCAGGAGCAAATGTCTAAGGTCAAGGTCACTGTTAGCCCACAAAACATGTTTTTAGCCATAACTCAGTAAATCATATGCTAACTATGACAAAATTTAGGATAACGAGTGATGACATTTTATATCCAAAAGGTCAAAGGTCAACTTTACAGTGACATGAGCAAAAACAAAAATACTTTTCTGGCCATTATTCAGCATCATATCTCAGGACCAGAAGAGGAGACATTTGGTTAGATACTGAATTGGTGACTCTAATCTTAGGTGTCCACCTTGAAACTGATTGTATAGATCTTCTGTGCTGCTGGCAGGAAGGTGTTTGTGAGGCATTCATGTTTTCACAGACATGCATGTAAACTTAAAGTCCAACTTGACTGGTGCACGGAGGCATTCAACCACAAAGCCATAATTCTAGCTTTACACATTCGTCACAAATCTGCCTTCTTTTACCCAAAACAAGCCTTTGTGTTGTTTTCAGTGTGGCAGGGATTTTGGAACAGCAACCAGTAGAAACTTGAATCATACCTGAACAGGTTCAGATCATAATGTCTGCTTGAATGAAAGTCATTTTATTAAGGCTCTTAAATCAGTGCCGACCTTTAAAGTCTGCGCTGACAACTGCATTACCACTTAACAGGAAGATAAATTTGCCAAACCAAAAGAAGCATACAAGTTTCACGTCTTAAAGGAAATCCTTGCACGGCCTTCATCTTTCGAAGTTTTCTTTTTTATCAACATGGATATAAGTTGTTCTTGATCATTATGTAGTAGTGGTGACACCTTTTCTTCTTGCAAGCACAGATATCTCTAACCATTCAAAATATTTTAACTGTCTAATTTGCACTTGAAAGATTTCATATTGCAGGGAAGCAAGAAGAAAATCCCAACATTTGATACAATGTATTGTTGCCTTGAGGCATTTTCCTTTGCTTACATTCCACTGATGGTGGACTGGTCAATTACTGCAGGATTGCCAGAGGTATCTGTCGTATATACGGTGTCTGTGCTTTTGCATTTCACAGTTGAATGTAACCAAAACAGGGAAAGTGTGTTAATATATAGTGTTTAGAATTTCAAGTAGTAGCAGGTAAAGGAATAGAAGGTGGACTTACAGAAACACTGTCTTCATTGGTTTGTTTTAGATACATCAGAAAGAGGAAGGAATAAACAGGAAGTGACAGATAAAACATGCTGTGTGCATGTGTATATGTATACATGTGTTGTACATGACTGTGTATACATTGGTGTGAGAATATAGTGTGAATCCAGGAAGTTTGTCTCTCAGTGACTGTTTCTAGCATCGCATAGCGTTGTCGTCACAGTGAGGTTGCCAGGTTTGATACCAATGTGGACACGCTGCATAAAAGTGCGTGAATGATGAATAAGACAACAAACTGGTGCCTTTCCGTTTCTGTTTGTGCATGGATCAAACAAATGAGATGCATTTTAATTAGTGATTTTTAGTGATGATATTTTAAAACTTTGAAAAATCAAAGGATGCCCAGAATCCAGTTCACCCCAAAACAATAGAAATTGCATGATTGTATTAATTGGGGCTGTACCCAACACAGAATTATGTCAGTCAAATCAGACTTGGCTGTTTAAGACAGCTATTTCATGATTCGTTGTTTTTCCTTATAAAGTTTGAACAGGCTCAGCGGGATGTTCGGTGTGACAGCAGCATTCACGTAAAATATAGTAAACAAGCTTACTGCACTGAAGATGGATCAAAAGTGTGCAACATTATTGGTTGACACTTGATATCAAACAGAAGCCAGAGACAAAAGCCAGAGGCTGTAAATTCATTACTTTTCAGCAGGAGACAGAAGATCAGACCCTACGCCGACGTAGCCTATACTGTTGTGAGCATTTATACATGTGTGGTGGTGTGTCTGTGTGAGTTACACCTCCAAATCACTAGTCGGTGGTGGAGGTTTGTGTGAAGTGCTGTAGAGTTTGGTTGATTTTAAACACATATTAAACACACATTAAACATGGCATAATAGAGACAATTTCAAACACAAGTACACAAATCAGCTTCACTAAACTCACAGCATTCACAGACAAACACTTGTCTTTATCTGGACACATTTTCCCCACAAATACAACATGCTAACATTAGTAGCACAAGCCTGTGGCATTTTACATTGTATAAATTAGCCTAGCAGCTAGTGAACTTCCTCTTCTCATATAAAACCAGGGACAACAGCAACATTTAACAAAGGTAACGTTACAAAATTCGGCTCCATTACAACTCACAAGGTTCACTGACAAAACAACTGTCTTATACTAAACACGTTTTCCAAACAAATACAACATGCTAACGTTATTAGCACAAGCCTATGGCATTTTACATTGTATAAATTAGCCTAGCGACGAATTGAGATTTCCTCTGCTCATATGAAGCCCGGATAAATCACACACAAGACTTAAAATGCTATTTTGTGGAGGCTTTATTGTCTTCACAATTTATTGTTTCTTATCTGTGAAATTAAAGTAAATCAAAGCTTCGTTTCCACTGAGGGAAATGGTGTCAGCTTACAGAAACAGCCAGGAGGTCTGCGTCGCTGTGACGTGTAGTTAGTCTTCAACTCAACAACTCAAAATCAGAAATTTCAGGCGCTCTGCTCTCCTTAACACCATTTGATAAAACCATTTTCTGGGACCATAGAGAGGTGAGTACTATTTACAATCCGTCTTCTTTATGGGTGAAATACTCCTTTAAGTCATCCATAGTAACTCAGAAGCATTCAGCACCACGGTCAGCTCCAGTCGTTTGTACACAGTCAAGTCCTGTTGAGTTTTTGTTCAAGCACTAGACTACCAGAAACAGCAGTGTGGTTATCAAAAGAAAAATCCTTGATTTTATTGAAGTGAGGGCTGGAGTGAAAAGCCAATCAGTTGCATCTGTTTTAATGTAGCAACACAATTACAGTTCCTAATTGTAACACCTTAAGAAAGAGATTTACAGTACTTTTTCTACATAAATTGAAAGATGTCTGCTTTAATGGGTTATTTGCTCAAGCAGCCCCGAGATAATAAAGCCAGAAATATGAAACATTTGATATCCACTGGAGATGAACTGACTGAATCATTCTGCTACATTTTATTGTACAAAACCTCAAACTGGGAGACAAACAACCTTTTGCTTTTTGCTCATCATCCTTAAGTGCTGCCAAAGTAAATATTTTCAAAGAGTGATGTACATATGATGCAAACTCCAAGAACTGCAATTAGGAGGCGAGTGATCTGACTAACAGTCCGTGGAGGACTATTGCTTTTTGCGAATTTGTTGCACAGTCAGAGACCACTTTGTGCTTCATAGCAACAAAGCTTAAAGAAAAGCAACACTCAGCTCGAAACACTGTGCGGTGATCATTTTAGGTTGTTTTTTGGCCTGTTTGGAATATAAGCTGTGGAATTACCTTAATAATGGCCTCATGATAAAGTATTGACAGACTGATGAGAGTATTCACTGGAATCAGATCAGTTTCTCGAAACGTCAGCAGCATTTTCTCAAAGGGTGTAAATAAAATGAATCTTTATTGATCTCTGTGGGGAAATCAGACCTTTGCAGCTGCAAAAGTATTACAGAAAAAAAACCTAAGCATGGGAGTTTATTCTTGACCTTGGGAACAGTATGTGGGACAAAGTAATCTCAGGTCAAAGGTCTACTTTCAGCCGCCTCTCACGGCCTTCATTAGTGAATAGATCTGGCTAGAAGATGTCAGTTGGTTGCACTTGGTACAGAAATGTCATTTTTGAGAAGTAGGTTTGATGGGAGTTGCAAGTGCAGCTTGCTTCAGAGTTTCAACCCGCAGAGAAGCTGATGTTTCCTGCCCTTTGTGAATGAGAGGCCGAATTACCTTTTAACATCGTCAGAAATATCAATATGGTTTTCTGTGGCAAGGTTTCTTTTAATTGGATTCAGGATTGGGAGTTCATTCTTGACCTTGGGAAATGTATGTGCAAAAACATACTCTCACCTCAAAGGTCTGCTTTCATTCGCCTCTCATGGCCTTCATCAGTGAATGGAACTGGCTGGAGGACGTTGGTTGTTTTTTTTCACAGAAATGTCATTTTCAGGAAAAGGGTTGGTTGGGAGCGTTGTCCTGAAGTGCAGCTTGCTTTAGAGTTTCAACCTACAGAGAGCAGAGAGGCTGAGATTTCCTGCTCTTTGTGGAAATTGCTAAATATTAATATGGTTTTCTGCAGTCCAGTCACCAGAAGAAAATGTTGGCACTGTACGTTTTGGCAAAACATGAATGCATTACATTTGCACCTTATGTCTCATATCAAGCTTTCTGAAGACGTAGTATATGAGCTAATTAGGGATGGTGGATGGCACGTCACCTAAGCAAGACACCTGCCAAGCTGCCACTATTCGAGTCCAACAAACAAGAAGACTATTATTTTATGGAGACATGGCTGTCAGGGGGGAAAATCCCATTTCATAGTTGGGGGGGGACAATAAACAGTAAAATTTTAGACAATAATTCCAGGGGGGGACAAGGAAAAAAAGTTGTAGCCTGTCTTTTATACAGCATCTTTTACTGCAATTTGACGCTTTAATCTTCTCTCTATCTCTTCAACAGGCAGAGTGAATGTCTATACTTATGAGAAATGGCTTAACAACTAAACATTTCTTGCAATTAAACTGGTAAACTGGTTTATAAACAGTGTGCTGT
>NC_065508.1:27906309-27908905 GCF_006386435.1 Epinephelus moara
GCCCATTGGAAAGAGTGTAGGATATGCCACTACTAGGAATGGGAGGGGGGGACTAAATCTTTTAAGATTTAAATAGCACATTATTGCGCGATTATAATGAGCACCGCTTATATTGTGCTTTCAATAAATACTACTGCATTGTTCAAAAATTATTAATTGTGTCTCAAATTATTCTAGGGGGGGACAGCTTTACTGAAGGGGGAGTCATGTCCCCCCTGTCCGCACCGGGATTTCCGCCCCTGATGGCTGTGTTTCCCTCTGTGTTTAAGGCTCCAAACGTGGGTGTTTTGTAGCAACCTGTCTGTTTTTTTCCAGAGGCTTTAGAGGCTCCAAAGTTGAATGTTTTGCAGGGACCTGTTCATTTTTGTCCAGTGTCTTTTTAGGCTCCAAAAGTGGGCGTTTTGTAGCGACCCATCTGTGTTTTTCCTGTGGCTTTAGAGGCTCTAAAGATGAGTGTTTTGTGGCGACCTGTCAGTGTTTTTCCAGCAGCTTTTTAGCCTCCAAACGTGGGTGTTTTGTACCAACCTGTGTTTCCAGCAGCTTTTTAGGCTCCAAAAGTGTTTTTTTTTTGTAGCAACCTGTCAGTGTATTTCCAGCTGCTTTTTATGCCCCACACGTAAGTGATTTATTGCAACCTATCAGTGTTCTTCCAGCAGCTTTTCAGGCTCCAAACATGGGTGATTTTAGCGGCCCATCTGTTTATTTTTCCTGGCCTTTTCAGGCTCTAATTGTGTGTGTTTTGTAGTGACCCATCTGTTTTTTTCCATCGGCTTTTGAGGCTCCAAATGTAGGTGTTTTGTAGCCACCTGTCAGTGTTTGTCCAGCAGCCTTTTAGGTTCCAATCATGGTTTTTTTGTAGCGACCCATCATTGTTTTTTCAGCTGCTTTTAAGGCCCCACACATAGGTGATTTGTAGCAACCCATCAGAGTTTACAGCAGGGGCGATTCTAGGATCAGATGTTTAGGGGTGCTGAGCACCAAGAGAGCTGCCCGGCCAGGCAAAATAAATTTCACTGTTTTGTACATTTTAACTCAATTTCATTCCCACATTTGTGAAAGAAAAGCACAACACTTTTTGGGAAAGTCTGTGACTAAACCATCAAATCTGATAAAGGTTATTTAAATGCTGAGCCACAGCAAAAGAGGAATGGATTGGAATCATAAAAGAAACATATTGTAACCCTAATTTCTGGCTCCTCAACATATACATAAACAGTATGTATGTTTCTGGAGTAACCAGCCCCCTATACTGAGTACCAAAAATGGACCTTGGACTTATTTTTTGGACTTTTATTTGAAATGCAATGCACAACATGTAACATTAACACATTAACAGTAATTGACTTTTTCAATGTTTGTCTCTGCCTTTTTCCTTCTTGTCTGTATTATATAATACAAATACATAGATAAAAATACACTTCAAAAAAAGAAAAGTGCTTGAAATCTACAAAATAATAATAATAAATACACACAATAGGAGTTAAAATGTTAATGGGCATCCAGTCAGTTAGCTAGTCAGTAGCACTTTGGCTTTAATATTAACACATGCACATGACACAACAGCTAGCTTCTCTCATTCCAATTCAAACAGAGGACAGTGGTACTGACCACCTGTAACGTTTCCTAGCTAGAAAAAACGTCAGCTAACTCCTACCTAACAACATAAACAGTGACCTACGATTAAATACAGCAAAAATGAGGACTGGTAATGATAATAATGTGTTGGTATTGAGTGGTAGAAGTTAAGAAATGTTCCACATATCCTGGTTTAAGCCAAGTACTTACACCACTACTGCAAATCATCCACTCTGGAAGGCAGCGCATTGCTCTGTGCAGATAGAGCGCTCAGAGCCCAGGTCGGGGAAAGGTGGGAGGGATGGGGTGGATCAAACCATTTTTGAGGCAAGGGGGGGGCTGCTGTGTTTTTGTTGTTAAAATATTATGTTGCAACCAAGTACTGTATGGTTTTGACACTTTTCTAGCTTGTTGTTGCAACCAAGTACTGTATGGTTTTGACACTTTTCTAGCTTGTTAACCCTATGGGCCCTCGGCGTTTTTGGGGTATTTTTACTGCCTTTACTTTTAAGCTCATATCACAGTCATTATAAAGGCTACATACACATGCTATATCTTGTTTTTTTCAGGACAATCTTGGTTAACCAGATTTGCCATCATTTCATGTCCTTCTATGTGCCTGTATTTTATATTATTTTTTATATCAATAAAAAGAACAAATCCGTGTGACTAAATTCTTACATTTTTACATGTATCTCACCATAGCAAGTTGGAAGTTGACATATTCTGCCATATCTGAAGAGGGGAGACTCTCTGGAATCTGGCAATATAAGAACCATGATGGTGGGACATTCTGTCACTTCACAGATGTCCAAAACATATGGTTTGTGCCAGGCGGACATGATTGCCGTATTTTTTCATTATTGCAAGAAATTCCATTGACTCATTCACAAGTCAAAAATGTGTTTTATCTGAAAGAAACATGCAATTTTTACATCTAAGATCATAGAAGAATAGTCAACCAAGTGCAATGATGTCCTCCAAGATAATATTTGCCACTTTGTTTGCAGTAAACAAAGTT
>NC_065508.1:27908974-27953445 GCF_006386435.1 Epinephelus moara
ACAATGATGTGTGTGGTATCACTGGAAAGCTCTGCTCCAGTGCTTTCATGTGATATGCGTGGCATTTCTGTGCGAGCCTGCATTCGCGAGTAATCCATCCAAGAGTAATGTGTGTGCAGAGCTGTATGAAAGCTCTGTTATTCATGATTTTAGTGTAACTTTATCATTTTTTTTTCACTGTGAAAACATTGGACTACCGTCTTGTCGGAAAGCTATGATTTCGCTGATATGCGTGGCTTCTCGCTATGACGCACCGTCGCGGAGAAAATCAATAGAGAAGAACAGGTGTGAATTTGGACGCACTATGCGTAGTTCGGGCCCATAAAAGGGACATGCAGTAAAAAAAGAATTTAAAAAAATCTCTCAAATTTTAGGAGTGCTGGGATTCAATTTAGGGGTGCTTCAGCACCCCCAAAAATGGGCTAGAAACGCCTATGGTTTACAGCGCCTTTTTAGGCTCCAACCATGGGTGCTTTTTAGCAATCTATATGTGTTTTTCCAGCAGCTTTTTAGACTACAGCATGGATGTTCTGTAGTGACCCGCCAGTGTCTTTCCAGTGGCCATTTAAGCTCTAAGAGTGTAACGTAGCCATGATTTGCAGAAACATACAATGCAAACAATTTGTCAGGCCATTAGGTTGTTTTCTGTGGCAAGGTTTCTTTTGTTTGGATTCAAGATTGTGGAGTTTAACCTTCCATTAATATTATTAGAGATGGCAGCTTGTAGAGTCAAACTGAATATTATTTTTTTTATTTTGTTTTTTGCTACTTTTTCTCAGGGGTGACTGTGTGCTGATCCTCCTTTGAGCAGAAGTTGTTTTTCAGATTTTCAGCATACTCTAATGATGGCGTTTTAGTAATGGCACTCAGCCTTTCTCACATCGGAAAAAGCACTATCAACTTCCTGCACTGCTTCCAACACTGTCTCACACATAATTACTCATTTTTCTAAGGAGGTCTACCTGAGGCAACTATAAACCTCAAAATCAGCAAAACTTGTGCTGCAGCTTCACTATATCCTACGGCTCCCTATTTTAACTGCATCACCCCAAAGGAGTCTGTACGCTTCCTTAATGTCTCATAACACTGGTATTCGTTTCTACTTAGAGGACCTCGACAAAACCTCCAGATGACTTTATCTTAATTAAATTTCTGACTAAAATTATGCAATATTTGATCATTATGATGTTTTAGCTCATCAAAACATCATCTTAAAGTAATAGTGCAACATTTTGGGAGCAGGCTTGCTGTTTCCCCCGTTATGCAGGTTCTGGCTCTAGCTTCATACAGATAAAGTATTTCTGACACACACGGGTTTCTCTTATTTAGCCTTCCCTCAATGATACAAATGGGGTGGACAAAATAATAGCAACAGCTGTCAGTACAACACGTTATAGCACAACAAACTGCATCCTCTAAAATGAACATACTTGAATTTATACCTCTAAACACAATAGCCTTCATGAAGGTAGGATTCATTGCAGGACTGCTGTATTAGACTGCACTAAGGCCTATTTATGCTTCATTTATGTCTGTTTCAAATGTTGTAAACATCACCGCCCTTCCATGCCTCCTTTATGATAGCATAGATACAGCCCATAGATGACACTGGAGGGCAGAGGCCAAAGGCGATGGTGAAGGAGGTCGTAATGTTGTAAATTTAAACGGTGTACATGGCAGTGGTCTGTGAGGCCATTAAATATATCCAGACATGTGGATGGAGAATTCTTTTCACTATAATACTGATTCTTTCTTTTCTGCCATTATTTAAATTTCTTCTTTGTCTCCCATGGTTGTTTCTTGCTTAAACTACACTACATTCCCTCCATGATCTCTGGTGGTACTGCTCCATCTTGTCACTTACCTTATCATTGTCTTGTTTTATGAAAGACTTGTGAGCCTAACCTTTAAGTACCATTGGTTTTTGAAAGACTGGTTTAGCAACGTGGTCTCGCCCCTGCTCGTCATATTTTTACACTTGGGTAGAAGCCTCTGGTGTCACTACAATATCGCAGGGGCAGCCTTTTGCGCTAAATCTTTATGCAGTCAGTCGGCAGATCTTGATGCAGAAGGGGTCAGCAGTAAGTTACATGAGTTGAGTCACGTGACTAAGAGGGGGTGGCCAGTTAGGTTTAGGTAACAAAACCACTTGGTTAGGGTTAGGAGAAGATCATGGGTGACTAATGACTGTCATGAAAAAAATATCTTAACGTTGACTTTTAGTTTAACACAGGACGCTAGTCTCCTGGGTCAATGTCATGTGACTTTTGTGCTCTTTATAATTTATTTGTTGCTCTAAACATCTAACAATGGGATGGATGGGTTTACACCAGAACTGGTTGAAAGCCCCTGTGTCTCCAGATGCTTAAGGGTGCCCCCAGTATCATTATAAGAGCATTAGGGGTCCTGCCCAGGCAAGTGAGTAAGACCAGACTGGGTTTAGAGTAGTTTCCTTAGACTCAGCATCTAGTGGCCATTAGAGGAACTGCAGCCCAGGACACAATAATGACTTTTTAAATAGAACCCTTTAACATTTTTGTGTCTTTGAAATTGTAGTTGCCATTTATATTAATTTTCTTGTAGAAACATTTAATCATGACACTTCAGGGAAAAATTCTCACATGACACTGCTGTGATCGAAGTACAAGATTAGAAAACTGTGTCCTAAATATTTATCACACCGACCAATAAAGCTATAAATCAGGACTGTTCTCTTTTATTTATTAGGGTGGTGGTTAACTTTTAGTTTAACGTGGGACACAAACCCCAGTCTTCTTGGTCAATGTCCTGTGCTTATTGGACCCATCTGCCTCCCCTTCTGTCCTCCCTTAGCAGACTTTTGCTCTGTTTATATTACGTCCATTGTTCTAATTGTCTAATAATGACATGGATGGGTTTATATTGGAATTGGTTAAAAGCCCCTGCATCTCTTACAGATGCTTAAGGGTCAACATGTTCTCACTGAACGCATCACATATCAGTGTTTGGTCATAGACTTTTCATGTCAAGATACAATGTGCAAAGTACCCTGGGTGTGGGTTGTTGACGTTCTGGGACGCTGTGTCAACTTCAGCCTGTTACATGCATTGTCTGTTGTCAAAATACACTTCTGTTTTCACAGGAAATGTACAGTTTGCATACAGTCTACAGGGTTTGGCTTTCCAATTTTATGGGTAGCGAACACTGGCCTCCTAGGTAAAAGTCGGTGGTTGTTGGACCCATCCACCACCTCTCCTGCATGCCTTACTCGGACCTCTGTTGCCTTAACTTTAATTGATTTCCCGCCACGTTTCCCCCTGACGCCGCTGAGCACTGTTTTAGTTTACAGGCCACTGGCCACATATGCAGATGTGTAAGGACAGCTTTTTTTGCGGTTTCTGACGCCGGAGGTTACTGTCCAAGTGCTGGATTTCCATGACTTAGAGGTGAGACTGGGTGGTAAGGGTGCCCTTGATGTTATTATAGTGATGTTGGGGGCACAGCCCAAGCGGTGTATATTGATGCCCTGGGACTGAGACCAGGCTGGGTTTAGAGTACTTTCCTTGGACTCAGCATCTAGTGGCCATTAGAGGAACTGCAACCCAGAACACAATAATGACTTTTTACACAGGACCCTTTAACATTGTTGTGTCTTTTACATTTTTCTTGCTATTTAATTTCATTTCCCTGTAGCAACATTTGATTATGACACTGTTTCTCACATGAAGCTGCTGTGGTCCAAGTACAAGATTAGAAAACTGCGTCCTACCTATATATCACCCTGTGCATTAAAGCAATAAATCAGGGCTGTTCCCTTTTTATTTATCAGGGTGGTGGATCTATACATGCACTTTGGACCTAATGACACAAACAGACACCCTGCTATTAAAGTGAAAAAAATATAAATTAGGATAAATAACCCGGTGGAAAGCCATTTTAATCATGCAAAATAAAGTTCACAGACAACATTGTAGCTTTCATTGTGATTATGTTTTGCAATTAATACATTTAAATGGAACCTTTACTATGCAGAATGATTTCAGCAGAAGGAAGACAGGGGCACATATTGGAGTTAAAAACTAATCTCCGATGCAAAAAAGAGCTGACTAAAATAATGTGACTCTAAAAAAATCTCTCGTCAGCCATCAGTCCTCGCAGACATTCTGTGTATTTGCGCATCAGCAGCTCTGGAAGTTTTGGTGTTAAATGAGCTGCAGGGACTTTTCCGCCGCTTGGTGCTGAGCGGACTGACTGACGCCCCTCCTGCCTGCCTGCCTGCCCCGGTCTGGTAAAAAGGCGCATGTGTGTTATTGCTGTGATGTTGAGTTGAGCCGCATCCAGACGCACTGGCCGCCGCTGGCTGATGCTCCCCCCCACCCCCCTCATCTTGGTGGTGTTGTGCGCAAAATCTCCAGCGCCGGACGGACGGACGCAGTTTGACGGTACAAACGAGCGGCACTGCGGGGGGACATCCAAGAAAAAAGCCATCCAAAGCAGACATGGATATTTAACGGGCATTTGATATTTTTTTTTATGTCTTTGTTTTTTTTTACCCTGTGATGTTGCTCTTGCCCCGGGGGTGTTAATTAAACCTGCTCGATGTCTCTCATCAGTTTATAACCGAAACAAAATGAGGATTTCTTCTCGCGACTGGTTTCTGTTGATATTCTCTGGCTTTTGGGGACTGACAATGGGTGCTTTCCCGAGCAGCGTTCAGATCGGTGAGTGTGTTTAAGCCTTCAATGTTAATTCCAAGCAGAAAATTAATCATGTGAATGAATGTGTGGACGTCCTGTGTGCTGCCTCTGCCCTGCCATTTAACACCTCAGCACTACTCAAAGTGGGAATTGTTGGTTTCCCTCCGCAGTCTTTGATTTCTCTTCTCTTGAAATACCACATGCAGACAGGGTTCTTTCCTCTGTTGATGCTGTGCATGTTTAACACACACACCTAATGCGCTTTGTATCTGCAGGCTAGAGTGTGTATCCCAGTGCACTCCGCCACTGCAGCAGATCAGAGCAGCAAAGTGTGTGTGTGTATTCCCTATGCAGGCTGCCTGTGCATTGACTGCTGTTAACACTCTCGCAGACCCCCGGTCCTGGCGCTGTAATAAACCTCTGCCACGGTCCCATAGGCCTTTACAGCTCCACTGTTTCCTCTTTTCCCAGTTGCCCTCTTTTATTTTTAAACATCTGCACGTTCCCATTTAACAACTTAACAGGAAATAAAGAGGTTGGCTTCATGGTGTTGATTTGACTAGCAGGCACATTGACTTGGTTGATTTAAAGCCAGGGGATGAAAAGAAGGGCAAACTGTGACCTCCAGTTAATAAACACAGCCCTCCCAAAAAATCAATTAACCAGAGAAGCAGTCATTTATGTTTTTTCCTGTAAAAAAATCGCAATTGATTTTTTGTCTTTATCCTGATGGTGTTAAAACCTTCTTTTTGGAATTACACATTCGCCCAAACTGACTTTTGTGGCTTTTACCCTCCACTGCACCCCTGCATGTAGCGGAGTCGAGGCACATCAGGACCAGTGAGGCTGATGAAAAATGACAAGCTGTTCAAATGATTCTCCTTGTCCTTTTATATCAACGTGATACTCGAATCCCCCGGCCCCTCCGGGGGAGGTCAGAGGTCAGTGTCTGTTACAGAACAGCACCCCTGGAAGTGAGGACACTTGAGCTGGGTGGGGGGTTTAAATCTGCATCTGTGGAACTGCTGTGCCAACATGCTGAACATTCAAGTTAATATTTGCTGCTGATTTAAGCAAAACTACTGCTGTGGGTGGATTTTTGCTCATATTCTGCAATTTTAGATGAAGTTCTCTGCTATTTTAGAAATTAAAACCATTTTGTATCACTGTTTGTTTAACAGCATTGCTACGAATGACAGCAAACATTGTTGATGTAATACCAGTGTCGCCTCTCAGCCCTGTAATTGACCTCTGGGAGTGTATAAATCCGCTATGTGCCAGTGTTTCCTCAGCAACCAGACTTCATTTAACACTTGATGTAGTTTTTTGAGCAGCCACCACACAGCTCCATCAGTTCTTAGAGAGGGCAAACACCTCCCCAATCAACACTCATCTGCTCCAAATAATTCTCAGTGTAGAATCAACACTTATTAGCAGTGGGAAATGTGCTGTGTGTACACATGCCTGCAACACAGAAACAAGTGCTCAAATACAGCCATGGCAAACAAGCTCCATCGGCGAATTCTGACACCAGTGATACATGTGAAGGCAGATCCCAAGGATTATAGATCCCACTTTTCATTCACTCCTTTTTTTTTTTTTTTTTTTATCATTTGCTGTCTTTTTTTTAAGTGTCATGTTGGGGCTGCAGCCTGTCCCAGCATGCACTTCATGGAGGGCTGGGATGACATCCTCGACAGAACATCAATCTGTCACATCCAGAAAAAAATACTCTCAGACTAGTCATAAAAATGACCAAAAAAACTTTTCAAAAAGTTTGAAAAGCACAGTGATTTAAATCCACCTTCAAAGTGAAACAGGATTTGGAGAATTGGTTTTTAAAGCAACACTAAAGGGGTCCTTCAGAGTTCTGTAAGGATTTACAGGTTCTCTGTTAAGGATCCTGAAGCTCTCATCACATCTGAAGAAGATGCTAACATCATCTGAGTAGCCTGGCTGTGTGTTTGGATGTAAACTCTATTAAAGGCTCAGTTCACCCCCAAATCAAAAATATATTTTTATTTCTTAGGTGTAGTGCTGTTTATCAGTATAGATAGTTTTGGAGTGAGTTGCAGAATGTTGGAGATATCAGCTGTAGAGATGTCTGCCTTCTCTCCAGTATAATGGAACTAGATGGCACTCTGCTTGTGGTGCTCAAAAAAAAAAGATTTGAAAATTCAACTTTAATGTCTCTTTCCAGAAATCGTGACTTTTACTCAAGATAATCCACAGACCTTCTTGTGAGCAGTTTCATGAAGGAACTATTTTCTTTCTACCAAACTACACCTGACAACCGTATCAATATGCAGAAGGAAGCGTGCATCTACTGCTAGCTTACCTAGCACCACTGAGCTAGCTAACGTTACAGCTAAGCCAAGGACAATGCCATTAATGTTTACACCTTGTCCTGTCATGGGCAGGAAACATGTGTCCATGGGTGCATTTCATCACGCTAACACGCCACCTCGCTTCCCTCACTTGCTTCTTTTCCTCATATCTTGGTCCCACCAGTTGGAGATGTGAGCGAAGGAGCTGAAGCTGCCAAATGAGAAATCCTTGGCTCTGTAGCATCAGTCTTAAGCAAAATGTTTCCTCCCTCTAATCTCCTCCAGAAGCCTCCTTTCTCCTCTCTCCTTCTCTACTCAGGGTGCATTTAAGGGATTGGAAGATCCTTTATGATAGCGGAGGGGGAACGATATCCAGGTCACGGGAGGAAAGAGGAGGCAAGGAAGCTTAATTTAGCATAATAAAAAGCACCTCATGAGTGGATGGACACTTCCGTCTGCATGGCGATACAGTTGGTGGGTGTAGTTCAATAGAAAGAAAATAATTCCTAAATTAAACTGCTCACAACAAGGTCTGTGGATGATCTTGAGTAACAAGGGGCATGATTTCGGAAGGAGATTTTGCTGTTGAGTTTTTCAAGCGTATTTTTGGAGCTTTGAGCACCACAAGCTGAGTGCCATCTAGTTCCATTATATTAGAGAGAAGGCAGACATCTCTACAGCTGATATCTCCAACACTCAGCAGCTCACACCAAAACAATCTAGAGTGATAAATAGCGCTACAGGTAGGAGAACAAAATATGTACTTTTGATTTTGGGTGTCCCTTAAAACTGTGCCGTTTCTAAAGGTTTATTTACTGAGGTAAAACTGATGTTGCCAGAATCTTAAACCCACTGAGACCAGTTTGATCACAGCACATGGGGACCCCTTTATCTAATCAGGAAAAACACATTTAGGTGTAAATGTGGCAGAATGCAGTGCAAGCAGAATTAGCCAGACCACGTCTGGAGGTGATCTGGCTCACATTGAGAGTGGATCTCAGCCAGGTGTAAATGCAGTTTGCACAGTGTGCCCCAGTCTTTAAAGAACAATCTGCCCAACAGTTTGAAAAGTTCCCCTGACTCCACCTCTTCCTGCTATCTCAAGAGGTTTAAAAGTTAGAGATAACCCCTTCCTCAGTAAGGGAAAAATAAACACAATTTAATAAAACCACTTTTCCACCAAAATTAGCACATGTATGCAGCTTTTATAAACGTGGGAAAACCAGTTAAAAATAGGTGATGGACTGCTTTCCCATTGCCTCTCTGGTGTGTCACATTCGACATCACAGATGGGCCAGAAAACAGATTCGTAAACAGTAGAAAGCAGCATGGAGGTTAGTGAAATATCTCGTGCTTATTCAGTCTCTCTCTCTCAGATTTGATGCTGACTACATTTTGAATAATGTTTGAGCACTGCTTGGATGGATACAGATGGTATTTTGTGGCAGCTTGTCATGACATTGCAATGGCAAAGAGAATATATACTACTACTGTATTTCCATCACTGCCGAATGGAGCCACAGCCAATAAATACCTGTGACTACTGCAGAGTCATTTGTTCCTGGAGTGAATGCCAATTGTAACCTTTTCCCATTAAATACAAAAGCTAAATCTTAGTGGGTGTTACATTTTTTTTTGTCTAGTGGGAAAGGGGCTTAAGACTGTTGAGGGACCATTATTGTAGTTAGCAAGGCTTTTGAAAAGTAGCATATAGTTACCATCAGCTGTTTCCATCATGGATGTATTAAGAGACTTGGATAAAGCATTACCATTGTTTCCTATGAAAGTTGCACAGTGGCGCATGAAGCCGAAAAAGATCAATTTCAGCAGTATGACATTGCCTGGATGATCGGAGTGCGCCACAGAGCAGGCACACTACAGACTTACGGCTTGCTGAGCATGGCTGAGTCCGGCCGAGTGGCTGACTTCCGGTTTAGCGCTCTGCTAACTTGAACAGGGATAAAATAATTGAATCTTGTGGCTCTTTTAGACTTTCAAAATGTTGTTGGACCAAATCGATAAAACCTTGATAGTGGAATGAGTCACTGACGCTTAAAAAAATGTATTCACCGATATATAGACATCTCATTCCCAATGTAAGTCTATAGGCCTTTCTATATAGAAATTGGGGCGCTACAAAATCCCTTCTTTATGCCTCCTTTGCATTTTTACACAGAACTGGATAACAGTGGCATCATTCCACTCCAGTGTGATTATGCACAGCATCCTGGTATGCCGCAATCAAAAGAGGTGCGACATGTAACACAACAGCATCGGGCTCTAGTGTGACATGTAACATATGCGTCAGCAGCACTTTATAAACAACATTAAAAGCATAACATGTCAATCACAATTATTTACCTTCTCTGTTATGTTGCGGCCAACTCATCCCCTGGTACGGAGCTCCGGTAAGGAGTTGGCCACTAAAATGTCACACCCGTTCTGTCCATGGCCACGTTTATTTTGGCTTTATGTTTTACACAGACCTCATTTCAGGGCTGTTGCTACCCATGTTCCAGGCTCAGAGGTAAGACAACTTTGTCCCCTCATCCTGCAGTCGTACCTCATATACAGAACAGCGAGGAAGCATAATGGCACGATATTCCTGCCTTGAACAGGCAGTGTAAAAGTTGCTTGTGGGAAAAAGTGTTTTTGGACCCAATGGTAATGTGACAAACCCTGAAAACTGCAGTACAGTATCCTCATATGACACATCTTAGCGCCCCCTTGAGAGTACGCTACTGTACTTCCCTGGACCTAAAACACACCATATTTGCTGTCAAGTCATCCAGCTCCGTTCGCCTAATTTAGATACAGAGATCTGATCCCAATGTGAGCAGAGGTAAAAAGAAACACTCATAAAAGCAGGTGTAAATTCTGTGGTATAAAGCCTGTGATCAAATGTCATCATCCAGACAGCATAAACCAGGTGGGAATGAGGTCAAAAACAAACAAGCTCAACCCAGAAGAGTGTTATTGTTTGCAAACCATATGAAACTTCAAAGTCTGGGGAACTTCAGTGTGCACTTCTGTACTGAATCTCATTTTGTGTGACATCTAGCGGAAGGGAAAGTCGCAGCTGAATAAGTGGGATTCAGGTCAAAGCTTGATATTTCTCCTCGTTTAATCAGTAGTGAGGATAAGTTTTTAAAGTTTGAAATATGCAAAGGGCGCTCCTACTGATCGGGTGCCAAGATGATCAAAACGTTTGCACCATTTTTTTGTAAATCAGGAATTAACACCTCCTGTGAGCATTTGGTGTGAGTCAATGGGACATGAAACCATCACAGTTGGAATTATATGAAATTCACAGCTGCTTTTTCCCAACTATTACTTGAGTTATGCAAAAATATGTAAAGGCTTTACACGAGTGGGCATCATAAAGGAGTAAAATATTCGAAAGTTTACCTTTAAAGAGGTCAGCCATAAAAAGAACACGCTGGCATTTTGCTTGAAATGACATTTATACTGTCTCATCCCAAGAAATATAGCCTTAAGTTAGATTTCCAAATGTGAAGCAAATTGCTTCAAACCTAAAACACCGCTGACATTTGCACAACCATGAACAGCGTAGTCAGGATCTCTGTATATGAAGAAGGCTGTAATGTAAAAAAGAAACCAAGAGCAAAGTCTTATCTCTGATGCCAAACTGATTCTTGACTCTGGAGCTGCTCATGCATAAAAAAAACGGAATGAAAAGCTGTGTTGATCCAGGAGGATATACTGTGAATATTATATCTCTTTTTCTGCTTGCACTGATATGAAACAAAGGTGATTTACATGCCAATCAAATTGTATCCTACAATGTCACAAAGCCCAGTGTGGTGCTTAAAGAGTCCCGAGTTGCTATACTGTAGGATTAACCCTGGATTGCCAGCAGTAGTGATCTACCAGAACAATAATGGGCTTTTATTACATTTCATATATTGTCCAGTCAGCTGTGAGCACTTCTAATACGATAGAGGTTTCTCTCCAACCACAGTCACTAAAACAGTCTTTGAAACCTTAAAACACATTTGGTAAAAGATTTTAATAGCCTGTGTTGAGTTTTTTCTCACAAAGGAAAGCAGTAGTTGTTTCTTTAAATGATGAATATGACCTATAATTATCTGACAAGGACCTAACTTTACTGTAACCGTGATTGTGGTCCCTCTCAAACCTTTACCAACTAGTTCTTGTTTTCACCATAAAGCAGGATTTATACTTTTGCATCAAATTGACGTGCATCTCCCCAGAAATGTAACTACACGTTGCGGCGATGCAGACCTCCTGTCTATTTCTGTAAGCTGAAACCATTTCCCTCAGTGGAAATGAAGCTTTTATTTACTTCTGCACTACTGCGTGTAATTTCACAGATCAGAAACAATAAACTTTTAAGAGAATAAAGCCCCTACAAAATAGCATTTTAAGTCTTGTGTGTGATTTAGCCGGGCTTTATCGGATTAGAGGAAATTTTCGCTCACTTCTAGGCTAATATATACAATGTAAAATGCCATAGGCTTGTGCTGATAATGTTAACATGTTGTATTTGTTTGGAAAACGTGTTTAGTATAAGACAGTTGTTTTGTCGGTGAAGCTTGTAAGTTGTAATGGAGCCGAATTTTGTAACGTTACCTTTGTTAAATCTTGCTGTTATTCCTGACTTCATAGGAGTAGAGGAAAAGTAAGCTAGCCATTAGGCTAATTTATACAATGTAAAATGCCATAGGCTTGTGCTAATAACGTTAGCATGTTGTATTTGTGGGGAAAATGTGTCCAGATAAAGTCAAGTGCTTTGTCTGTGAATGCTGCGAGTTATAGAGAAGCTGATTTGTGTACTTGTGTTTGAAATTGTTGCTAATAAGCCATGTTTAATGTGTGTTTTGAATCAACCAACCAAGACACACCACCGCACAAGTATACATGCTCACGATGGCATAGGCCACCTGTGTACGCTACGGGGTAGAGCTGACACACAAGTATAAATCTTGATGAAGATGAAGATTTCTTAACCTTAAATAAGTGTTGTTGTTTTTTAGCAATGCTAACAGCATGTGTCTAAGCATATTCTCACTCCCAACTCCTCAAATACAGACACCTGGTCAGTAGCCCTACATGCCAAACTATGACGCTCTTGGTAACCCTCCAGCATCACTTTTGGATGCTCAGCGATGTCTTATTTTTTCAAAAGAAACTTCTATGTACATGAGAAATGTACAGTTTCTGCTCATTAAATGCATAGGGTGTCATTTCAAAATAAACTTCAAATGTAGGTTTACTTCATTTTTAGGTTTACCTCCTCGGGTTTAGGCAACAAAAGTAAGCAATGTGGTTAGGTTTGGAAAAAAGATCATGATTTGGGTTTGTGGTTTCACACTGGATTCGAACAACAGTTTCCTTGGTGAAAGTCCTGTGTTTGTTTCATCCATCTACCACACCTCCCTCCTGCCCTATATGGATTTTCTTGCTCTTTATACTACTGCCATTGCTCAGAAAAAGACGTGGCCCTTTACGTCTCTTTAAAACACTAAAGGGTGCCTCGATGTGATGGTATCTGACGCTGAGGGCTGCTGACCAAGTGTCGGTATTTGACAAGTTAGGAGAGAGAGTGGGTTGGTCTTAAGGATGGTAATGTCAATTATGTCCACCAATTAGTTCCAACTGAAATCTACATATTATCAAACTATTTTGTATGTCATAAGAAGATTTAGTATGTCCAAATACCAGGATGTTCTGCTGCATCCGGTCGCATTTTACAGTATGCAAGCCAGCATACTGGCTGCATAGGTCATATTGACTTAGCTGCAGGAAGATGACAGCACATTGACAGCTGACAAATGCTGCAGTGACAATAATCAATCAAGCAATAACAAACAATCTGCAACGTATGCAGTTATAACTCAAAACTATATATATTGCAGAGTAACAGCAGCAGAGCTCTCTGGATTGACCTCCATCTCTGGTGAACTTGATGAATGGCATTTTGTTTTATCTCCAAGGGAATGTTAAGTAATAATGTCAGGATCTGTTGAGCTCTTAATCACATACTATTAACTTGTGTCTTTTACTTACGTCCCAGTTGTATGCATACTCCAGGTAGCAGTACTTACTATGTAAGGGCAGCTGCAGTATACTGAAAGCAAAAAGAAAAACTATGCAGATCTGAATGGCTAGTCTTGTTTCAACCCAAATCACAATGTTTCCTGAATCTTAATTAAGTTGTTTTTATGCATAAATCTAAACATACCCAAGTCATAGAAGTGGCAGATGAAAATACAGTCATAGAAATAACTATTGTAACTAGTGTGGAGGCTCATTATTGACCTTGGGAACATCTGTGATAAAATATTCCAAACACACACTTTACTTTTTAGCTTTGATTATTACAAGCTTTTGATTCATCCCTCTCTCACAGACTTATTCAGCAAATACAAAATGCTCTGGTGTCATTATGTGACTAAAGTGCTTGTGCATGGAGAAGAGATCCAACCCAGTCACCAGAGTAAATGTTGGCATTGTGCGTTTTTGCAAACCATGGACACCTTACATTTGTAGGTTATTACCTAGTTCAGTGGGTCCCAACTGGTGGGTCGCGGTCCAAAAGTGGGTCGTGGGTCCATTCTGAATGGGCCGCAAGTGACTTGCAAATGTGTCAAGTTTGTAAAAAACAAACTTTATTTTGATGTACAGTGCATTTCCGATACAGAGCTTTTTCAGTGCCATTTCCTGGTGAAGAATGACAGCTACTTAACGGAGACAGCAAACTAGCTCAACAACATAGCCAAACACAAGTGTGACACTGAATATATTTAACTGTGTGGACCTCAAACTAATGACTAAAGAGAAATCTGGATCCCGTGGCTGGGCCAGTTGGGAACCACTGATCAAGTTCATACCTTGATGCTTAACATTTCATAACACTTCAACAACCCTGTAGTTAACATGTAGTTAGGTTTCAGCATAAACACCACTAAGTTCTGGTTAGGAAAAGATCCTGTTTTGGCTTTTGGTGGCACAATCCAGGTTGGAAACAGTGACTTCTCAGTTTGTTGGTCCTGAAGAGTGGTCTGCAGCTTGGCAGGCGCCTCGCCTAGATGACACACCATCCCATCCCCTCCACCTCCTGATGTCAAAGTCAGCTCATATACTGTTTCTTTAGGAAGTGTGATTTGATACATATGAGACATAAGAATGTAATGTATTCATGGTTTACAGATATGTAGAATGCCATCTTCTGGCAGCTGTGCTAATAGATCATAGCTCATGAGGGAATCGCGTGGTTTCATTTTCTGAAACTAAAACCTATATTGAGTATATTAAACTGTGCGGACCTTGAGCTAATGACTAAGAAGAAATTTGGACCCCGTGGCTGGATGAGATGGGAACTACTGCTCTAGTGAACAGTGAAGATAGGTCAATACTAATGAATGAATATGGAGGCTGAGTCTGATCAAATCAGGGTGTGTAGCTTTTAAAATGTCATCTGTATTCAAGCCAGTGAAAATCTGCAGATAATGCTGAAATTGTTTTCATAGTTTTCTGCCGGTATTTCACTTGTTTCACGTCTCTGTGTCAGAAAGAGTTGAACTGTCTGTCATAAAATTAAACATATGGGTGAGATAGAGTGGATTCTCCTCTGGGGCTTTTCCTCCCCACATGCTCCTCATCAGACCTGTGCTTGTCCTCCTTCTGTTCAGGCGGTCTGTTCATCAGAAACACTGATCAGGAGTACACTGCCTTTCGTTTGGCAATCTTCCTGCACAACACCAGCCCCAACGCCTCGGAAGCCCCATTCAACCTGGTGCCTCACGTGGACAACATCGAGACGGCCAACAGCTTCGCCGTCACCAATGCCTGTAAGTCGATCACGTGGTTTCATGTTGTGTTTGTGCAGTGTGGGGTTTTTGATCACAGTAAAACAGGAAGATGAGGCTTTCTGTATGAGAGGTAACCAGACCAAAGTTTTACCAGGATATATGGACGATATTTGCTTTTTAAACAAAGGATAATTCAGTTTTATTACAGCCAGGTTCTTGATTTCACCATCATTTTTATTGGTAATAATAACAGCATTGTACTTAAATTATAATAGTCCAACATAACCTTATAGTAAGAAGCTGGAGATGGGACGTGGGTACACTGAGTAACATTATATTCCTCCTCTTATATCCGTGATATCTGATGTGCCTGTGAAACTCCTCCCCTCTGTAATTTGGTCTGGGATTTGCCAAGAGTACATACAAAAAATGTAACTTTTGCGGTGGATTTCGGAGAGACAGTGTGCTAGTTTAGCTAACAGGCTGCTAACTAGCTAACAGGCTATTTTCTTCAGCTCAGTTGCCTGTTGATTGTTTGTCTGATTAAAAAGAACTTGTTTAGTTTGAACACATTGTGAATCTGAGTAATGTTATCCTGCTTAAATATGCTTAAACATTACATACAGTCAGATCGTCATTATGACTCGTTCAGCTGTTCATACGTCTTTTTTAACAAAACATGCCGCGTACATGTCAGGTCCTGTTTTTGTCCTGGTAATGTTCCAAGCACATATTCCAAACTACTGGGTGTCAAGAAACTGCAAAATTCGCCTCTCCCCCACAGCTACAGGAAGCTTTTATCAGATTTCTAACCATCTGTAAGGAAATGCACTTCCTTGCGTTGGACACTAGAGGCATCATCCATTTATTTACGGCTCTACGGACACAAGCCACATACGTAAGTGGAAATGAGGCATAAGGGCTCATTTATGCTCAATGTTAGATACGGAGGCCGAGACGGAAGGAGCCTTCTGTCCGTACTCTGCGTCCATTTCATACATATTCGTGCACGTTTTCTAAAAGCTTACAGATATAGATGAAGCAGAGCAGTGCCACCGGAGATCGTGGAGGCAGTGTATCGTAGATCAAGCCAAATATGACCAAAGGAGAGACGAAGAAATTGAAATGGTGGCGGAACCACTTAAAGGTGCATCGTTACGATCTCGTTTGTTGTTGTGTGAAACTTTTGACTCCGCCCTCTAGTGGCATCTATTGACTGTATCTATGCCATCATAAAAGATGCATGGGGCGACCTCTGGCTCATCAGGTGGAGCGTGCACCCCATGTGGGCTGGGTCTTCCGCAGTGGCCCCGGTTCGGCTCCAGCCAGCGGCCCTTTGCTGCGTGTCGTCCTCCCTGTCTCTCCTGCATTTCCTGTCTATCTGAGCTGTCCTATCAATTAAAAAAAGGCAGAACTTGCCCAAGTAAAATAAGGGACGCACAAAATCGACATATCTATTTTGGTAAAGAAAGTGCAATTGCATCGATTGTGTCGCATCTGCGAGGTTCTCCAACAGCGCCAGAGCACCTGTCATCACGCACAGCCGTGGCAATTTAGCATCCGTACAATTAATTCATCACATTTCAGCAAACCATCATCACGGTAAAATCTCCATCATCATTATTATTTAACGTCAGACAGGTGATCAATGATTCATTTATAGCGCTCATGTTGAAGTTGACTTTACAAAGTGCTTCACATGATAACGTGTAACGATCACTAACAGGGAGATGACTGTAAATTAAAAGTGATGAAATATATCACTTGTAAATGATTTAAAACTGACTTTATAAATGTGCTTTTGATCGACATTTTACAGAACGCAGTGCAGCCTGCAGTAATAACAACACAATCAGTGAAGCAACCTAAAAACAAAACTACCAGTCCCTCAGTATCAATCTCCTCCTCATCGTATCTACTGCAGCTATCTCACCTGAAACTGTGTGTACGCCTGATCTGATGAATGGGTGAGGTGTGCTCCGTCTCATCAAACACGTCTTCGGTTTCCTCATCATTAATGCATTTGGCCCTGGTTCTGTATCTGATATGGGATTGGGATCTTTTTAGATCATTTTCAGGAAGAAAACATTTGTTCCAAAATGTTAAGATATTTACTGTGATCTGGGTTTGGACAGTGTCACTAAAAAGAAGTACCAGACAATCATAGATTTTTAACCAAAAACCCAGAATAGTCAGACTTATTTGGAAGAGGATTAGGTGGTTTAGATGACTAGCTGACTTGTTTTTTGCCCTGTTGAACCAATTTTTAGCAATTTTGTCATGTTCCCAGACCTCAGCAATTATTTTGGTGCGTAGAATGTTTTCAAATAATATCCTAAACTATGAAAATAAGATCAAAGCTGTAATAAACTGGAATTATCCTTTACAAGTTGGATACTCTGCAGCTCTACTATGATGAATAAGAATATCTTTATTAGTATTATAAGCATTTAAAGAAATTATGTTGCGTGTCATCCCAGATTTAAAAAAATTGTTAATACTATAAATGACACATGACTGACCCATATCGGATCTGTGTCTCCATCATGCCACTAAAACAGTTTGGTGTGTGTGTTTGAGGCTGCATGTGTGCACATGTATGTGTGTTTGTGATGATGTGGCAGTATAGCTGTGTCTGTGAGTGTCTGCTGGTTCACATCTGATCTGAGCAAAGCCGCACACACACTGGAGGCGACAGCAGCTGTAAACACACAAACAACAATCACACACACTGCTGTGGTTAGATCTCCTAACAGTAGTAGGCAGTGATTTTTTTAGTGATGATCTCTGGGGAAACGTCCTCTTTCTCTTTCCTTCTGTGTGTGTGTGTGTGTGTGTGTGTGTGTGTGTGAGAGAGAGAGAGAGTGCAGGGGGCTCCCACAAAGACCAATAAAACACTGCAGCCTGATGTCTTGCACTATCTATGGTGTGATCTGGAGTAAGAAAAATCAATGGCTAAATTAAGCAGAGAATGAAGTGCTGTTATGGTTGTTTGGTAATTTAGGGGGTGTTTTGTGTGTGTGTGTGTGTGTGTGTGTGTGTGTGCGTGTGTGTGTGTGTGTGTGTGCGTGTGTGTAAGTGTGTGTGCAAATGTAGGATGACCAGGGGCAGATATTGGAAATGATTTCATTATGTTAACAGACTACAAGTGTATTGACATGACTTAGGGACTGTTTGTTATTTTGTATTTATTTTACTGCTGATTTTTAGAGAAAACATGCATGCTTTCTGTAAAAATCGCCAAAATTAGACTATTTGTCGTAGCCAGAAATTGTAAAAACAGAAATTGTTGTTGGATTTTCAAATTTCCAACAGTCCTTGAACACATTATGTGGAAAGAATGCTTCCATCAGAAAAAAAAGTTGCACCCTAGCCACTCCCCTCTCCTCTGATAAGTAAAGAACGGTCCCTTACTGACACTTTTTTATTTTACATGCCATTTTAGAGCCTCACATTTCCTCTTGAATTTACCCTCCAGGAGTTTCTAAAATTTAGAGAAATTAGCATCATTAAAGGTATGCCGAATTAGCTATGGAGGATGGCTGGTAACATCAGTAATGAAAAATGAAAACCATACAGGCTTTCCTTTTGTATCAAGCAGCCAAAAATCTGTAGCATGACACGCTTGAGTTAATGTGCCACACTTGACATCGCAAGTCCTGCGATTCAGCTTCAGTGTAGATACTGAAACAATATATCACATGGCCCTGATTTTAAATGTCTGTGTGTTCAGATTTGACTCTGAGAAATATGAATTTTGATGCAGCTGTCTGTTTCACCTCATGCAGTATCTTTGCCTTTGCACCATCACAGCAAACAAAAAGTGTACTGTAGTTGTATTCTGCAACTTTATATCAGCCTTTCTCTGGTGGGGTCACAGGAAACCTTGAGACTGTGCTGACGCAAACATTCAGTTCAAATGCTTTTATAACTAAAACAAATGCATCTGTAGGATTTTGCCTATTAATGACCTCTAAGATGAAATTACAGTAGATGAAGCTGTATTGATGTCCGTGGGGAAATGAGTTGTGCCAGCAGCAGATAGAGTAGTGCAGGGAAAAAATAGAAAAGTGGGTTATGAACACAAGAACAGAATATATTGAGAAAATAAAGCAGTTGCAGGGTGATATATATATATATATATATATATATATATATACTGTATAAGTGCATACATGAATACACAGTTGCAGTATATTTAAAGTGGGCTGTGGGAGGAAGGAGCATGAATATTTATGTGGTCTTAGTTTTAAAATACTTAAATTTACACATTATTTGAAGGAAACACAGCCATAATGATTTACTACTAAAAGCTTGAGTATCTTTGATCAGCTAAAATGTTCTTAATAATTTGTTAAAAAATAGTTTCTGTTATAAAAGAGACCAAGTTTGCAGCATCTGAAACATCTTTATTTGAATCACATGTGCTTGTAATTTACTTGCAAGGTTACTCCATGTTCAGAACAGGCAATTTGTGTTCACCCGGTCAATACAGTCACTGTAATGAGGCACTGAGACAGGAAACGGCTGTTAGAGGAGCTCTGGATGACCAATGCAATAAGAGCAGAGCAGCAGTCGTCCTGTCGTAGAGGCGTGGGAGGGCGTAAACTGTATATTTCCAGGAAACAGAAGAAACTATGGGATTTTTCACCTCTAGTCTAATGGCTGCACAGTCACAGGAAGTGAGTCTGCAGTGCATTGATTGGCCAAGCCAAATCAGAGCAGAATTACATGAGCCAATCAATGGCTCTGATAGCTCAGGGCCAGCGGGGAATCTGAGATCGAAGCCGCAGCGCTTGCTTTCACCCCTCCGTTTTACATTTCCCAGTGTCTTTATTCCTTTTTTCCTCCTCGGCGCCTGCTTTCGCTCCATTATCAGAGGCCCTGAGATAATGGTTATGAATAGGCAGCGTTACCATGTGACGTTTAAGGGCACAGCGTACATTTGGGAAGGGGAGATGAGAGACGGAGCTAATTTGTGAAGAGAGATTAGGCCATTCAGCGACTCGGCGTGCTGCTGTCAGGAAGGCTGATGGGGACAATTGGTGGGAGGACGGGGACAAATGTTTTTGTATGTTCCCCATTGTCATTGATGATCATTCTGTGGACCCAGATACTGATTAATTCTGTTTGGTTTGGCTGATTAACTGTATAGCCTCCATATTATTCACAGTGGGGTCACTGGTGTTACTGGTGTCATACTGTAATGTCAAGCCACTAATAAAATTTTATTTTGTTGGTTATCTCACGACTTTGAGAGGCTCTTCTGTTGGTGATTCATACAGCAAGATCATTCATCAGTATCAAGGTGATTGTGATACCTTGGAATAATTACCATGAACAAATGAGGCAACAGTCAAAACATTGATCGCCTCTGCATTGCAGCGTTGATATTTAAAGGGACAGTTCACCCTTAAAACAAACTAAATGTTTTCCTCTTATCGAGATTGTTTTGGTGTGAGTTACCGAATGTTAGAGCCGTAGAGATGTCCGCCTTCTCTCCATTAT
Source organism: Epinephelus moara (assembly GCF_006386435.1). Taxonomy (NCBI): domain Eukaryota; kingdom Metazoa; phylum Chordata; class Actinopteri; order Perciformes; family Serranidae; genus Epinephelus; species Epinephelus moara. The sequence continues at coordinate 27,929,282 of NC_065508.1, forward strand.
AATGAAGCTAGACGGCACTCAGATTGTGGTGCTCAAAGCACCAAAAAAATAATAGTAAAATAAAATAATACATTTGGGGTGGCGGATGGGTCAGAAAAAAACAGACTTTCGCCCGGGACTTTCACCCTGGAGTTGCATCTTTGGATCTGTGTGAACTTTGAGTCATTTTAAGGTACAGTCTCATCATGTTTCTTTCCTAAACCTCACCCCAGTAACTTTTATTGCCTCAACCTAACCTCCCTAAATTTACGTCAGTTATGTAATTTATCATTCGTTGGGCGCAAACCCATAGTATATCAAACAAACTGTTCTTTGAGAATACATTGCAATATCTATTTCCAAAAATCATGACCGGGTTACTCAAGATAATCCACAGACCTTGTTGTGAGCAGTTTCACGTAGGAAGTATTTTCTTCCTACGTCCACCAATCGTATCACTGCGCAGAAGGAAGAGTGCATCTACTGCTAGCTCACCTAGCACCACTAAGCTAGCTAACGTTACAGCTCAGCCGAGGAGGACGCCATTTATGTTTACATCTTGCGTTGTCAGGAGCCTTTCGTTCAGGAGTAGATGCGCACTTCCTTCTGTGTGTGGAAAAGGACATTGCTGCTGAGTTTTTCAAATAGATATTTTTGATGCTTTGAGCACCACAAGCTGAGTGCCATCTAGTTTTATTATATTGAAGAGAAGGCAGACATCTTGTTTTGGTTTGAACTGCTTCTTTAATGTCTCCATCAGGCTGAGTATTTATTTGTCCGTCCTGGAAGAGGGATCCCTCCTCAGTTGCTCTTCCTGAGGTTTCTACCATTTTCTTCCCTGTTAAAGGGCTTTTTGGGGAGTTTTTCCTTATCTGCTGTGAGGGTCCAAAGGACAGAGGGATGTGTGATATTAGGCTTCATAACTAAAACAGAATTGAATTGATGATACATATTTTTCTCCTTGTCAGCAAATCCATAAAAAGACCAAAACCAATAATAAACTGGTCCTAATTAAGGTGGCCAAAGGCTGATACTTGATGTTATGGTGCCACAGAGCTCCATTATTATAACACATAATTATTACCATGAACACACATTCAGTGATTTATTTTGACTCAGTCCCAGTCCTGATGCAGTAAACAGAAGAGCACCAAATGTTCATTAATCAGCTGCTTAAAATAGAGGCAAATAAATGCACGTCTTACTCCTCTTTGAGTAATGTTTGCTAAAATCTGCAGCTGCCCAGCTGTTTTAGAATAATGTGTCTTAAAAAATGAAGCTATATGTTTGTGACCTATTTTCAAAGATTTACATTTTCAGTAGGAACAAATGTACTCTGCCACAGACAGAACAGAGAAGTCTGACTCATGCATTGTTGGTTTGGTGTTTTCATGGGATTTGTGGAGAATAAGAAAAGTAAAGAGGAACATCGGCCGTATCCTTTAAAGCAAGACTATGCAACTTTTGATGGGAGATCGATCTTTCTTTTTAGAGCTGAGAGGTAGAACTCATTAGCAGTAAAATTCATCAGTGCAGCAGCTGATGAAGTTTATTTATTAATGACAGATGAAATGAATTGCATATAGTTAATGGGTAATTCATTTATTTGCTGGGCCTTAATTTAACACGTAGCTCTGGTGAGGAGGGGAGTCAAATTGGTCTCTGTCCGGCCATTTGGTTTCATTCCATTGAATTCATTAGTCTGCACACGATGTCTCAGACACTGTTATCAGATTTTATGATAATGTGTAAAGCTGCGTCTCACTACAACATTTTGGCATTTTATTTTGAAAGAGGCCATCAGGTCGGAACAGTGACACATTTGTTACTGACCAGCCTGGAGGAACATCAGCTGTGGGGAGTGAAAATGTTTAATGTTGCCTTATGTCACCTACAAATGCTGCGTGATGCATCACTTCCATCACTTTACTGAGACTAAATTTATTGTTTTGAACAGCACTCAACATGAGGCATGCCATCACACTGGATCCAGATTTGGTATGAAGGCAGAAAATCCCTCGTCTCTCACGTGTGTGGAGGGGTTGGAAGTAAAATGCCAAAACAACAGACTGCCTGTTTATTATGAAACACTGAGGCAGCATGCCGATCATTTCATGGATCTCTGCCTTGCTGTCAAGGTGCCATTGCTGGTAATGTGCTGAAGTTCAGGACAGCCAGAGTCAGAGTGACGGTTAATCTGTGAGTCCTTGAACTTCTCAACCACGTGTCCCTCTTGGATGCGAGGACACCTCCCCTGGGAGTTTAGACTGAAAGTCAGAGAGAACATCCAGGTGTTTCTGACAGCAGCTTGTGCACAAGAAGCGAGTTGTCAATATCAGCAGTGAAATAGCTCTAAAAAAAGGAGAAAATAGGCAGAAAATCGATGCACTGTGACCACGGTACTTGTGTTATACTTAAAAAGGTGGGATATCCCATCTATTTTCAGTATAATACAGCTGATACACTTGAGGAAAATACCTCACAGAGAAGATTTCACCTCAAGAATATTTTGCAGGATCATTCTCTAAGCTGAGATTTTCCACATTAGAGTGGAATAAAAATGAGGATCATACGTGAAGGAAATAATTGAAGGGAGGAGTCTTTTTCTTGGCGACAGCTCGACTGCAGTGAAACTCCGCCCACTGGGTTTTACTGAAGGGGGCAGTTTGACCTCATATGAAGAACACTGAGCTGAACTACAAACTAAACCAAGCTATAAGCTAACCTCTCTGTCCAACACAATTCTAAATCACACACAGACACACATTTAATAGGTATCGTCATTTTTCTCTCATTATCCCCGAATTATAGCTTCTGGGAACTGCACCCCTGACTGATTATTTTCCCTTGCGGTCCAGGCTAACACTTCCTCTAGCTGCATGTTAAACATTTCAGTCAAAGTTACATGATATTACATGAGTAAGAATGAGAAAATGAGAAGGTATAACAGTTACATGATGTACATAGATTACAGTTTGCATACACATATGCAGCTTTATTTACTTTTTTTTCACTGAAGCTGCGATTTTTAAAAATGCTGCTGTTCAATTCCAACTCCCACCATACAAGTAAACTGTCTGTGATGTGAAGCCAAACCTCATGACTTATGAGCTCACTCTGTGCGGTCCGATCATCAAGCCACAACCTGAGTGCTCACACCGTACGTTCAAAATAGACAATAAAATTGCCCGTTGGCCGCTGTGGACTATTCTGGCATTGTCAGTAAAGATTTGTTTGAAAGCTCTGAGTCAGGTAGAAGTTTGTTTGCAAACGTAGGTCTGTAACGTTACACCAGCGTGGTTCACAATAATGCATGATTGCCGAAGTTTCTCTCGCTCATATCATTCGTGATTAGGAGGAGGAGGAAACATCAAAGGTGTGCGTATGCTCAACCACCATGGTCTCCATATTTCCCATCAGAGACACTGTTTGCTACTTTGCGTAGTAAAGAAAAAGAGGAAAGAAAGGCACTGACCTTGGGGAATCGACTTGTGGCTCTGCTTCAACTGTGTAAGAGGCTGACAATGGCCAACCAAAATTTCGGACATGTCAGAAAACTTGGCAAGTGGCGCCAGACTAAGCAAAAATTTGGTTCGACTCTTAAGACGGACACAAATTGTTCAGTGTGAACTCAGCTTAAGGTTCATTGACTGGCTTATATCTTACCGTCTTCTTTCGGTTTGAGAAACTGACTCCTGAGCTGGTTCTCTTCATGAATGACCGTCAGAGTCCAAAAGGGTGGGAAACAAGAGACAATCAGACAAACAATTCCTTTAACCCAAATGGCCGCATAGGTCCTATTTTTCTACCCTCTAAAACAACCCACAGAAGTGTTTCCTAAATTAGCGCAATTACAGGTGTGGTTACGTTTCGGTTTACAGTCATGGTTGGGTGTCTTGACAGTGTTTCCCTATTTGACCTATTGTTAGCAATATTGCTGCTTTCAGAGATCTCTGTACAAGTTGTCTTAAACCAAAGTTTTCCTTTATATTGATGATGAGATTTTCTATGAACTTAGTCAAACTTGGATGAAGCTGCCACCAAGCATTTGAGCCAATGACCTACACTCTGTTTTAAGGTGGTGACAAATGGGACCATCCAACAGAAACCATGTGTACTCCATCCATAACTTTGGAAACACAATGTGAGGATCATTTGATAGGAAGTGAGGATTTCCTCATGTTGCAAACTGCAGAAGGATTAGCAGGTGGGAAATAGGATATTGAATATCTTAACCTCCAAAAGATGGAACAATCATTTCAGAGAGCTTTACGTGATTGAAGCACACAGATTGGGTGAAAGTGAGTATTAGACCTTCATGCATTAATGAGAAACTCCAAATTAAATACAGATTTGGCCACTCTAATCACTATATATAAAATAAAAATCAATTCAGTATGCTTTAGAGCAGCTGCGGAGTCCTCGGTGGTGTGTGTTACCTTTTCATCTGCATTTTATTCACACAGCTGATCCTTGTTGTGTGTAACCTCTCAACCACGCAGCCAGACAAAGGTTTAAAAGGCGTGTGGGGGTGGAAGAGGTTAATTTGACCTCCTACATGCTGCCCCTGCCTTCGCCTTCATTGAAACACTGACATCTTAATCTGCATCGAGTCATTTATATGCAGCATGGCACTCTGACTCACTCCACATCCAGATAGCGAGCAGCCGGTGCTCCTATATGCACTCATGCAGTATAGGAGACCCTACGTGTCCTCTGCTGCTCACACGTGAACACATGCCGTCCCTGTCTGTCCTCGAGAGAGAAAAAGCTCTCCTGTTTGTGTCTTCTGCGTGCCTGTGTGTTTCTGCGGGCAAATAATCTGGCTGTGTGGCATGTTAGCTGTATTCCAGTCTATTATCTCTCCCTCCATGGGCTCCATTCAGAGGGGCTCTTCTGCTCTGTAGGGCTGCCCTTTAAATGGCTGCCTGTGCCCCTCATTTGTGTGAGGATTCTTCTGATGCTGGTGAAATTATGCAGGCCTTTTGGCGAGGTATACCTGTATGTGTGCGTGTGCGTGTGTGTGTAATGGCTGGTGTTAGGAGAAAGAAAAGGTGGAGAGGAAGAGGGGGAGGGGGCTGCTAATGAGAGATTAATGTGGCGAAGCAGGGAGGAAGAGGGAGGATGGAGGGGTGAGGAGATGTGGAGGGTAGAAGGGAGTTTTACAAGAAGGGATTCATTAGCCTGCTTCAAGGTAAAATGTAAGCATGATAACGTAAGTAACCTGGCTCATGTAGACCAGAGTCTGAGCTATTTTCACATCTTTTAAGAAGTACAAAATGACTTTTTTTTTTTTTTGTACATTCAGCTGTATTAGCATATATCACCTGTCCTCAAAATGTGTGACGGTGCAACGTTAGTCATACGCTGCTAAATTTAGTGAAGACATTTTGATGAAAAGCGCCCCCTGCATCACTGCTTGTGTGGCGGGCAAAATGCAAGGACGTCCAATGAAAGAGTTGACTTTGCAGTCAGAGATACAGCACAGTCCTGTTCCCTTTTGCGTAACTGCAATCCTATTAAAGTATAGTTATTTTAATTTATTTTTATGGTAAATGTTTTGATTGATAATAAGTGATGGTATAAAAATGTCAGGTTTCTACCAGTAGAAGTGATTTTTATCATTTGACTTATTCTTTTATTCCAGTAAGAAAATCTAATAATCATATACACACATTTATAGATTTAATCTTAGATATGTAAAAAAAACATGCGTTAATTATGCTCATTTTTAATCATTTGACATGTTCTTTTATTCTAATAAGAAAGTCTACTAACCTCTCACACAAAAGAAAACATGCACTAAGTATGCTCGCAGTTATTTTTTCATCAGACAAAAACATAAACGAGGAAGGTAACCTGCACTTATTATGCATATATTTATTATTTTCGGCATTGCAATCTCATAAAGTCTATATTCATTCAATATTTTACAGCTTAAATCTGACACCATAAATGTACAACTAAATGCAGAATATCTTAAGTGTAATTTCTGTGTTGATTTCCTCTCATTCAACTCAGCCCCCTCCCCTTCTTTCCCCTTCCACCTCCCTGCACCTCCCCCTCCTGATCTGTGCACTGGTTATGTAAGTGGCCCCCTGAGGTGTATGTGTGTGTGCGCGCGTGTGTATGAGTGTGTTATTAGAGAGCAGTTGAGGAAGAACTCTGAAGAGACAACTTGCACTGAACAACAGTTAACTGTTAATCTGATCCTTCAGATGTTGTTTGATTCATGAAATCGATCGTGGGTCTGAAGAGCTTTGGCTTCAGTTCTAATGTTTTAAGTACAGTAAATGGAACACACACACATCAATTGGACAACTAGAGAAAAAGACATGGTTTCAGTATGGTTTTAATAAACGTTGACAGAGTTAAAAAGCTGATGCCGATACCAAACATATTCTGAAGCTTCCATGTTGTATTCAATGTAAAAATCCTGCATTTAAAATGTTATTTAAGGTTCAGATGAAACTGCATCACGAGTTTATATAGCGTCAGTGTCCTGACGAATTTCCGAGTGAAACAAGCAGGGCAGGCAGGATATAATGTTGGGAAGATATTTTTATTTTTTAACAGTGTCAGTGTCATGGCAGTGAGGCTGAGACGCTGCACACCGAAAGGATAGTAGGAGAGACGTATCCGTCAGGGACAGACAGAGAGGAAGTCCATCGTATGCTTCATTTAACACTAGTTGCCGAAGCAGGCCACTGTGTCTTGTTCTGTTCTGTGGTGGACATTGGGGAATGGATTTGGTGCTGTGGAAAATAATTTCCTCAAGGGGACAATAAAGTCTAAGTCTAAAATGCCTTGCACATAATCTGGACCTGTAGATACCACTTTCCTCAAAGCGAATAAATTCGAGCCATGAGGCCCGTAACCACAGTATTTTGTGCAAAAGAAGACACACTACTGTACCACACTGTTGCTAGCTAGCTAACTTAAACTTACCTCTATGTGACTAAAAGTCACAGATTAAGTGATGGATGGATGTCATGATATTACTGTATTGGTCAGAACTGGTTGGTAGTAGCTTTCATAAGCATATGTAATATTTGGTTTTACAGGAAGACAACATGATTCGATTTTGATATAAAAATACAAAGAAACTGGGGCGGTTTGCAGCCGAGTGTGTCATGGTTCTCTGCCTGAAAACAGAAGGAGTTCAAATATCTCAGGGTCTTTATGAGTGAGGGTAAAATAGAGCGTGAGATGGATAGGCAGTTTGGTGCAATGTAAGCAGTGATGCGGGCGCTGTGCAATCTTCATGGTGAAGATGGAGCTGAGCTGGAAGGCGAAGCTTTCGATTTACTGGTTCATCTACGTCCCAACCCTCACCTGTTGTCATAAACTCTGGGTAGTGATCAAAAGAATGAGATCGCGGATACAAGCAGCCGAAATGAGATTCCTCTGTGGGGTGTCTGGGCTCAGCTGTAGAAATAGGGTAAGGAGCACTAACATCTGGAGGGAGCTCAGAGTAGAGCCGCTGTTCCTCATGTCGAAAGGGGTCAGTTGAGGTGGTTCAGGCATCTGATCAGGATCCTCCTGGGCGCATCCTGTTAGAGGTTTTTTTGGTACAAGGCCCCGGGGCAGACTTAGAACACACTGGAGGGATTATATATCTCATCTGGCCTGGGAACGCATCAGGATCCCCCAGGAGGAGCTGGAAAGTGCCGCTGGTTAGAGGGAAGTCTCGGGTGCTTTGCTTGGTCTGCTGCCCCCACGACCAGACCCTGGATAAACCGATGAATTTTATTTTTGCGAAATTGTTAAATAAGTGCACAATATGACAGGGGATGTGATCTAAAAGGCTTTTTTTTTTAAAAATTATATCTCAATTTTAAGTTAAAGTACAAAAGTATTATTTGCAAAATGTAGTTAAAGCATCAGAAGTAAAAGTACACATAAAAACTGGCACCTGTGTGTGAGTTACTATTATGTTTGGATTATTAGGAGCATTTTGCTGTTGCAGTTTGCAGAAGCAGAGCTAATGTTAACTATTTATACACTGCTGAGTAGTTTAACCTATAAAGACGTATCATATTTCATTAACTGATCAAATATTTTGGTATGAAAAATTAGAATCTGCAAAATAACTAGTAGCTGTAGCTGTCAAGAAATTAATCTAGTCTAGTAACAAGTACAGTAAAGGCTAGTAAAGGCAAAAAAATGCCCAAAAAATATCTTAAAAAAAAAAAAAAAAAGTACAGTATTTCCCTCTGAACTGTAGTGGAGTGGAAATGTAAAATAGCAGCATGTACATATGTATATTCCGCCACTACCGACGCAACTGTGTTCAGTGTTAGCAACAAAATAATAATCTTGTCAGAAACTAAAAAAGGTGCATTTTATTTCCTATGAAACTTTTAATTTGTAGGAAGGTAAGATGTGTTTTTTCCTTCCTTCTATCAAGAGCTACACTACCCTGCTTTAATTTGAAGTTTTCCTGGCTGTTCCTGAGTCGTTGTTTGGGAGGAAATATTTGTCCTGTCATCAGATATCTGTAATATCTTTTTCCAACAAAATTTGCAGGCTTTTTAAACCGAGGTAAACCTGCAATAAACAGGCAATAGACTCCTCTCCCATTGCCAGCAGTTTTTTTTCTGGTGTGTCACGTTCAGTGTCATGACCGTGCCAGAAAACAGGGTTAGTAAACAGTAGAAAGTAGCATGGAGTCCAGTGAAAATGTTGTGTGTTGGCTTCTTTATTATATCTGTCACATATTCAGTCTCTCTTTTAAACTCTGTGCTGACTAATGTGGAATGATGTTGAGTAGTTGACAGTGTTGAATAGAGTTTGTGGCTGTGCGTCACAGCATCGCGCCAGAAAAGGGATGAAAATCAGTGTGTCCACCCGGGTGCCATGTTTCCATTACTGCCATTTGGAGCTAATAGGAGCTGAAGCTGATAAACACCCGTGACCACTGCAGAGTCATTTGTCCTGGGAGTGAATGTTGATTGTAACCTCTCCCATTAGAGACTGCAGCCAGATGTTAGTGGGTGTTAGTGGGAATTTTGAGAGGGGCTTCAAAGAGGCTCAAAATAAATTATCACTCTAAAGCTAACCCAAAGGATAAATGTTTTCTCAGTTTGAAGATTTAAATATGGAGGGGTTTAATAAAACAGAAGGAAAACCTACAGAGAGACTTTCACTCTTCTATGACAAACAGAAAGTCATTTAGCAACACATGTTGAGGTCATACAGTCAAACTACATGTCAAACACTGCCCCTGTATATTTAATAAGTCATGTAAGTGTGTCAGCGGGCCATGCTGGACAGTGGAAAGGTGGATATCAGTGCCATGCAGAGAACTACATACAGGAGGTTAAATGAGTTCTGCCCTCCGTCATTTAAAGCGAATCAGTGAACACTTAGAAGCCGTCAGGGGTGTGAGGCAGCCTCGTCACCTTCTCACTCAATTAAAAAATCTATTTTTGGAGAATGTTCGGATGGATTTTCTCCAAACTAGGACAGGAAGTCGTGCCAGTTACTTGGTGTTAATGATTCAGAGATTTCTGCTCAAGTTTTAGAATCTTTGAGCTCCCGTTTGATTTTTAATGCATCACTTTGTATCACTGCAGAGAGAAACAAAGACACACAAAAGTATTTGGGTAAACAAGGGTGTGATTTGCCACAAATGAAGCCAGAGTGACCTTAAATCACCTCACTCAGGATTCCCAGACTGTCCAGTGGGAAATTTATTTATGTATTTTTGCTTGATGGTTATTAAAGAGTTCAACTGTGTGTTAGAGAGTGAACCAGATTTCGTTTGTAGGACTCTGAGGAGGAGACAGTGTATTTTGTTTAAGTGTTTGTGCCATAATCTGTTTTCTTTTGTTAACAAGACTTGTTTCAACATTTAACCTCTGCATGGGTTTAGCACTCACGGGTAAAATCTCACCTTCACTTGAGGAAGATCATTTGTGGTCAAACATCTTCATATCCATGTAGAATAAAAAATAAAAACACAAGTTTCCACCGCTGCTGACAGCCCCTGTGCTCAGTGTTTGGACCAAAGTAAATGCAAAGTAATACATTTAGGCTGTAGTTGAGGGTGCACTTTATTACTTGAATTAAAATCTCATTACAATTTGAAGTTTTTCTGACTGTTATGAGCCATTTCATAGGAGAAAATTCTGCTCTTATTGTCAGATATCTGTAAAAGAGTCCCAAAATAAACAACCAGAAGATTAATATTTTCCTGGTTTGAATATTTAAATATGGAAGGGCTTCAGAACACTGTCCGCCGACTAAAGGAAAACGTGAGAACCAGATGTTAATGGATGTTACATGAGCAGCAGCGTCTTTTCATCCAGATCATACAGAGTGCTTACAAAGAATTTAAGGAGTCCTTTTGATGATTATTCCTGGGCACTCCAATGCACTTCACACACAGTCATTATAGAAATTGGATGAAGACCGCTGCTGTTTTTCTGCTGTTACAGTGTTCATTACACCCCAAAGAACTAAGAGTTGGATGGACCAACATACAGAAGATGTCGTGATTCTAAGCTGTATGAGTAGGATTATGTTTGAATTAAGAAGAAGCCTATTCACAGTGTGTTGTCCCACCTTGTTGGAAATTTAAAGTGTTCATAGTTTGAAGCTACTGGACCATCTGATAAACACTCTTTAACTTTTGAAGAAGCGTACTGGCAGGTTGGCTTGTTTGTTGTGGAGAATGGACCCATAGTTATAGTTGTGCATAGTTATCTCCATAAGGCATAAGGCATAAGGCATAAGGCATAAGGCATGTCTGCGTGTTTGCAGCTTATCTTGCAAACGACTGGACCAATCAGCCTAAATTTTTGTGTGCACATTTATGACTGTATACTCAAAGTCTTCTTGTGGTTGTGGTGTTTCACAGTTGATCTGAAAGTGGTGCTACAGAGATCAGGTAATCTCCTAAAATCTTTAGCAATCAAACTGATAACATCATGAATATTTTAACAAAATTTTAAGGCAGTCAGTTTTATTGTTTAATCAAAAAAGAATGGACGGATCAACCAATCAACTGATGTCATGACCCTAAGGTTCAGCGACCAGAACGTCAAATACATACATAAACTGGTCAGTAACCTGTGCATGTCATACTTATTGTTATGTAGGTTTTATTCCTGAGCTTAAGACAGTTATGAATAAACTTTAAACACTATTTTTTCACACCAAAAATGGACACGGCACCATTACAGAAACAGAATATATGCATATAATACGACCCAAAAGCCTCAATGGAAAACTTTTGCAGTCCATGTCGACCTTCAAACAACCGTATCAGTCAGCTGCTAATATCAACATTGTTCATGCAACATTAACGCTAATGAAAGCCTAACGGATTGAAGTGAATTGCTTCTGCGAGACGGAGACACCCAGAATATTTTAAGAGACTGACAGAGACGGAGAGGGGAGTGGGAGGCAAATAGCAGTAGGTCTGCTCTCGGATCACAGTGAATAAGTTGTGTGAAATCACAGATGGGTTTTAACAGGAACAAACTCTGGCCAGGGGAGTTGTTCTCACACACTGGAGGATGCTGTTACAGCTCATACGAACTACATGCATGAGCTGCTATCTTTTTTTTTTTTTTTTTTTAAATGACAGGAAATAACTACAACACTGTGACCCTCAGATTTCGGGCTGCAGAAGATTCCTGTGGTGTGTAGAACCAGTGGAGAGGACAACACTAAGGAGATCATGTTTAATCGTAAATATCATTGTGATTGAAGGACTGAAAGGAGGCAAATATATGTTTGTGTTGTCGTGATTATGTTCTAGAACAGGCTTGTTTTTCCCTTCATCTGCACTCTTATCTTCATCTTATTTGAAACAGGTTATTTTCTGCATCTAAAGTGAGACTGTGTAGCTTTTGTAAGTAGACTTGTCTCAATAATTCTCTTAAGATAAAAAGTTGAATTCATATGATATAAAATTCAGCCATGCTCAATTCAGCACACTCAGGGGCCTGGTAGCTTATGGTGGCTAATGTTCGCGGACTTTAGATGCTGCATGACTGAATTTAGTCACTGATCCTTTGTCTCATATCTTCTTGTTCCACTACATTTAAGCCTATCACAGAAGAACATTTCAATAGTTTCTGATCCTTTATTAATAAATGGATAGCCAATGCGTTTCAACTAGAAAGTCTTCATCCGGGTGTAAAATGCTTTGGAAACAGGTGCAATTTAAGAGCTCACGTGAGGGTCATGTGACACAGGTCACATGATATTGAACCTTTTTTCTTGTAACTGAATATGTTACTTATTTAAAGTATAAATGTATGTCATTTTCATTTCTGTAAGTGTGTTTTTTTGTCTAGGAGGGCTACACCAATATATCATGTGACACCTGCTCACCTGTTTCCAGTGCATTTTACACCCAGATGAGGACTCTGTAGTGGAAAAAAGTTGGTTATCCATGTGCAGAAATCACTATTTTTTCTTCCCTTCAATGGTTTTATGACTCAAATAAAAGGTAAAAAACATCCTCACCTGGAGACATGTCCTACTTGTTGTCCCAGTTCTCAATCAGGTCACCTAATGACGATGTCTATAAACATTCAGTGTGTAGGATTTTGGGGGGTATATTGGAATGGAATGAAATATAATAAGTATGTTTTCTTTAGTATAAAATGACCTGAAAATAAGAATTGTTATGTTTTTGTTACCTTAAATTGAGCCATCAATATATACATAGGAAGCAGGTCCTTATCCATGAAGTCTGCCATGTTGCATCTACAGTAGCTCAGAATAGACAAACCAAACACTGGATCTAGAGAGGGACACTGGCGTTTCCGCATTTTTGCGTCAGTCACTGTAGCCAGCAGCCCCTCTGCAACCAAAGTGTTGGAAAACATGTGAAACTGCTTTATTCAGTGTTTTTACTGGTTTAAATCACCTGATCTGTTTGTTTTGGAGAGGAGGAGACCTCTGTGGATAATTCGGCTCACGGTAAAAACCTCCTGAACGTCTGGATCTTAAGTTCTCAGAGAAAAAAATGTGAGCAGCCTGTCTGCAGTGTTTCAAACAGTGTCGGATAAAGTGATTTTTAACATGAAACTTCTTTATTCTGTGTTTTTACTGGTTTAAATTGGTATGGCCATTTGTTTTGGACAGGAAGAGACCTCTGTGTGTTATTTGGCTCACAGCAAAAACCTCCTGAATAATGAACACTGAAGGAATTCTAACCAGGAGAAGTTTCAGCTGATTACAATCCGCAATCCTCAAAGCTAGATGTCACTAAATCTCCCTAAATCTTACACACTGCACCTTTGATCTTTAATCTCCACTAATCTGTATGTTTATTAGAAACTGACAGTACTTGATTTTAAGGCTGATACCCATATTTACTTACTACTTAATACTTAAAAAAAAAAGAAATAATCTAAGGGAGCCATGTCAAAAGTGTTTGTTAAATATCAGCTGATGTATTGGCCTGGCTGATTTCTATGTCTAGCTTTATGTTTAGGCCTCACTAGCAGCATATACTTTTTTGTTTACTGATAATTAGCAAATATTAGCATGCTAACATGCTAAAGTACAGTACAGTGACTGTTGTAAACATTACACCTGCTAAATATCATCATGTTAGCATAGTTGCTGTGGCCGTGATAACATGCTACCTCCACCTGTATCAGCCTTGTTCCCTATACAGCTGTTTTCCATAGCACCTAATGCAGTCATTTAAGGAAAAAAAGTTGCTCTTATTTTTCTGAATTAATGCTAATAATTTCATAAATTCCGAGAAAGATGAATTGTGAGATTATTATGTCATTCATTTAGAGACACAAGAGCAGATTAGATTTTATTTTCCACAAAATCTGAGACAATGATCTTGTATTTTAGAAAATCAGGGCATTTTTCTCCTCAAGTAAATTCATTACACTATTGTAGTTTTCAGCAAACAAAAGCTCGGACAAACCCGCTGCACACTACCTGCCCGTCACCAAACATCGGACATAGTTAGCGGGTAGCTGGTGAAAACACTGCAGCCTTTAGCAGCCAAAGAGATGGATATTTTTTCTCAGCAATGTGACAACCAAAAAAGCTAAAAGGAGATTGAATATTACATTTACATTCATCAGGTGGACAGAAACAAGTCTCCACATGAATGCAAATGTTGCTCAGACTCATCTGCATGTGTAAATAGGCAATTATTTGCTAACATGTTCACTCATAAAAAAACTTAATCAACTGACAAGACATTGTGCTTTCAGCTTGTTTTATCAAATACAGAGAAAGACAGAAAAATTAAATTAAATGAGGAGCATATCTGTGTTCCCAGGCTCCTGTATTACTCTGTTCAATATTCTCTTAACACACACTAACCTTGCTATTGTCTTCGAGTCAAATTTGTCCCATGTGAAGTTAAGCTATTTCATAAATATTATCCAGTTAACCCTGACCTGTTCGGAAATTAACCTCTAAATCGTCTAGATCTAGAGACATCCTCTTTATTAATTTCAACCTGTTGGAAAATGGCAATTGTAAATATTAAGTTTTTCTCTTTTTTTCTCTTTTGTTTTTCTTCCTCACTTTTAATTGGTTAATAAATTGGCTGAAAGGTTTTTATAATTGTAAAGTCAGGGCTGAAATATGTTTGGGAATCATTTCAATTTCATAACTCTGAGTCATGATTGTAGTCCCCTAACCTAACTCATGGCATATTAAGCAAATACAGAGCTGAGGAGCAATTTATCTATTTTCATTTTTAGTTTGCACACACATAAAACTGCATAAAATCCAAATAATAAAAAAGAAAAACTTAGAGATGTGTCAGGAGAGGTCAAGAAGCCACGGGCTCATACAAACAGACCGGTAACAGAAAATGAATGAATGTAATGATAATTTCCTTTAGAAAATTTCTAAGGATAAAGAGGCCTTGACATGTACTTTGGTGTTCCAAATCTGTACACCATGATATCTAAGGGAGTACTGGCCATTGGACGTCTTTCTTAGGTTCCCATTATGTTCTTTATGGAGCTGGGGAACAGAGGATCCTGGGAACATAAATATTAACACATATAATGTGCTGATATTCTGTAGGATAAACAGTATGTAGGTACACATTAGTTGTTTTTCTCAATATCGACCCCAAAATGTTCCTTTCCTGCACTGCATTCACTGTCTGTCCTTAAAAAAGTTAATCATGGCAGATAATGAGATGTTATGGAAATGAATAGTGAGACTGTGATGACTCAGCACAGTATAACACAATGTTTTTCAGTCAGTGTTAATGAGGTAATTCAGGCATTATGAGCCTAAATTACTCTCCATTTTTCACAAGACGCTCCGATAGAAAAAGCGAATCCAGACAGACGTGCTGTGATGAGGGTGTGAGGAACCTCTGTGTCGCTCTGGACTCCATGCAGACAAACAAATAACATTTCCGTCGTGAGTAGGTGTGTCCAAACAATTAGCAGTACAGGTTTAATGGTCATTAGATTTTCAGTGTGTGTTGATGAGGTGCTTTGATGGAGAAACCCTTCGAGGACTTTGTTCATCAGCTGCTGTGTTCATTAGTTAGGGGTCAAACGGTCAAACTCCCACTGGAAGGCCTCAGGAGGGGATGAGTCGTGACCTGGCCTTCCCCAGCCCGCAGCTATGACCTCCTGACCTTTAACCCATCCTCCATGGGGAAAAGAGATGAAAGGAAGCCAAATGATCATTTGTTTGACTCATCAGGATGGGAAACATCATTTAGGTCTCTCTAAACACTGAAAACAAACCCAGGCTCATGATCAGACTATTACATTTGGATGCGTGATTTCAGTCAAATCAAAATCTAGAGCTCATGCCAGACTTAGACCAAACAACCAGGAGCATTTTACCTCATTTGTTGTGCACTTACATGATCTTAATTGTTTGGTGTAAGGTGGTCATAAAACTCAGTCTGAGCTGCCTTAAGTCTTTTCTTGTCTTGACGTTCTGATAAAATCAATGTTTATTATTATCCTAATTTTTTAGTCTTGGCTCATGCAAGTGATGTAGTTCAATGACATGAACATTAAACAACAAATAGACCCTTTTACTCTCACTAAACAGTATGACGTTTTTGGTGGGCGGGGCTTAGCTGGAGGCAAAACAATTCTCCACAGAGTTATGTTGGCTTGTTTTCAACAATAGAGGAAGATGATACGTGGGGTGCATTCAGAACGACTGCTGGAGCGCACTCTGGCACAACCTGGACTGTGGAGACTGACGCTCTACATTAAGTGTTAAGTGAAAATTTAGTGTTACTTGAAAAATTAACAACGGGACCAGACTGGCCGACCCGTATTCTCTCACTCTGTGGACGGATGATGTCACAGGAAGCTTTGTGGTTGATTACTATGCCAGTCTTACAAAGGAGGACGACACTTGAACGGTTTGTTTTGCTATCAAAGCTAACATTAGCTAATGTGCTGAAAAGTTAGCGTTACGGAGAAATCCAATATTCCTCTTAATACCTCCCCAGTTTCTGATGAGGTGGACATGATAACCCTTAATACACATAACGTTATTCATCCCTACAACAGGAAATACTTTTTCCCTAACCTGATATGAAGTGTGCGCTGCACATGTGAGCATTTTTGATGATGGCCTCCGTCCAGTCCTTTCCTCTTATCACATTTAAACCATAGTTGTCTTTGTTTTTATTGACGGGCAGTGGCGGCTGGTATGTGTTCAAATTTAAGTTTTGAGCCATGACTCCTTCTATTCTGGCTCCCAATAACACAACAAGACGACAATTTAAGACCCCTATGTAGCCTACAGCCCTGTGGTGGAGGGCTCTGTGCCTCTCAGTCCCACAGTCTCCCCCCACTGGAATAGCACAGTTAACCAACAGAGGCTGGTAGTGAGTTGAGGTGTCAATATCCAAATATGTAAATATAGTTTAGTTTTATAGATTATATTGATGCGGATTGACAAGATCACTGTCATGTGTCATGTGTCATGTGTGCCTTTTCTCTTGTGTTTCTGAAGTTTTAAGGATATGTAAGGAATTGCTAATGTTATATTTCTTAAAGGGTGTTTGGTGTAATATTTATCACCAGGAGCCGGATGGGAAATAACCTTGAAGAAAGGTATTCGTAGTCTTGTAAATAGTGACCCTGCAAGATCCGCAGTCTTTGCAAAATCTTATATAATGTGTGACTAAAAACTCACATTGTCTTTAGATGTTAGAGGGTCTCAGACTTTAGTCCTTTAAAAGTATTTTCAAAGTCTTTTCTAAGTCCTCCATGGTAGGCATAAAAGTGTAACTTAAGGACATCTTATACCCAGCTGGGATGCTTCTGGTGTCCGTGGCGGTTTATAAGTTGGTTTCCTGTGTTAGAAAGATGTCTTTTCGCTCCAGAGCTGTTATTAGCTTCGACAAGCAGCTGCAGTAAGTCATCATGGTTCTTCAGTCATTTCCAGTGTTAAATAATTCCACTGAAATCTCTGCACCTCCGTCATCAGCTGTCACATATTCCCATCAAGCCTGTAACTCAGAGCTGACACGTTCACAGTTATCAGACACCAATATTGTCACTTTATCTTAACATACTTTTACTTACTGTTTTACAACCTGTTTATATCTTTCTACACTGGGGCTGCAGAGTGTATTGAAAATTTGCCTTCATCACGATATCAACATGCACAATAAAGGTATCGCAAAAGACAGCTTAAACTGCGATAATTAGTATATTTACATGTGACATACATTCACAAGCTGCATGTTAACATGTTTGGCCAATCAGAGGCTCTACTGTCGTGTTGAAACAGTAGCGACAGGTGATTTTACTAGTCTTGAAAGTGCTGAAACTGCTGAGAGTGAAACTTGTGTTTTGATGTTGTTATTGTACCGTCGTGATGTGTAGCTGTTTTTGTTCTGGTGCTCTGCAAAGATCTGACACCTGTCTGCCCACCTGTTCTCATCCCTGGCTCTCTGAAGCTCTGAGCGCCACTGTTTCCTGGAAAAGATGGCAGGGCGGCACGGGGGTCCAGCTGGTAGACAATAACCTTGTATTTCAAGGTTCATAAAGTACACCCAAATTCATGAATACAAGAATATAACTACAGACATTCCTGTTTACGTACTTCACAACATCTGCTCTGACAACTAAAGCTATATTCACTCATGTCAGTTATGATGGTGATTTACCGTCCAGGGGAGGAGCCAGGTTTTTTTCGCCCAATAATGCTACATTGTGATAATATGAATGTGCTACTGATTGATACTGTATTCACTTGTCTTAGCGTATATATCATATATCTCGCGCAAGACCAGTTGTGTTTCCTGTTTTGTTCATTGTCTCTATAAAAGAAAACATAAAAATTCCTGTCAAAATGAAAGAGAATAAGCTTATTTGTCAAAATACTGAACTATTGAATTCATACAGTACACTTTTTTAAAGTTTCACACATAGAAATTTTATTTCTATTTGGAACCATGTAACATCAAACATGAGTTTTAACACCACAGTGTGTCACAAATTTTATTGGGGACCCACTCAAATGACCACCTTTGGGTCCCGGGAGACTCACTGCATTGAAAACCTATCAGTATCACTGCATTTCATTTTTTAAATTCAGTCTGCATCGGCTATTCATTGTCTGGAGTCTGTGTTAGCAGTGCAAACCTAAAGCAGAAAGACATTAAAACTGTATACTTTGGGGCGACCTCTAGTTCACCTGCTAGAGTGTGGGCCCCATATAGGCAGAGTCCTCTGCAGTGGTCCAGGTTCGATTCTGTCTTCCACATTTCGTCTTTATCAATAAAAGCAAAATTACAAAAAAACCCAAAAAAATCAGCAGTAGCCCCTCTGAGGCTGCCTGTTCAAGGCGGGAATATCATGCCGTATTGCTGCCTTGCAGTTCTGTAAATTGGATATGATTGCGGAATGGTGGGACCAAGTGGTCTAGCTTCTGAGCCACCATGGGCGGTAGTAAAAGCCCTGAAAAAATGTCATGTGGATGACATGTTACGTGTGCGACCCACCGTGAGAGATTTAAAAAGTAGCTGTTAGCAGTTAGCAGCTAACTCAAAGAAGAAGAACAGTGGCCGAAAATGTCTGCAAATTGGAAAAACAAAGAGGTCCAGGAGCTCCTTACCCTCCAGCAGAGGACAAGATCAGCCACCATATAGCAGAGACGGTAAATGATTGTTATTACTTTGTTATGCCATTGCTATCGTTTATAAAGTGCTGCCGACACATATGTTATATGTCACACTAGAGGCTTGAGCTGTTGTGTCATGTCATGACAGCTTTTCATGCTGTCTAAAATCACACACGGGAGCAGAACGATGCTACCGTTGTTTGGCTCCGTCTAAAAATGCATAAAGAAGGGACTTTGTGGCGGCCCTATAGCGCCATCTCTGTGTAAAACGGACTACAGTTACTGCATATCCCATGTTTTCCTGATATGGTGCAGCCCTACTGTAGATGTACAGTATATATACACCAGTCATGTAGCTCACACTCTGCTGCACTCTTCACAGTCTGCTTCCCAACATTAGTAGACACGTATTGTACTTGTCATAGGCAGACATACAACATACCTCAGCAGTTACCATATATATACACACACACACACACACACTGACCTTTGACCCTATGCTACTACTGCTCCATCTAATGATGAGACTATTATTAGAGCAGATCATTACTAGTTATCAGTTCTCTGCGAGCCATTCACCCTCTGTGCATGTGTTTGTGTGTGTGTGTGTGTGTGTGTGTGTGTGTGTGTGCGTCTGCTTCAGCCTGACAAAGCTGTTGTTGGATGGTCTCAGCGTTTCCACTCGCTCCAGCTCGCTCCAGCAGTGAAGAGCCGCTGATTGCGACATGATTGGCCAATTATTGCACTTTTATCGCAGCAGATACACCCCCTCATTGGTCGGCGGACAGAGGGAGGGAGTGGATGAGCTGATTTAGGAGAAGTTGGGCATTTTTACTGCCATGTATGGCTGCTTAATAACTCCATACAAAATCACTCAAATGGAGGGACTGATGACTGTGATTGAGCTCAGGATGTTCACAGTACAGCCGCTGGGAGAGAAAGGGAGGGGAACAGAAGGCTGCTTTGGCTGACAGAAACAGAAGTTGCTGTTTAAAATAACAAGGCATCTTTGTGGCAAAATAAGAACCCTAAAAATCTAACATGGACTCTCTGACAATGTTAAAACAAGCTGTCCTTGTTCCATACACAGTGGAGTGGCCCCATGTGAAACATTCTCCTGCTCATTACAAAATAAACTGTGAAGACAAACTAGATATCAAACCACATCTACTACTTCATCAGCAGCCAACAACTCAAACTGAACACCAGCCTGTTTTCACCTGGTATTAACGTGTTTCGGTGATCAGAACACAAGAGGACAGCCAAGACACAGAGCTGTTCACACCTGTGTCTATCATGTTTCTCAAGCTGACCACACTCTCGCTAGCTGCTCAGTCACGTTGTGTCAGTACAGCTGGAGATATCGCTGTCATCATTCACCATGTTTCCTTCCGTAGGGCAAAACAATGGATGGTCACACACCAAGGCACCCTTTAGCGACAGTATAGGACGCACCAGGCGGTGGCATTTTTTGAAGTTTCCGGCTATTACCATACTATAAGGAGTGAGAGAGGCTGCTTAGGTGGGGTTGAAGGGGTGGTGGATGGTTCAAACAAACTCCAGGAAGTAAACCTAAAAGCGACTGTGTGCATTTAAAGGGATAGTGCATCCAACATGAAAATTCACCCATTATCTACTCACCCTCATGCCGATGGAGGCTCAGGTGAAGTTTTAGTGTCCTCACGACACTAGCAGAGATCCAAGGGGAGAGGGGGTAGCAACAGCCAAAGCAAGCACACACATATGAACGCGGGGCCCATGTCTCACCGTCTTGCGCAAGCGCACACACGTGAGCGCGGTGTACACAGAAGCAGTTAGAGCTGCAGGCTACAATGAGGCTGAAAACAGAGTTCAAATGATGTTTTTCCAAACAACTTTTTATGTCGGTGCTTCAGGACACTTGGATCACTACAGACGAGCAGTATGGAGATATTTTGTGGTTTCAATTATGTGTTTTTGGATGTTTGAATCTGGGGCGCCATAAGCCTCCATTAGGTGGAGTTTTGTTGCTACCCCCTCTCCCCTTGGATCTCCGCAAGTATCGTGAGGACTCTAAAACTTCACCTGAGCCTCCATCGGCATATGGGTGAGTAGATAATGGCTGAATTTTCATGTTGGGTGCACTATCCCTTTAATGAGCAGATACAGCATAATGAAACGTTTAACATAAAACATATCTGCACAACAGTCACTGTATTTAAGGTGTTGAGTACATGTACAAATTCATTTTTCACTTTTCATAGTGAAATGACTACACTGAATCAAGACTCAGTCACATTTAGCAGTAGAGCTCCCTGTGCTAACGACTGAGAGTGATGTTTTCAGGTCATGTGCAGTCTGATATAGTTTTGCACTGAACCGAATGTAACAGCTTAGACTAGCAACAGGTCATGAGGAGGGAGATCTCTTACTGATGTGAATGTGAGGACCATGCCCTAATCAGTCATACCAGATATGGCTATTCAATACAAATATTCGACTAGTCATTCCTTTTTTTCATATAGAGATTGAGAGTTTGAATGGGGTTCAGTGGGATGTTCAGTGTGACAGTTACATTCAAAGAAGCCAAGTTAGCCATCCAAGCTAATGCCTGCTAACTATGCTAACAACGGAATCGAAATGTTTCGAAAAATTTTTGCTGACACTAGATATCAAACAAAAGCCAGACTATATTGTATTGAGTTGCTGTTAGCTGCTGTAGATTCACCACTTGTAAGCAGAAGGTAATGTTATCTTGGTGAAAGCCTCTCTCTCTCCAGGCAGCTGCCTCCGTCTCGCTCAGACTCACCCCAGGTCTGGATCCATAGCTGCCTGTACCGTAGGAAGAATCCAGTTGACTTAGGGGTCTCCAAGTGATGGTGCGAATCTCCGACTATCAGGGGGCAGCCCTGGTGAATGGGATTTTTCTTTGTAGGAAAACAGCTTCCTTCTTGACTGCATGTGCATAAGCTGAGAAATACTTGCATTCTAAAATTTGGTAGCCACTTCCTGCCCTTTTCAGCCACAGTTTGCAACATAATTTCCTCTCCTTTTTGAATCTGGAGTGCCAAAACAAACAATTATACAGGACCTATGAGACTACTCATCTTTCCCAAATGCCTCACCATACACTGCATGGTTTACATGTGTAAAACAGAGCAGTAGTTTTTGGACAGGCCTTGGAATATGGCTGTGGTGGTGCTTTATCAATGTAAAATGATGACACAAATAACATTTCTGGCTTCTAACAAAAGCGGATGTGCACTTAAAGGTGCTATATGAATGACACATGGTTACATTATGTTAGCAGAGGCAGAAGCATTAGCAGTGGTGATAGCAGGAGCATTAGTACAATAGAAGTACTTTCTCTTGCAGTAATGTTGCTCTTGGTTGTATATGATACTGATTTGATTTTTTTTTTTTTTTAGCAAGGGCCTATTTTGCACTCTTCTGTCTCTATACACACAGATGCGCATTCACACAGCTGACGTAAGGGCTTATTTTCTGAGACAGCTTGCAGTGGATTTGGAGAGCGAGCAGGGAAGCAGCTTGTTTATGTGATGCCCTTGACATTTCCCAGCTCCTCACTTTAGCTCGGACAGAGAATCAAAACGCGTATTATTGAACAGTGGTCCTACAGCACACCACTATACCCAGCCCCCCCCCTTTGTGCCCTGCCGCACCCTGGCGGTGATAATGAATTGTCCTTGAATCCTGACTGGGGATCTTAAACCCCCTCCTCTCCTCTCAGAGTAAATCCGCTGACTTGCTCGATCCTGTGGGAACAGACTGCATGATGATGCACATTAATGGCTCAGGGAGAAAAGACATTTCCCTCCGACGCTGCATGACTGGGACCGACGAGATGTTTGATTCTGTAAAGAAAGAAAGGAGATGGAGGAGAACAGGGAGAGGGGGTGAAGGGAAGGATGGAGGGAGGAGAAGAAGTGGGTGGGAGAAATGAAAAGCGTGTTTGACTTTCATTTGTCATATTATCAGCATTAAGGCTGAAAATGCAAATGATTGCAGATGGAAAGAGAGAATAAGGATCCTTTAAGAATGGAGTAAATGCAAATATTCTCAGCATCCGGGGTTTATATGACTTTGTAGGATAAGTTAAAGAAAGCATAAACATGTAGGGATAGCTAGTCCCTACTGTACTGCTGCTCTGTTATATCGCCGGGAGCAGTTGTTTGGAAAATTCAGACTTTGTTGACAGCTGTCAGGCGGAACAAGGTGAGAAATCATTTTGTTATGCAACACTAAGATTTAAAATTTTCAAGAAGAGTGTGCCAAAAGATGCCACTGCACTGCAGACAGGTGGATTTGGATTTTTTATGAGAGCTTTAACAGCGAATCAGTTCCTTCTGCTGGGCCCACCACTTTCAGGAGTCAGTGCAGGTATTAAATATGAAAAACACTACACTTCTTTTGCTGTGTGCTCAGGGTTGACTTGTTTACTAATTTAACTTGAAGAGGGGAAAAACCTGGCACTATTTTGTAAAAAAAAAAAATTCCTCACTGACGATATATTAGTTTGAAACCCAGCCAAGCTTAACATAAACCAATCCGAGACGTCAGCGATCAGATCATCAGAGGATGGTGCGAGGTGGTGTGACTGCAACAAGGCAGTTTTCATGAAAGTTACACAAGCTGCTGGATGCCTGAAAAATAGTCATGGTTTCACTGCTTGCTTGTGCATAAGCCTCTTATTCACATTATGAAACATTAGTGGAAAATGCTTAAAGAAAAACGTGTTAGCTGGAGTGGCAACAGGTGTGTTTTAGTAACACAGGTCCCAAAGTACCACTGCCACTGGATCATAGAAACTGCATCTAGGCCACATTATTAGGTACACCTGTTCAGCTCCTCACTAACGCAAATAGCTAATCAGCCAATCACGTGGCAGCAACTCAATGCATTTAGACATGTAGACATGGTGAAGACAACCTTCTGAAGTTCAAACTGAGCATCAGAATGATGAAGAAAGGTGATTTAAGTGACTTTGAACGTGTCATGGTTGTTGGTGCCAGACGGGCTGGTCTGAGTATTTACTGGGATTTTCACACACAACCATCTCTAGGGTTTACAGAGGATGGTCCCAAAAAGAGAAAATATCCAGTGAGCCAAAA
>NC_065508.1:27953595-27958691 GCF_006386435.1 Epinephelus moara
AACATGACAATGAGTTCACTGTACTCCAATGGCCTCCACAGTCACCACATCTCAGTCCAATAGAGCACCCTTGGGATGTGGTGGAACGGGAGATTCTCATCATGGATGTGCAGCCGACAAATCTGCAGCAACTGTGTGATGTCATCATGTCAATATGGACCAAAATCTCTGAGGAATGTTTCCAGCACCTTGTTGGATCTATCCTCGACACCCAGTTTATAATACTGCAAATAATTATTGCAATACTTTCAACCGTGGGCCACAGGCTCAATCTTCATTGTGTTACTACATTCAGCAATAGATCGTGACTTAATAGACTTTATTTAAATAGAAATATTCAATATTAGTTTTTTAGTATCTTTGTAGTAAGTGTTTAATTGCTGAGATCTTCTTGCTTCCTATCTCTATACGTCATCACTTTTCACGTTTCCCTGAGCTCCTTTGCCCCATTTTTCTATCTGTCCTAACACACACACACACACACACACACACACACACACACACACACACACACACACACACACACACACATCATTCATACCACTCCATGGATCCAGCCCTCCTCCCAGTGTTATTTCCTGTCTCCATGGGGAGCAGAGGGTGGGTTAATGAGGCAGACAGGCCAGATGATGCTCCTCCTGGTGAAGAACATCCAAAGTTCCTTAAACCTGCATTATACAAGACCCCTGTCTAACAAAAAGAAGCATGAGAACATGAGATAAAAACAGTCTGAAAACTGCGTATGAGTGCCCTTTTCAGATTAACATATTGTTCAGCAACCTCCCTGTATACATCCAAGTTCATCTTAATTTAGCAGAAATCACCTGAGGCTGAAAAATGAAGCCAATGTGGAAGTGCCAAAAACTGCAGTTCATCAAATGGCCACTTGAGGCTGGCTCCAAAATAAAGTAAATCCCCATAGACCTCAAAGTTAAAATGCCCAACTTTACGCATAAATAAACATGTTTACAGTTTGGTGCACAAAACAGTTTAGGTCTCCATAGCTAGTTTCAACATTCATGACAACTGTACACCTGAGTACATTTTATTAAAACCCAAAGTTGTGCATATTTAAGGGCGGGGCCACTTTGAGCGACAGGCTGTTTGCGAGGCATCGCAGCACCTTTCACTCCTCCAGAGCTCCACCCTCTTGTCCAAATATTGTCACTTGTGGCTTCAAAACACCAAGATGGCGACGGCTGAAATGCCGAATTTGAGGCTTCAAAACAGCCGTTCATTGTTACAGTCTACAGTGGCTTGTCATTTTCATTTTTGCAAAACTTGCAGACAAGAATATTTTTTTTCTTTCTAATCTTTGTTTTCACCTCACCTTATCCTCACCTTGCCTTTCCCTTGTTTTTACCTCAGCTTAAGCACAAGCTAAATTGGACGTGAGTCACAATACACACATGAATTTGGCATCTAAGTCAGCCGTGATTAGCCAGGGAATACTTATTTGTCTGTTTACTTTCAGCCAAAAACTTTCAGAAAGCTACAGGAGGCTCCTGCTCTGTGCCCAGATCATGGTTGTTCTCTTAGAGTCCATATGTTTTCCAAATTACTGCACTAGATATGTTGAGCAAATTATCATCAGGCTATCAGACCCAGGGTTTCCCGTTAACCAGGTTGTTCTGCAGCTCGTTTTACACAGAGATTGCACTACAGGGCAAAGTTCCCTCTTCATAACTCCTTTGCATTTTTACATAGACTCAAACAACAGTGCATCATTCCACTTCAGTGTATGACAGACTGCATCCCAGTGGGCGTGACATGTAACACAACAGTGCTGATCTTTAGTGTGACATATAACATACACTTTGGAAACAACAATTATTTATCATCTCTGTTATATGGCAGCTGATCTCCTCATCTGCTCAGAGGGTAAGGAGCTCCTAGATGTCTTTGTTTTCCCAATTTGTGGACATTTTCAGCCACTGTTCTTCTTCTTTAAGTTAGCTGCTAACTGCTATCACCTTCTTTTTAAATCTCCCGCAGTGGGTCACACACATTACACACTGTCAAAACATCACCCCTGTCCTGCCCATGGGCCTGTCCTGCTGTCTGTCCTGTTTATTCAGACACCATTTCAGCACTGTTACTACCTCCTGTGGTGGCTTTAAAGCGAGACAACTCTGTTCCCCCATTCAATGATCCTACCTTATACACACCACGGCAAGGCAGCATTACGGCATGATATTCCCGGCTTAAACAGGCAGTGTAAAAGGGGCTTCAGAGGTCATCAAAAAACAGTTAATAGCCATGCTTTTATCAGCATGCTAACATGCTCACAATGACAATGTCAGCATACTGATGTTGAATACATAATGTTATATTCACCTTGTTAGTTTAGTGTGGTAGTCAACATTTGCTGATTAGCTGTAAACACAAAGTGCAGCTGAGGCTGATGAGATATCATTAGTTTTGCAGGACTAAATCAAGGGGTTAATCTTTAGATCTGAAAAGTGAAGCCAAAGTTAAACCTGCATTTATTCGAATGGCCAGCAGGGGGCGAATCCACTGGTTGCAAAAATAAGTCCTAATGTTTCCTAATGAGTTTATGGTCTCAATCGCTAGTTTCAAGTCTTCTTCAATACAGCATGATGTTCATTTAGTAAATTATGTCGCCATTTAGAGTAAAATAGACGATAGAGTGGGGTACGCTTTAGGGCGTGGTTACCTTGTGAATGACACGTCACTACCATGGCAGTGTTCTCAGGTTCTCTGTCAGATCCACCCCTCGTTCCTCCAAATATGGTCACCTCTGGCTAGGCTTGTGCCGGTTTGAAAATTTTCCAACTGGTTTGATTTAAAGCAAAATATCTAACCGAACTGATATATCCAATTATATACCAAATTTTGCCACTGGGGGGTCGCATTTGAGCTATTTTTCCCAATAAAAGCCCATTATATGTGTAATGCGCTTCCAATCCACTAGGTGGCGGTAATGCTGTATTAACCACCAATACACACAAGGTTACACAAGAAGAAGAAGACGCAGAAGGACACCAAGGAACCTTCCTCAGACTCCGCTCTCTCAGTGGAGACACGGCGGTTGGGAGGGCCGAGCGAGAGGACGTTCCTGTAGTAGTTCCAGCCCCCCAAACAGTACCAGGAACTTCTTCAGTGGAAATGGGTTACTAGGGCAACAAACTGAATGACTGCTGACTCCCTCGCACTTTTCCCAGCCCCAATGAAATTTGATCTTTGGCAGCAGCAGCAGACAGTTGAGCGGAGCGGAGCCGCGGAGTCCCTCTGAAGCCTCTGTGACAAACTAAACAAAACACTTGTAGGCTCCTCCACTTCATTTAAAAACAAACGCAAACCTTAATAAGTTGTCATAATGCATGCTACAATGCAAGATAAGTTGAATATAGTCCCTTGACACGCTGCTGATGTGAAAAGCTTTTTTTTTCTTTTTTCTCCTCCGGTTTATCCAGTTGACGTGAATTAAACCGGGTGGAGAGCTCTTAAACCGGACCAAACCGGTTAAACCGAAAATCGGCACAAGCCTACCTCTGGCTCCAACAAAAAAAGATGGCAACGGCCAAAATGCCAAACTCGAGTTCAAGACAGGAGTCCTCAAACCAGTGGGTGATGTCACATGATGAACATGGTGACTATGTCGAATATTTTTTCAGTCAGTGGATTGAACAAGTAAAAATTATGAGGCAATGATTGTACTAAATGAACAGTTAAAGGATCACCAAAGATAATACAGTTCGTCCTGACAGAGACATAAACCTAAAACCTAAATTTTTTTTACAAAATTTCCACTCCTGGCATTGCCATCTCTACAGCCACGGTGCCAGTGTGGCTAAAAACTGGTATTAGTCTTACGTAAACTCCCCCAGGAATTCCAACCTCCACATTCATCATGGCTTATAAATGGCTTGTGTGTGTGCCGGAGTGTGTCTAAATCCTGATGATGTGCATCCTTGTTAGATGGTTTAGATAGAAGTTGATGTCTGTTTGGGCGACGGATGGGACTGAAAGATAATAGGCAGAAAAACAGAGAAAGAGGAGGAGGGAGAGTGAAAGAAGGACGTGTGTTCAAGGGACAGAGGAGATAGGAAGGAGAGATACTCTGATGTGGTTTGACACCAGCATAATATAAAACGTAAACACACACACCTTCATACACAAGTACATGGTTTCTCATTGACGTGGATAGGGAGCAATAGGGGAATAGAATTGTGTTGTTACTGCACAAAACTAGAGAGCTCGATGTTGGAATCCAGACAGATGTCCTCCTCTCACAGCTTCTGTTTATTCCGGGACCTTAAGAAAAATGAGGAAACTTTAATGATCTCTGCAGGGAAATTGGTTGTTACAGCAGCAGAGGAAAAACAGGACACAGTACTGTATGAATTACTGTAAAGTAAGAAAAAAGGAGACAATGAAAGCAAATTCTTTGGAACATGATTTGCAGAAATAAAAACCGACATTCACCTGTGCGCATATGCTCATGAAATGCTCCACCTGATAAAATGTAAACGATTCACAGACATAGTCACCTTATTCTTTGCCTGAATAGAGTGCTTTCACATTGCCTGCTTTTGTGCTCTTACTTCTATTTTCCATTTTAGCAGCAACAGTTTTATCATTCTTTACTCGCCAAAAAGCAGTTTGAGCTTTGAAAATAAGTTGTTAATAATTCTGAATAGTTTTCCAGGGATGACAGTGTCCAGTTAGATTCCCAGTAGGGGATAAGTTTATCCAGATAGCATCTCTTTGGAAATTTACGCCAACTTTTTCAGAGTTGCTTGCTGTGTGAGACCAGTTGTTTAGCATATATGTTAAGAAAGCCCATGTTGGCAGTGTTTTTGTAATTGACCCTATGCTAAGCCCCGCCCCTTTGTTATGGTCCGACAAGCTGTCGCAGTAAACATGGAGCCCACACTGTAACTAACTGCACTCCCTGAAGAAATATTATCATATGTTTGGAAAAATGAAACAGTGATTCCTGAGAGAAGCAGACAGAGGGGTCTACAGTCTGTGTTTGAAGGATACATCCAGGATGTCAAACTGACTCAGCAGCAACAACAGGTTAAAAAGACAAAGATAGTTAGAAGCTAAAGCCGAACTATAGGCTACAG
>NC_065508.1:27959381-28023150 GCF_006386435.1 Epinephelus moara
GCACGCGTAATGGAAACCCAACCTGATTTGATTAACACAGTTGCAAACTAATGAGTTCACATCCCTCTCAGCCAACCACAAACAGCCACAGCATCAGATAGGGAGTATATATTCAGCATCTGTCATCTTAGAAAAGTCAAAAGAAAAGAAACAGAGTGAGACTGCGAGAGAGAAAGAGAGAGCGCACACACGCACCAGAGAAACGCAACATTGATTTACAATTGTGGTGACCTCCTCCACTGCAAGCTTGGACCTCCCGGACCAAAACATCAGTTTCCTCGTGGGAGAAGTTTGGCCGTCTGACGCTGCTGCTGTCTTCTGCCATGGTGAATTGGGTAAACTCTCTTTACGCCTTTGCACAGCGCATTTAAGGGCGAGGAGAGGGGCTCATTTGATTGGTGTGATGTGAATCGGCTGTGTAAAGCCCACTCCACGCCTTCTCTCCTCCCTCTTTCCGACTTGCGCAGGTAGGAGGGACGGAGGTGGGAAAGAGGAGTAGCTGCGCCAGGCGCACAGTGTGCCAAACTTGCAAAATCCGCCTGGCCACACCCAGTTGGCGAAGCGCAGATGTGCTGCGCCTCCACCTTGCCCCGTCTGCGAAACTGGAGGCCAATGGCTGAAACCAAATGTTCAGACTTTACCGCACTTGCGGACTTGAGGATTTTGCGAGCGCGTTCCCGAGACGTCTTCCGATCCTCTCCCGAGTGCTTACGGCTGTCCAAATCCACAATTCCACCAGGCCACAAGGGGCTTCACGCGGACTTTGTGCAGACTCCACCGATTTAATAACCCACGGTTCATTGCAATGCAGATGTGATGTTTTGGCTATTTCAGTAACCAAAAAAACGTATGAATGTTCAAAGTAGTTATTGATAGTTAGGCCTATTAAAATATTATTTGAATTGTAGGCCAGAAATAATATTCAACCACATCATGATACAGGGATATGTATAAGTACAGGCTGTAGAGGGACTGAAAATGCATTTCATTATTGCAGCCTATCAGGATGTACAGTGAAATAGGCTAAAAAATTGTCTGAAAGACACCAAAGAAGGTCGTCTAATATAAGTAATGCCCAGTTTATTGAATTATAGTCCTGTCCTTATGTACAGACTTTTCTGTTTTGTAATGCGTGTAGCCTATTTTAAAGAGATGTATTAATAGACACACATTTTTGTTTGCTCTCAAAAAAAGGCTTTACATGGAATTTATATCTTGTTAGCTGCAGGAACAGATGAGTAGGCACTATTCAACGGCTTATATGACATATATGAACATGACAGCTGTGATAGTTGAACGTTTCTAGGACAACGAGTAAAACAGACTCGAGTGCTGTCTATCAGTCGCTTGCAGTCTCTGCCCTCATAGACTTTATGTTATGACAGTAAATACGTCATACATAAAACTGAAGTCTGCGAGGGCTCAGTCTGCAAGTCCAGAGGGTGGACATTTGGATTCAACCTTGGATTACAGCCATGTAATCAGACCCTTGTTGGAGCTGGCTGATGCTATGCGATGATTCGTCAATCTGTGTTCGAGGGGCGGGAAAAGTCAATTGCGTCAGAACCAGAAGATAAAAAAATAGGCAGAGCAGCAAACACTTAATAGAGCCTTTGGTTTTGGGTTGTCCTGTCTGTGAGATCAGGATCAGGCCTGATCAAGACACTTTGAATTGATCGGTTTCAGTAAAACCCTGACCCATTTTCAATCCTATGTTCGCTGTTTTTGCCTCCAACTGTTAAACCACATGGCACGTAAGCGAACAGCAGAGCCGAACAAACAAATAAGCAGCAGCCAGCAGTTTTTAATTAAGGATATCCACACTGACAGCGAGCTCACCTGCTGACTCTCACAACAGACTCTCTGTCTGGCTTTCTGTGACAGTTTGCAGGTGCATCACACCTCTAAAGGGCTGCTGGTAGATGAGAACTGCACCTGAACTGCAGTCATTTGTTCACGCTGGAGATGAAAACTGCTGCCCAGACCTCCCTTCGGATTAATCCTTCAGACATTAGATATTACTTCAAACACACTAAAGGCCACAAGAAAAAAAAACAACTTTATTGCCTTTATTGAGAAAGATCCGTTATCGTCTCCTCTGTGTTCACTGTTATCCCTGAACTGTAGCTCTGCTGAGAAGGGACGCTGGGAGGCTTTCTACAAACTACACACAGCTTTGATCTGGTTCCTTTTGTAAACTCAAAATGCAGCTGATAATATTAAGTAAGGAGTCAAGAAGAGAACATAAAGTCAGGACAGCTTTATTATAATGTCTCGACTTAAATCTTAATCAAGCGAAGGACAGGAGGACCAAAACAGAGTCATTTTTTCAAGTTAAAATGGCTTCAAATTTATTTCTTTATTCTGAAATTGTTAATTTTGAAATGTATTCAATTGCATTATTATAAATGTCAATTTGTAGATCATAAAATATGATGTTGTGATGAAAGCAGAGGTAATGAAAAGAATAGAGCCATGGAGCTGTTAGTGTAAGGACCTCTTGTTCAGGCATAATTAACGGCAGTGGTGAAATGTTACTAAGTACATTTACAATGCAGGACTTTTACTATTAATAGAGTATTTACAGTGTGGTATTACTACTTTAACTTCAGTAAATGATCTTAATACTTCCTTCATCACTGGTTTTACTTGATTATGAATGCAGGACTTTTCCTTGTAACAGAGTATTTTTACACCATGGTATTGACACTACACCTGAGTACTTCTCCCACCACTGATTAATGACCACCAGAGTTTATGAGAAATTTTACCCCCATTTTTAGTTCAATTGGAAACCTCTGTGTGAAAGTCCAGGAGGTTAATAAAAACAAGCAGAAATTACTGCCGGTTAAATCACAGTGACACAATAACACAGTGTAGCAACCCAGAGGTTAATAGCGGGGCTGCAGATATATTGGTGTCATGAACACTAAATACTGCAGGTTAGTTCAGGTTCCTTGTTGTGACATGGTCTCTTGCTCGCCTTTATTTGCCTTTTTACTTTTAGGTCATATATTATACACACAGCGCTGAACCATGTTGAGAATGAGCGTCTCCCAGAAGAGTTCCCCAAAAGTCTATATTTGATCCAGTGCCATGCAAAATCTAACTAAGAGGCAGCTTTTATGAACAGTTTATATGAAATGTTGTAAATGCAAATGTAGTAATAACCTTTGTGACAAGATAGGAAAATGGCAATACATCAAAATGGTGGACCCAAAGTTGCTAAACAAGAGTCTGCAGCTCTGTGAGGCTTTGCAACAACTGTGTCTGCACGCTAACATGCTAACATTGACAATGCTAACATGCTGATGTTTAGCAGGTATAATGGTGGACAGTGGGTCAGAGTGTCAGCCTCGAACAGTCACAAAACGATCAATTATGGCTCACAAGAATGGCTGTACACTTGACATGATAATACAGTTAACAAGCCAACATGTGAGAAAAAAAAATGCCACGTGATTTAGAGTTAGCTAGCTCACATGATTGCACAAGGATTCATGGGTAACAGTTAGCTTATCATCAGTGTTGTGTAGTGTAAATTAAATGGGTTTTCTGAGTATATATATATTATCTTTGTTAGTAATATGTTGGATTTATGTTGATGTGTATTTTTTAGACACAGTTTTTTTATATATATATATTTCTTTGAATTATATCTTTATCATGCTTAGCGTTTAGTGTGTTAGCATGCTAACACGTTTTTTGGCATATGCACCAGGCAAGCAACTCCATTGGAATGAATAGACGCCATCTTGCCATCAGGTATCAAGGTATTTTTTAAAATCTATGCTCTTTTCCTACTGGCAGCTGCCTCCATCTCGCTCAGACTCACCCTGGATCTGGGCTAGAATGTATTAGGAGAGCTGGATACAGTGTTGAGTGCAGGGCCCCTGTGAGAGCTGCTCAGTGGTGCATGATGCCAAAATAGTTCAGCTACTGCTATAACATTACCCTGATGAACCGGGGATGATCAGCACTATGCACAGACTCAAACTTCTAGACTGCTGAAATGTTATCAGACTGAATGGATCAAATCTTGGGAGTGAAATGAGTTTTGCATTGGATGTGACACTCAAAAAACTTTATCCACTGATTTACAGAGGTCTCTTTCACTATGTAAGGTCAATGGGAAAAACACTTTTTGGGCCACAGGACATCCCCCAAATTGCAGTACCATTGCTTGGCCACGACAAAAGTTGGCTTCAACGCACGGCGTACTTCCTGGGGGCCTGGGTCTGGGTTTGCAGTTGCTTGTACTGAAGAGCAGTGTGAAAGCTTAGAGCGCTCACTCTGCACCTAAATCTGGGGACCTAAACTCCCTAGAAAGTACACTGACTGACAAAACAAACCGCTCAATGTGAAGGAATAGCAGTTGACTGAGGGGTTTCCGTCGAATCGTCGTCTTACAGGCAGCAGGCCTAAACGTTTCATGGCAATATATCCAATATTTGTTGAGCTATTTCAGTCTGGAGCAAAGTGGTGGACTGACCAATTCACAGACAACATTAGCATCCATAGAGCTACCCTGCTAACTAAAAAAATCATTTTACAAACATACATGTAAGATTCAGTTCTCCAGTTTTTAAAATGGTAACCCTGACTCCTTGCAGGGTTTTTTTTTTTTTTTTGCATGAAATTGCTTTTTAATAAAATGACCACAGCATAAATCTGAGCTACAGACTTCTGTTTCCCATCTAACCTCATTGGCCTTCATTTAACTTTGCGGTGAAAACACATAAGCTGTTGATCCCGCCAGTTTGCGATGCTGTGTGAGCTTCCTCTGTTAGGCTGTGTGACAAAAGGAGCAAGGGAGTAGTGGGGGGAATGAGGAGATAAATCCTGAGCCCAAATGGTGTTGATAACGCTTGTTACCAGCCGTAATGAGGTCAGAGTCGCCACTGTCTGCCTCAGATGGAGATTTATACAGAGACGACGAGGTCCAGCTGTCTCCCACAGCACATACCAATAAAGATAGATCTACTTGAGTAGCTTGAGCATGAAGGGTGACCGGGGTGATAGAGGATGACGGTGGTCTGATACGGAGGTGAGACAAACAAGCTGGGGCATTTCACATTGTGGAGAAATGTGACTTTTTTATGGTTAAATGAGGTAAAATGAAGTGTACTCACAGTCAGCACCTATTGTTTTTGATGATTGGCCATCTAACACCAAACTGGGCTTTCACATTGTGAGCAATTTAGATAATGTGTCGCTCTTTTCTGACCAACAGTGGGAGGTGGGAGATGCTTGATTGCATCTATGTTGGAGTCTACACATTTTTAAAGAGGCAAATCTCTCACTCTTGGCTGCATCGCTATTCCCTTTTATACTGTAGCAGCCTATGATGTGTTGACCAGAGTTCCCAAATCATATCAAACGAGAGTTGGCTCCTGACTTTACTTCTGACTTGGAATAACTTCATATCGTCCTCAAACCCAAAAATTAGAACAAATGTTATTAATAGACAAACATACTTTGATTCAGTCTGCCGGCAGCCAATCACATTGATCGAGCAGGAGGGACGGGTGTGTTTGACACTGCAGACAGGAAACGACAGATGATTCGTTTCTCAGATTATCACCTTTGGATGTAAAGACTCATCTGTGGAGAACAAAAAAACCTGAGAGGTAACATGCAAACATTTGACTCAGAAAATGATTGTAATTGTGTCACAGGAGTAATCTATCAAGGCATACTTGATAATTTTGCTTTTATGTTATTTAATTGTGTTTAATTACATTTTACAAAGAGGTCATTATGACTTTTGTAGGTTTTAAAACACAAAGTTTAGAACAGAGATGTCAGTTTTGGTTAAAAAAAGATGTGAGGTACAAGAGGCCTCTTCTTTTAGTCTGGCGCTCCTTTGACTCAGTGAGCTTTAGGGCTGCATTTCAAGACGCTATCCAATTAGATGTGGTGAAATTTTAATGTGTTGTGATTGTTGTGTGTCTTGCCTTTTATTATATTTTCTGTTGGCTTTGCTGACAGACAAGCTGCATTGTAGAACCATGGCACCCACTGCCCAACCTCTTGGCCCAACGGGTTTCTTGGACTGCACATCACCTGGTTTGGAAGGGAGCTAACGTTAGCTAGCTGACGTCGCCGTCCATGTGGTGAGCAGAATATGTTGCTGTGGAAACATTGTGCCCACTCCTCTGTCTTCCTTCAGCTCACCCTGATATGTAAGCGGCTTCATTTTGAACCACAAAGCCCTTTCAGCATTGTTTACTATGTTAGCGCCACTAGCTTTTTTGACACTGCTAACAGTGTAAACATAGCGAACAGTGATTAAAGGGCTTTTTATGGCTTGAAAATGAGCCACTTACTCACTGGGTGGAGCTGTGGGGAGACCAGAGGGTGAGCACCATGTTTCCACAGCAACACTGTTGGGCCAGGATGGTGTTACCAAAGGTAACAGCCAAATGAGTGGCGCTGCTAATGCTAGCTAGTTCCCACCAGACCCAGGATGTGCGCTGTGGATCCTTATCTGTTGACATATCTAGTTTAGAATTTGGTAGTTGACTTGTAACTTGACTGAGGATTTCATAGCCAAGACCTGAGACTTAGTTCTGACTTTCAAAACACTGACTGTCCCATCTCTGTAGCTGAAGTCACACTTCACAAGAGCTAGCTTACACAAGCTAGCTCTAGTTCAGCTTATACAAAATAAACAAATAAACTAGTTCTCTTTCATAGTTCACAATTTGAAGTTTGAAATAAGTTCACGGCCCCCAAAACACAAACTATCCATCCATCCATCCATCCATTTTCGTAACCGCTTATCCTTTTGAGGGTTGCGGGGGGGGGCTGGAGCCTATCCCAGGTGACATTTGGCTAGAGGCAGGGTACACCCTATACCCTGACACATAGAGACATAGGTGTAAATGTGCTCACATTTACACCTATAGGCAATTCAAAGTCACCAATTAACCTGCATGTCTTTGGACTGTGGGAGGAAGCTGGAGAAATGTTAAATATCAAGAAGGAATCACCAAAAGCGTTCTTCCTGAGGTGACCATTAAGGTGCTCATCAAATGTCATGACTATCAGCCTGTTATGTTTTTCAGTGTTTTGTGGAAATTATGGTGGGAGGATGACATGGTTGGCATATGAAGTTATTTCATGTTTTGTGTTAAAGTGGAAATTTCCACCATTTCTGCATTTACTTTTATCCTCCTCCTCTGCCTTTGTCTCCTCTTGTCTCTTTGCATTCGCATATAGAGCATTTTACAGATGAATCTTTGCCTGAATTGGCACCACCTTTACCCAACTACATTATGTACTTTTGGACATTAGGAGGGTTATGATTGCCTATAATGGCAGCCACTTTTGAGTAGTTAAATAACTGGTTACTGGGCTTCGGTTCAGGATCATCAAGCTGTAGATGGGAAGGGATGATTTTTATGAAAGTCAAGTGCAGAATCTTGTCCCAAATGATTTACTACAGTAGCACTTTATGAGTCTTACTCCATTCATCTGATGTATGAATTTCTCTGTCTGGGCCAGCAGGGAGGCTTCTTGGAAGTGAAAAGCAATTAAACACACAGGCTGAACCGCCTCACTGTACTGAGCTTTACTGAAGTGTAACAGTAGCAGAAGGAGGAGAGAGAGACCAAAGGACCAGAGTTACTCACCACCCATGCCATCTCTTCTCCACAGCGAGAAAGAGACTACATTAGTTGCAGAACAAATACAGAGCAGAGAAAGGAATGGGCTGCTGGGAGCAGGCACACTCACAGTCAGCTGGGAGGAGAGAAAGCTGGAGAACAAGAGAAAGACAAAGAAGA
Organism: Epinephelus moara; assembly: GCF_006386435.1. Classification (NCBI taxonomy): domain Eukaryota; kingdom Metazoa; phylum Chordata; class Actinopteri; order Perciformes; family Serranidae; genus Epinephelus; species Epinephelus moara. The sequence goes on from NC_065508.1 coordinate 27,967,172, forward strand.
GAAAACAAAGGGGATAACAGATGGAGTTTGGAAGTATATACAGTATCTGTTTTGGAACTGAGCCGAATTTTCCCATGAGGATAGAAGGTGACAGTTTACCAGGTGCCGCTTCACAGGTACAAAATAAAGGGTTCTGTTAGACTGTCCAGTTGAAAGTAGTAAAGTTATCCTTACAGCTACAAACTTTATCTCAGTGTAATATGGAGGACCCAACAGGATCCTTGACACTGCAGTCCCTGCTGTACTTCTGTGTGTAGCTGCATCTGCAGCGGATCAATGTGACTTCTCCAACACTGAAATCATCAGAATCCTCAAACGACCCAGTCGCCAGAGTAAATGTTGGCATTGTAGGTTTCTGAAAACCACAGATAAGTTTCATTTGTATGTTTGATTTGTTCAAACTTTACTTTACCATCCATTTCAGTTTTTGATTTTATGTTGTGACAGCACTGTGGTTAACATGTGGTTAAGTTTAGGAACAAAAATCACCTGGTCAGGGTTAGGAAAACATCATGTTTGGGCTTAAAATACCCAGTTGGGTCACTACAAACATGACAGGAATTGTCTGTAACTTGCTTTTGTTGCTACAAATGGCTGGATATGGTATGAAAAATACACAATTTCATTGCCAGAGGTGTGGCTGAAAATGTCCTGAACTGTCCCGAAAGGTACCGGATTTGTCTGCTACAAACACGACTGGAAACATCCCAGAGCCTCCTTAAAAAAAACAACTCTTTTTGTGGCCACAAATGCGATTGGAAATGTCCCAAACTCTCATTCAATAAAAAAATATCCGGTTTGGTCACTGTCGTTAAAAGATACCTGCTTTTGTCGCTACAAACACGGCTGGCATTGTCCCAAACTCTTATTTAAAAAATTCTTTGTTTGTTTGCTACAAACATTGCTGGAAATGTCCCAAATTGTCATTAAAAAATACCTGGTTTGGTCACTGTAAACACAGCTGATATTGTCCCAAACTCTTGCTAAAAAATACTGGGTTTGTTCGTTGCAAACATGGCTGGAAATGTCTCAAACTCTCGTTAAAAAATACCCCCTTTTGTGGCTACAAACACAGCTGGAAATGTCCCTGACTCATTAAAAATACCTGCTTTAACCTCTACATGTTATCAGAAAATACTGGAGAACAATTTGCATTCAAAAGATTGGAACCTGCGCATGGGACCTACCTGGACCTTGTGTTTTAGATCATTTTCATATTGGAAAATCCAAGTGAATCCCATGCTCAGCTTCGAATCTTCCGAATGTAAAATTGTCCTCCAGTTTTTTCTGATAACATGCTGCATTTACTCCGCCATTAATGTTGACTAAATTCCCTGTGCCAGTGTAAGCCACATCCCCCTAAATCATCAGAGATCCACCTCAATGCTTGACAAATAGGTGTACTTTTCATCATTTTCTCCTAGCATAGCGTTTGTAGTCGTGAACAGAAAGTTCAGTTTTGGTCTCATCACTCCAGATGACTTTGTAGTTTTGAGTCTTGTCTAGTTACTATTTGCATATTTCAAATGGGCTGCCTGGTCAGACACATTATCCAATAAAATGTCTAGCTTTCACAAATTCTGCCAGGGATATGTCAATTTATGAGCACAACTGTACACAATCCAACCATCATGGTTTATTTGGAGTTATCATGGAGGAAGGTGACAGCATCCACCCTATTTACCATCTGAAATACCACCTGTGCTGTGTTCATATGTGGTCAGGTAAATAACAAATCCCAGCACTGAACAGGAAGTAGCCCAACACAGACAGTATGTCCATTATAGGCCACACTCGACCCTAACTTGAGCATCATTTGTAGATATATATCTGAACCAAGCCATTGGGCTCGGGTTGGGTATCCCCACTAGTGGATCCGTCCGCCTACAGGTAACCGGTGGATTTTAGTGATGTCTGCGTAGTCTAGATATAGAGGCCCTGACCGTGGATGTCTTCAGAGGCGATCTCCGTTTATTCCTCTCCTGACAACAAGTGGTAAAACAAAATTACCCAACACACACAACCATGCAAACTCAAGCCCCTCTCCCACGGAGCACAACAGCAAAAGGGGAGAGGCAAGGTGGGAGACACCCCTTTATAGGTGGGGTACCCCCAGAGGTGAACATGGGGGTACAGAAACTGAGCATCAAATGTTCCACATATTGAGTAAGGAGGCCTGAGCGTGTCAGGTAATAACAAGGGAAACAAATGATGTGGAATTATAATACTTAATATTACAATGTGCATTCGACTTTGTTACACATATAACTGCTACAGAATTGACCTTGTTACACATAGACTACTCTGTGTCGTACAGAAGACACTGTGTGTTCGTCCTTTTGGAGCATATCAAGCCCTGAAATCATTGATTGCATGGCAAGATTTCCTGTATGCGTCACCCAAACCATGATGTATTTTCATCATAAATAAATGAGTGACAGTGCTGATCAAGAATGATCCTAAGCTGAACTTGTTTATATTTTTTGGCATTGTTTATGGTTTGGATATAGACCTTATTGATATTTTATATTTGCACTCTTCTCTGCTTCGTATTACAGCTGCTGCACAACAATCCCCCCAGGATAAGTACAGTTCCATGTTAGCATCTCATATCTTATATCCCTCAACTACCGACACTCTCCTCTATCCACCTACAAATATTTGATGTATGTTTTAAGCCTTTTGACATGCAGGGGAAAAATCCAAATAATGTAACATAGCATGAAACTTTTTACAGTCCCAGAATATGCAGAGTGCAAGTGTGATTTCAAATGGCTTTTCTGAGTAGCCCAACCCTCCAAATAACAGATTTTTGGATGCCATAAGCCTGTCTGTGGGGTGCCAGCTGAAAGTGTGTGCATAGCATTTTTATCCCTTATTAACACTAAGATAAAAAAAAATATTATGTAATAGTGTCTGGCCAGCCTGTCATTTTCAAGGTGAGAGCTTAACCTTTGATTGTGCCGCAATTTAAACTGAGAAAACAACCCATGTTGTATGGTGAGGCGTGTAAATGCAAAAGGGGGTCTGGATTATTCATGGTCTGAGTTTTAATAATGCATTGTGTTTAACTTTACGTTCACTGCATATTTCACAACAATAACAGTGGCAGTGAGATGGCTGTCACGCTGTGGGTGCTCTCACCCACAGCGTGACAGTTGCCAGTTGAAACCTTCAGGTCGGGTTGGGGGGACACTGGGAAAGTCTTCCCCCTTTCAACAATTACTCTTAAAGACCTGGTAATAGTGTTTTGGTTTGTGTGTGTGTGTGTGTGTGTGTGTGGGTGTGAAAGAGATTGGGTGTCTACGCTCCTCTGAGCATCCAGATGGTGTTTGCCAGTGACGCAGTTTTTAGCTTCAACCTTCAATCCTTCATCACACACATCGCGTACTGTAAACCCTCCACACACACACATATACGTACACTCCCTGTTGGGTCTTTCTGTGCTCCCCGTTGGTGCAGCCCAACACTGTGGCATCGTGTTCAGGCATGACTCCCTCCTCATTAACCCTCCCATCTGGTTGCAAGTTGTGTCGATGTTTAAATGGAGGCATGCTTTCCAAGCACCGTCACTCAATCACCACTTCCCCCCCTCTCTGTCTCATTCACACTGTGTCTGACTCGTCCTCTCCTGTGGTTTGTTGTCTCAGTCTCGTTCACTGTCTCTTTCTCCCTCTGCGCATTTCTCCTTTAACCTCTCAGGTTTGTTCATCTCACGGGGTCAGACTCATAATTGAGGCTGATTGTTGATGTTTCATTCAAAATCATACATGGTTCAAAAACAGTCTTCCATATTTGAAATGACGCACGCACAATCATGAGCTAGCATCAATAACAAGTTACTTACCCTTTTCCAGCCCTATTTAGGTTAATTAACTTTAAGTTACTTTGATCTGAACTGAAACGTCTCAGGTATGGATTAAAGGAATAGTTTACCCAAAAACAGGTTATTAAACATCCATAAATTTGAGAGCTGGATATCCAAACACATCTTTATTTGCTAACCTATTGTTAAACAAAGTAAATGGTGAATGGACTGCATTTAGACAGCACTTTTTAGTCTTACTGACCACTCAAAGTGCTTTACAACACAAGCAGCAATCACACATTCACACACCGGTGACAGAAGCTACCATACAGCCACCTGCCCATCAGATAAGCCAACGCGTTCTCATCGCCATCTCGTCAAATATCGCTGTTTTGTCAGAGGACTTTCACATCTACATATGATGATGATACCTGCTAGGTATCCTCGTGTCTGTTGTTGACGTTAGGGGTGCCATGTCAATTTACACTTGTTTACCTGGAAATGTACAGTTTCTGCTTGTTTGACGCGGACAGTCTTTTTCAAAATAAACTCTCAACATCGGTAAAACACCTAATATTTGCATTTTTTTCCATGTGCAATTAAAGCACATGGTTAGGTTTAGAAAAAAAACCATCATGATTTGACTCAACATTTGGATAGGAAGCAAAAAACGAGCTCCCTGGTGAAAGTCCAGGGTTTGTTGGGCCCATTCAACTCCCCTTCAACCTGCCCTATAGGGACTTTCCAGCTTCTTATAACACCTTGTTACTGGCAGCGTTTCAAACTGAGGTTGCCCTGAAGCATATCATACCCCCTCGAAAGCCTTTTCGTATCCATATTTGGCGGCAAAATTGCTGACAAAACAGCAGTACTTGACAGGTTGGGCTGGATATGTATTCACACACAAACATTTGATTGTATGTTACTGTACTGTTACTGTACATAGAAATTGTGATTTGTTCTATACTTGAGTTTTTTGGGACCATAAAGAGCTTAAGGTGTGAGTACTATCAGCAATTATATTGTTTTTGGCCAAACTGTTCCTTTTAATGACCAACACTCATGTCGCCCTTCAGAATAAATTGTGTCTTCAGTGATCCTCTGACTTTTCTGAAGTGTCTGAACCACTTTTGGTTGGACAGCCATAAAATTTTGAACAGACATTCATGTTCCTCAGAGGATGAATCCTAATGACTTTTCCTCCAGCACCACCGTGAGTTTATGTTTTATTTTTTTTGGTTCAGATATCAAATGTCTTGACAGCTCCTGGATTTATATTTCCTGCTTCCTTCCATCGTTCTCATCATGTCTTTTAATTAAGCTCAGTGTCTCTCCCATACACACACTCTCTATGTATTAATGTGCATATAAGCCTGAAGGTCATTTTGTATACACCCTATGACCTTCTTTGTTCACCACCCAAGGGTGAGAGCATCTCATTATGAAATTAATCACTTTTTGTGCTCATTCACTGTTTTTGTATGCGCTCGATGATGCTGTGTTCCTGCAGCACTGTTGTGGTATAGAGGCTTTTTGTTTTTTCGTTTTTGTTTGTTTCCTCTTTGATTGCAGTCTTATGTGAATGAGCTCGTTTTCCTTCAGAGGAACTGAGTGAGAATCAAACACTTAATGCCAGCTTTCACAGTTTGTTTGACATAAGCTGATACAAAAATAGCACATGGGAAAAGATAGGATTGCAGCGTGTAGCTCAGGCATTTAACACTCGGCTAGCAGACCGTTATTGTTGTCATTGAGATGATGACCTTGTTACTGGAATGTATTGGCCTTCTCGTCTTCTTGCATAGCTTGTTATTAGCTGTAATGTAAATCCATAAGCACCCTCTGCAGATTTATATACATCACTGAAATATGCAGAATTTACATAAAGCCACTGCAGCGTTTTCTCCTCTTATTCTTGTGTTGATAAAAGGCAGCAGAGAGATGGAAGCTCCTCCTGGCATTCCCTGGCAATCCAAGTTGACGCTTACTTTAAGTTCTAAATAACTGCCCGCCCTCCTCCTCCTCCTCTTCTTCCTCCTCGCTCTCCCATGCCTTTGCTGGGTAACTCTGCAAATATATTGTGTGCTTTTTGATATTTTCTGCTTGTCTGAGCTGCTTTCAGCGCTTTCTAAAAATAGGACAAATATCTCTACAGTGGTTAGTGCAAGGTAGCGGCAGGACAGAACATGTCAGCTGTGTGACAGCACTGGTGGGAATGGACCACTTTCATAGGAATGTAGATGAAACACTTTGTATGTATAACATTGTTTTGCATCTCCAAGGCGATGTTGCAAAGAATCTTGATAATTACACTTCCAGTTATCAGTACACTTTCTTATAATCCAATACAACAGACTTGAACTAAACCTGACCAATGTGAAGCTTTTAATGTCCAGTTGTTTTTTACAGCGTGTCTGACAGATGTCAGTTTGTAATAGTTTTGACTGAAGTGTGTTTCTTATATTCTGACCTCATCAGAACTGCAGGGCTTTTGTGTTGATAATAAACTGAAATGTTTTTAACTCTTTGTTAGTTGACCTTTCGCTAAACCCCGCTCATTTGTGATGTTCTGACAAGCTGTTAGAGTAAGCATGGAGCCCACACTGTAACTAACTGCACTCCCTGAAGAAATATTATCATATTTTTGTAAAAACTAAACGGTGATTCCAGAGAGAAGCAGACAGAGGGGTCTACAGTCTGTGTTTGAAGGATATATCCAGGATGTCAAACTGACTCAGCAGCAACAACAGGTTAAAAAGACAAAGATAGTTAGAAGCTAAAGCCGAACTATAGGCTACAGATCACAGTGTAAAAGTGAACCACCACATCACTGCTGATCGCCACACAAGACAATGAATATAAAGGGAAACTTTGCTGATATTNGCTAGCTAGCTAACCCTACACTTTTCAGGGTTTGATTTTGGTTTTGGAACAGGGAAGAAACGTATATCTTTTTCCAACCTCTCCAGGTAACGAGTATCATTAATACACGACGTGCCCCAGGCACAACATTTAGCTCCAAATCCACAAAACCAGCCTGAAAAAATGAAGGAAATCTGAAACGAAGCATTAGCGTCAATGGAGCACAGCTGTGTTGTTGTCGGACTCTGGTCTGGGCCGGCCTGATGTTACGTTATGATTGGCCAGTATGCGTCCGGGGGCGGGACTTAGCAAAGGGTCAATTCAGCATGCTGAATCTCTGTCGGACCCAGCAGTTGGTGACAGAAATCACTCCTCTTGGCAGTTTAGCTCAGTGCATGACAAAAGAAACAAGGTGTGGAACATAAACAAACAACTAAAGTCAAGAGGGAGTGAGATCGGAACAAACTTTTTACATTCGGTAATATGATATATGAGAAATTATCTCCCTGTTTAGCTGTTCTGTGCTTTACTATGTTCATCAGCTTGTTGCTGACTCTGACAATCTGCCGCTTGGTGCTGCACAGGTAGCAGATGGTGGGTTTATCAAAGCTTTTTTACCTGAGAACAGAAGAAGAAGTTGCAAGACAGAAAATCAAAACATGGGATAGAAGATTCTAAAAATGTTGGGGATAATACTCTGTGGGTTTAGCACTACTAGCGACACCTGTCACATTACACATTTGATCCATTATTAATGTAAAGATACTAATCAGCAAAGGTTTAAAGTTTTAATCTGTGAATTGGCTGCCAGTCTCTATTGTAACAATATCCCAATAACGACAGACGTTCAAATGGGAACAAGACTCTCTTGAGGCTGCAGGATTCAACACACACTAAGAAAGTGTTGGACAGAGCCAACACCACACTGATAATGTAATTTTTCTTGGAGCTTTACAAGTGGTGGGGCTAAAAATATAAAATTGAGTATGACGTTAGGAAAAAAAAGCTTCAGAGATCTCTGAAAAGCAAAAGGATTTATCTCATAGCAGTGTGCCTGCCAGATTATGAGATATCAAAATGTGCAAAGTTGACATTTTATCCAAGAGAAAAGGTCATGAGCTTTGTAAAGAGAGAGAGAAAGGGTTCATCCTCTGGGGAGCATGATTGTACTCAGTAAATTTCTTTGACTTTCCAGATATACATTTTCACAGAGCAAAGTGTTGATCAAAGAAAACACTCTGACCTGATGAAGATGTTGCCCAAAAGGTTGAGGAGCCATTAGGTTAATAAGTCATCTCAGGGATACCTCAATTCATAGCAATGCAGAGTTTTTTGAAGACATACCTCTCTTCAGGTGTTAAATGGAGAGACGTCAGCATGATTAGACAAACCAATTACTAGAAAAAATTGTTGGCATCGTATGTTTCTGCAAACCACAGATACGTTTCATTCGCATGTTATTATGTAATAGATATGTTCAAAGTTACTGGTTCAACAACGCTGTGGTTCACATGCGGTCAGGTTTTGGCACAAAAACCACTTAGCTATGATTAGGAAAAGATCACGTTTTGGCTTAAGATACCTGGTTTGGGGATTCAATCCTGGTAGGGAAAGCAGGGATATCCTGGTAAAGAGCAATCACTTTTCATGCCACTATCCCGGCTAGAAAAACAACGATAAACAGTGATGACTCGGTAAAGAACAACCACTTTTCATGCCGCTATCCCAGCTTGTGAAAGGCTGCAATGTCTCACTAAAGAACAACTACCTTTTGTGCTGCTATCTCAACTGGAAAAGCAGCGATGTTTCTGTAAAGAACAACCACTTTTCATGCCACTATCCCAGCTGAAAAATCAGCAATAAACAGTCATGTCTTGGTGAAGAACAACCATTTTTCGTGCTGGTATCCCTGCTTGAAAAGCAGTGATGTTACAGTAAGGACCGAGTACTTTTCACGCTGCTGTCTTGGCTGGAAAAGCAGTGATGTCTTGGTAAAGGACAACGTTTTTGCCACTTTCCTGGCTTGAAAAGAAGCCATGTCACGGTAAAGACCCATCGCTTTCCATGCTGCTTTTCTTGCTTTAAAAGCAGTAATGTCTCAGTAAAGAACAACCACATCTCATGCCACTATCCCGGCTTGAAATGCAGTGATATCTCAGTAAAGAACCACCTTTGTGCCGCTATCCCAGTTGGAAAAGTAGCAGTGTCTCGGAAAAAACACCTGATTTTCGTGCCTAAAAAGCAGCTCAAAACAAAGCAATGACTCACCAAGTCACAACCAGTTTTGTTGTTTGTTTTGTTGTTGGTCTCAAACAGTGATCTGCAGCTTGGCAGGCGTCTTGCCTAGGTGACATCTCGCCACCATCCCCTCCACCTCCTTATCACAAAAGTCAGCTTACATATTACGTCACTTTAAAACGTGCATGTGATACGTATAAAACGTGTAGATGCAATGTATTCGTGATCTGCAGAATTGTACAATGCCAACATTTTCCTCTGCCGACTGGGCTGGATTAGGCCTGGCTCCTGCTGAGTTAAAAATATAATTCATCACAATCCCACTCTTTTTTTGTTCCTTTCTGTGATGAAGGAATCTCTTTATTTTTTTTTTATTTTTTAGAAAAAGGAGCCACCTGGGTGGATTAATGCGATTTATACCATCATGAATGGAAGTAGAGAGTGTGACGTAATTGAAATATAGAGTGAGGAGCAAGGGTGAATCATGTAGGGAGGAGGGGAGGGGAGCTGGAGCGATGGAGGGAGGTAAACAGCGCGTCTTGATTTTGGTGTGTTGTGGCTACCCAGATATCACACTCTGTACTGCCCTCTCTCTATGTCCTGTCCTCTCTTTGCCCTGAACCTCTTCATCCTCTTGTCCCTCTTTTTCCTGACTCATAGCTTTGATTTGCCTCCCCTCACCCCATGTATACACACACACACACACACACACACACACACACACACTGCATGCCATGAATATTCATCTGTTTGTCTGCCTAAATCCTCTCCTCTTATTGTTTACTCCGTTGCTCTTAAGACAGAGCTTGAGAAAGGCCCAGTATGTGTGTGTGTGTGTGTGTGTGTGTGTGTGTTCGAGCGCGCACGTGTGTGTTCCCAGTGAGCTCCATGCATCTCTGAGGATGAGCGGATCTGACAGCATCAGCCGAAAAAGAACTGTTGTCCTCAGACCAAGAATCTCCCAGCCCTGTTAGTGTGTATATGCGTGCATGCATGTCGGCGTGTGTGTTTGTCTGTCTGTGTTTATGTGTATGTGAGTGTGGGTGGATACGCTGTCTCAAAAATCAGTGAAGCAGAGTGTTTCTTCAACCAGCGCGCTTCCTCTTTCTGAATGCCCTTTCCCATGATGTCTCAGTGTGTGTGCACGTGTGTGTCCGCTCATGTGTGCACTTCTATGACCTAAAACAGATCCTATTAGCAATAATATACCACTGTGGGTAGTGAGTCGGGGGCCCTGTGGCGCAGCTCCGAGCTGGGCCCCGGAGCTGACAGCAGACCAGCAGCCACCTGACTGAGCTGAGCAGGTGGAGGCCTCGTGGTGCAGCTCTTCCCCCAGGCCCAGGCTGTGCTTTCTGACCATCCAGTTAGTCATAAACCATTAGCTAACATGCTAACAGAGCCGCGTCCTCTCCACTGAATACCGTGATAAAAAAGATGAGCTATTGAATATGATATTATTCACATAATATATGGCACTCACCGCTCCCCACACACTACAGGTAAGAGGAAAAATATGCATTTTTGATTACCAGGTGAACTATCCCTTAAAAGTTAAAGTAAAGTGTAGTTTTCTTTATTAAAATGACCACACGATAGAGGATATAATTACAGAAATATTAAAAGGTATACCTTTCTGTCAGTAGTGGTAGTGCTCAGTACAAATGGACACAAGTGCACCAATACACACACTCATATATTACCACACACAATTGTTCATAGTCTACTATGAACACACACACACACAGACACACACACACACACACACACACACACACACACACACACACACAGACACACACACACACACACACACACACACACACACACACACACACACACACACACACACAGATCACCTGGTGTCAGTCGTTGTGTCTGCCTGTCTTTGTGTTCTGTCCTTGTTTATGAAACTCAGCTACTTTCCCTCATTGTTCCCATTGTCAGCATGCACGGTGACATTTCTGCATCTGCGGCTGTTGATGTGTGACATAACTGCATACAAGTGTTACAGTGAAGCATTGTATTTCCCCACAGCTCAGCTGCCTGCTGCTGTGCCACAACAGTGATTTCTCACTTACAGCCGCTGGTACAGACGGTCCTTACTGGTTAAATATATGTAGCATCGGGTTAGCAAATGTGACCTGCTGTGGACTCTAGTCACATGACATGGACTTAAGTCAGACTTGAGTCACAAATTTGATGACCTTAGACTCAACTTGACAAAAAAAACAAAAAAAACAAATTGCTACCAGACTTGGACTTCAACACTAATGGCTCGTGACTTCACTTGATCTTGATCCTTTTGACTTGAAAATACTTGATACCTTCCCCCCAAGCCAATTTGGAAAGTTATAGACATTTTTCTAATATGAGATAAGCTAAATACGAGACGAGACAGACACATACCAAATAAATTCCTCCTGGTTAATAGTGCTATATGCTGTGACAGTGCAATGTTAGCACCACTTTTTTTATGGTTAAGTTCAGGAGCACTTGTTTTGACTGATGATTTGCTGAGCCTCCAAAGTGGTCCAAGCTGAGTGCCTGTTTTAGCTGGCCAAATGCCAAATGTCAGTTAGCTCATTAGCTTGTAATGTTTACCAGCATTGCCATCTTAATTTAGCGTATAGGCATGCTAACATTTGCTATTTACATGTAGCATTTACCAAAATATAGAGTGTGAAACGAAGTGAAATGTTGACCTAAAGATGGTGCATGACGATGAACCAAAAAGTCAGGGCTTCACCAAAATTATTATAATTACATAGACACGGACGCTGATTCAGAAATTCTCACAAAAGGTCAACTTGCTGTTGGCGGTAGATGAAAACCCATGGTGTCAAGTCACAAGGATTCATTGTCTGGGGATCATAAATGTCTGCAACATCCATCAGTTGTGATATAATGTTGACCTGCTGGTGACAGCTGATTAAAGCTGAGGGGATTAACAAAGTCAGTAAGCTTCATCCTTTGGAGATCCTGAATATCCATCCCGACTCACTCTGAAGTCGTCAAAAACCATTGCTAGAAAAGGGACTTTCAGCGTCAGACACTGACGAAAAAGCTGTCCTTTCATGTCAGCAACAACCACCAACTTTTACCCCCGGAGGCCAATGTTCACTTCCTGTATGACTGTAAAGCCAAACCACCAATCACGTGCGTGTGTTGTTGAAGGAAAAAACATCAATATGCAGTGTTGTACCGACGTAGTGCCTTTATTTTGAAAGAGACTGCATATAAACTGTACATTTCCTGTGAAAACAGAAATCTAATTTGAAAACAGACAATGCATGTAACAGACTGAAGTTGACACAGCGTCCCAGAACATCAACATCCAACGCACCCAGGGTACCTTGAACGTCATATCTCAATGTGGAAAGTCCATGACCAAACGTCGAGATGTGACGAGGTCGGAGTGAGATTGTGTTGGAATGCCTTTGTCAAATTCCATAGCTTTTTTAAAACCTATATTTGTTGCCACTAGTAAAAGCAGCAGAATTAGCTATTAGGATGTACAGACAACTTAGTTTACTCACTTTACTCTGATGCTGAAAAAAACTTGTGAGGAACATTCTTTCCCCTGTGATTTTCAAAGCGAATTCATGGCCGTTTATTAGTGGTAGATGGAGATAATGAAACCCTCGGGAAGTGTAAGTCACACTGACTCTAAAAATATGTGTAACATCTCTGTGCTTTCAGATTTGACTGAGTTGTGACAGAATTATGACTCAGAGGAGTACAAATTTGGATGCAAATTGCGTTCTCCCCCTCTGGACTATAGATGTGACATAAAGAGCACTTTCATCTTGGTTATTTCTGTTACTGCTGACATTTCATAGAATGTAGATATGATGCCGTTATCTTTTAACACCAACAGCATGAAGTACACCGTGGATAAAATCAACCATCTCTCAAAGACATTGCATTTCTTTTCATTTGTTCCATCAACATTTGTACAGAGATTAAATTATTCTAAATCCTTCTTTAAATTATTGTGTTTATGAAGTGGATTCAAATGAGAAAATGCACTCCACCCATTAGAAAGTGTCTTTATTTACGTAGATTTTCCAGCCTATAGTCTCGATGGATTAAATCATCTATTTCCCATGTATTTATGATACTTATCCATGTGCAGTCTAGCTGTCTGGTGACACTGGTGATGTCTGTATTGGAGGAACCACGACTATATTGGCCAAGTCACCTGTAGAGCAGAGAAATGTCCAGCAGCTGCTGTAAATCAGGCCGTGCAGATATGAAGCAGCAGCAGTGGTGATCGTCAGGGGTCCCATACTGCAGCTTATTGGTTTTCTCACTGACATCACATGTGGGTATTGTATGTGTGTCTCATTGAGTGTGTGTGTGTGTGTTCCATGTGAGGGTTGGACCCAGTTTAACTTGATAAAGCATCATCTTTAAAAGCATGGTAATAACGGGTCTATATACATTGATGCTGGTCAAGAAAAGGAGGTAGAACAGACGTCTTCATACACACATCTCTGACAGTTTTATCACCATGAGATCTATAACGGTGGAGGTTATGAAAATCAGGAAAGAGGAACTGATGAAATCTATAAATAAAGACTAACCAGAGATGTCCTTGGGAGGGGAGTGGAGGGGGAAAAAGAGAAAAGCCTCATTGCGCTGCTTAAAACAATAAACTGGCCTTTAGTGATGGATGGACCCACCAATATCCATCATGGGCAAAAAAGCTGCTGTTAAAATGGCAATACTGCCAACAATTAATGACCTTTTCTCAATGATTCTAACTTAACCTTCATCAGCAATTTACTTGGTGAGTACAAAGATAGCCACAACTACACAAAGAAAACCCAAGTTTCCTCTTTAAAGGTCCAAAATGTAGGATTTAGGCAGATATACTGGCCAATATGAACTATGATATAATAAGTATGTTTTCTTTAGTGTATAATAATCTGAAAATAAGAATTGTTGTGTTTTCATTACCTTAGAATGAGCCGTTTATATTTACATAGGGAGTAGGACATCGTCAAGGGGGATCGCAGTGTTGCACTGCAATGCATTCTCATTCCGACATCATCACCACTGCTTCATCAGGGATTTCTGTGTCAGACAACAACGAGAAAACCCATCTTTTCATGGTGGTATGATATGTCACTGTGCCGTGTCAGTTTATGAAATGCAACTGGAAAACAATGTAACTTAAGGGGCTGGAAAGTCCCTAAAGGGCAGGCAGAGGGATGGCGGATGGGTCTAACAAACACCAGACTTTCACCCAGGAGCCTGGTGTTCACTTTCTGTATGAATGTTGAGCCAAACCATGTTTGTTTTTTGTTTTTAATCTAACCACGTGCACTTGTTGCAGAAGGAAATAAACATAAATACAAGGTGTTTTACAGACAATGCAAGTCTACTGTAAAAAAGACTATCTACATCTAACGAGCAGAAACTGGACATTCCCTGTGAAAACGGCTGTGTATTTTGAAAAGACACAATGCATGTAACAAGTGTAAATTGACACGCCGTCCTAGAATGTCAGCAACAGACACACCCAGGATACCTACGGCAGCAAACAATCAGGACTGTTTGTATGCTCATACTAATGTATTCTGCTGCTGATAAGAAACAATTGTGACATATCTAGATGTGTTTGTGACGTTTGTATGACGACCACTTAACCAGATAATTTAGTAATATTATCTATTTATATGTGGGATATAAAATGTGTACATGTTGGGAACTTGATATTGTATAGACTCACAAGTCAGTCTTTAGATGCTTTGCTTAACTAAAGACTGATGACTTTCTCCCTGATTTTGTGTTTAGATGGGCGGATACAATTTCAGAGTTTAAAAAAAACTCCCAACGTTGCAGAACCAATAGTAAATCCGCAGGGCGGTCCTTCGGTGGCTCGCTGAACTCTTGTGCTCGTAAACATAGTCCGACTGCGTTAAAAGTATTAAACAAAGTTGCTGTAAGCCCTTCATTTCCACAATCTTGAGGACTGAGCACACGTTTGATAAAACAGAGTTAAATCTCTCGGCATCCATTTTCAAGCTCTCTGTGTGTTTGTTTCCTTGCGGAATAGAAAAGGGGGAGCGCACATTTCCGAGAAGGCGTGTCCTTTTCAAAAATACAAGAGGCGTTGCTTTGTTGCCGGCCGTTTTCTTCGGTGTATTAAACACACTTTAGAAAGGAGTGTCCCCAGACTATCAGAAGGCGGAGATCTCTGATTGTCTGGTGGCGAGACTAGATATTGTATGATAATGGGGTACACAGATACATATATGTATGTGTATATATATATATATATGTATATATAATTTCTTGGTTTATGTTTATTATGAATATGGGCTAAAGGTGTGGCATGTCGCATGACTGGCTCAGGCAGCACTATGGGTATTTAAGATGGCGACTTTCTGTCATGTATCAGAAGTCTGAGGAAGAACTGTGTGGCTCGAAACATCACTCTGCATTAAAATCCTTCTAAATTGGAGCTACTTGGTATGCAGACTAAATTGGTTTTTACTTTTCCAGACGTTTCTTCGGTCCAACACCCACTCCATTGGACTTTGGGATATGCATGTCTTTTGTACTGTTTTTAACGTGTTGTGCACCGCCATGTTCTACAGTAGCTCAGAACGAACACACCAAAAACTGTAGTGACAACAGCACCAGAAAAACAGTTTTCCTCAGTGTTTATGCTGGTTTAAATCACCTAGTCTGTTTGTTTTGGAGTCGAAGAGACCTCTGCAGATGAGTTGCCTCCTGATTACAAACCTCCTGAATGTCTGGATCTAAGTTATCAGAGAAAAAAGATGGGAACACATTAGCAGGTGCTAACTTATCGGCTCATCTCTGACATGCAGAACAGCATTGGAGAAACATTGATTTTTACATGAAACTGCTCCTGGTGAAAACCTGCTAACAATGAACACTGTAAGAAGTTCTAATTGGGAGAAGTTTCAGCTTGTTCCAATCTGCAGTCCTTCTTGCTGAAAAAACAAATCCCCCTAAATCTTACACTCGCTCCTTTAAAGACAAAACTGATGAAAGGACCAGTCTCCTAAAAAAACTTAAACTTTTTCTTGCATAAAGGGACTAAAAACATGGACACAGCCTGTACACACACATTGAAAATATCTGTAAATAATACGCTGTACACCTTAAATTAAAATAGAAATGCACATCTTGGCACCTACAGTGATGTAAATTCATGTTAATCAGGTTCATTTTTAACTCACCCTATAAAAATCTGATGTGATGCTTTAGCTGAGCTGTGTGATATGTATTCATTAATTAATATGAACCTTTCTTAGCTGAGAGATTATTTTGTGTGAAGGCTCTAAGTGCGAGTGTCTCTGAGGGACACCGGCTCACGGCGCACCACATAATAGTCTGTTTTTCACACTTTGTCAATATTTGGCAGCCATCTGTCTATCAAATTCTCCTCTGCTGAAATGTGGTTTTCTTAAAACAAATCTGTCAGCTTACTTTGACTGCATGTTAATTTAATAACCCAACGTCTCCTCAGCTCCATCCAGTGTGAAAACAGTGTAGAAGTTGTCGCTTGTAGGGACGAACCTGCTGAGAATTATCACCTGAATGTCCAACTCCTCTTGGACTCAGAGAGCTTTATAGTTTCAGTTCTCTGTTTATCTTTCTTAACTTTACTGTTTTGGATCACTCTCTTTGCTCAGCAGGCAGCTGTTAAAAACTCTTTTACACTACCTGTTCAGCACCAAAACAGAGCCAAAACAACGTACTTGAATCACATCATTCTCAAAGTTTATAATGAGAGTTTTGTTGAGCTTTGTCCAGTGTCACCATAATGAAACTGCCTACCCCAGCTTTAAGGGAAGACTATGGTTGATCTCATCTTAGCCTTTGGTTCTGTTGGTTATGATCACATTGTACTCAGATGATTTGGACAGGTTGTAAACAAACACCCAGGTTTGTGGAACTTAATTCGAAGAGTAAGTTAAAGGTCAAAAGCTGTCGGATATACTTCATTAATAAAGTGGGACTGACCTCATCGTTTTACATGCTGTTGGTAGACACATGAAATAAGCAGCTGAGGAAGGGACACCACATAAGAAGTGCTGCTGATGCATACTATTGGACCAATCAGCCTATTTTGAACGCTTGTGACAGTATGCTGAAGGATCTCTCATAGTAGTGGTGATTCATATTCTTGAAAAACCTGTTTTATTGACTGTTTTATACTGTCATTGACTTCTTATTTATTAAGCAGGATTTATACTTCTGCATTGAATCGATGCTGCACCCTACACCGTAGCCTGACGTGGACGTCCTCAGAAATGTAACTACATGTCGCAGTGACGCAAATAAAGTTTGACTTTTTGGTTGCATGTTATGTCCCCATTTCTCCCACACATTGTGCTGTTGTAGCTGTCCTTGTTGCGATGTCATGATACATCTGCTTGACCAGTCTCAATCAACAGCACTGCCGAGAAGCCCTGAGAGCAGCAGGAGCTTTAGTGTTGGGATTTAGTATCACCCACCGAGCAGTGCTGAAATTTAGTTCCAGGAACTTAGTCCCCCAGTTGGAAATAAAAGCTGAACTATGACTACAGGCCTTTTTCACAGTAGATTTTTTATAACGTGTCAAAGTGGGAGAAGCAAAGGTATTACTAATAACATTAACAGTGGCTCTGTTCTGTTCAAGTGTCCCAGTAAGTCATGACAGTGTGACATTTCGCCAGCGTGCACAATACCGTGACCGTGAAACCGAGGCTGCTGAATGGAATTCTGCCATCATTAATTTTATTATTTACACCTGTGTGCTTTTCCTTCTGTGACATGTTGCAGAAAGGCTTATGGCTTACATTATGAGGCTGTAATGTCATTTAGTGCTGATGCCCAACTGTCCATATCATCTCTCACTTCACGAGGAAAGGATTTTACTCCACAGCTTCACTTTCACTGTCACTTTTTCCTCTAGGAGAGCAAAAATTTTAGCAGGAAGCCGGCCAGCTTGATTGGCTGTTTTCCATTATCTCCCAATAACTTTTCCTCTCCCTCTCCCTCCTCTTTGCTCTTGTCCCCCCCCCCCCCCCCGGTTAGCTCATGTTTTATGGATGCTAAGTGGTAAAGGATTTACGAGGCGTTTAGTTCACTCATCCCTTGGCGGTTGCACTTAAAATATTGCATAGTTTGGAGCATTTTGTGCCCCTTGGCGATCTCTCTGAGGATCTCAGCTGCATTATTAGCTGTCATGTTTGTTGTTTGTTGACTTGAAAATTCTAATGTGTGTTTTACCCCCCACTTTCCATGAAAGCATGGCTGGTATACAAAGAGCAATGGGCCAGCAGCAGTGTAGGTGGCTGCTGTATGGCTGACTTACGGTCACAGCTGTATTTTAACCATCTGTTATATACTTTTTCCCACAGGGCAAACAGCATTGTGAGCAGGGCTCCACTGGCTGCAGCATGCACTTAATGTAATTGTGTGGCTCCAGTTGAGTTTCTGATTGTGCGAATTTATGTGGGTCACCAATATATACTAACATTTTGCCAATATTTGTGGCCGACAGTTTATAATATGATGCCTATGATGCAGTTTGTTTGATTACATTTATTTAGTGCAGGGTTTGTAATGAGGCTTTCTGAATAGATTCCACTCAGACATACAGTACATAAATATGTTATTTGCTGTTTTTATTCTTGAATGTAGGAGGTTTGTGCTTCTTGATAGGACCAAAGATATACAAGATGAACTCCACTGAAATCTGGTCAACATAAGAAGCAGCTGATAATATTTTGGTAAGAATCCAGAGTTGTGATTTCTGCCATTAGATAATTATTGTTTTTCCAGACACAACTTTGAGTGTGAAGATCTGTCCAAACTGTGGTATTACGCAAGTCCTTGCAACTGGCTATCAGGGTGCTTGCTGCACTCGATTGGTCAGAATTTCCATGTGGGAAAAATCCAGGAAGTAAACCAAATGTTGAAGAAGAGTACACTTGCAAGATAAATGTGACACTTTCTAATGTCACAATGGAGGGACAACTACGCAGGTTGATTTTAGCGCTGCTCATCGTGGACTATATTGCTGTCATTGTTCATTTTAGTCAAACCATACAGTTTGAAAACGAGGCGCGGCTCCAACTAGAAAACAATGTTTTGATGCATTGGATGTGCTGAATGTGCATATTAAGGCAGTACAGGAGGAGGTGCACATTAATAATCCTCCAGGACTGTAACATGCTCATGTTTAACCCAAACAATGTGTCATGTGACTGCAGCTGGTTCAGATCCAGGTTGGAACACCTTCTCATCACAAACAAATCGCACCAGAGTTCGTTTGTAACCAGACTGAGACCACCTCTTCAAGAAGGTCTCAGTCCGGTTGTTTCCATGCACACCTGAGTGTGATTGCTTTGTTCACACCAGGTGTGAAAGCACCCTCAGATGAAAGCAAGGACCTGCTCCTGATGTAGATATAAACAGCTCATTCTAAGGTCACAAAAATACAACAATTCCTATTTTCAGGTGATTTTACACCAAAGAAAACATACTCTTATTATATTTTATTTAATCTCTGCCAGTATATCCCCCTAAATCCTACACACTGGACCTTTAAGGCTCATACTACAGTTGTGACACCCTGAGTTTTAACCAGCGTCTTCCATGTACGTGTGTAACTACACACAAGGCTACCTCTAATTCCCTCAGTATTCAACCTCAGGCTGCCTGATTGTATGACAGGGTGGAGGGAAATGGAGGGGGTGGGCGAAGAGGAGGAGGAGGAGGAGTGTGTAAATGATGTGCAGAGCAGAGCTTCATCTTCCCTCACGCCCTGCACCACCACTCTTTAACCCAGGGCATGGTGGGAGACAAAGTCAAGCAGACAGAATACGGCGCTGCGCGGTGCATGTGTGTGCTCATGTGTACATGTGTGTGAAAGAGTGTGTGTATGTAGTGAGACATGGTCTGTCAGTGGCACTCATGCATCAAGTGGGAATGTGCTACGCTGATGTCCGGTGCGACTCTCTCTCTCCCTCTCTTTCTCTGTGTGTGTGCATGATGCCAAAGGAAAAGTCATGCGCACAAATGCGTACATGCATGCAACATGCACTTGAATGCACACAAGAACATGGCACAAAGGCCTTATTCAATCTGACACACACACATACACACACATGCACACACACAGGAAATGAAGGAGGCAGCAGTGTGTTGCTAGGTGCCAGGTTTAACAGAGACACAGACGTCTCATACACACTTGTATCATATAATTCAGTCATTTTCAGGTACGTGCTGCTCTCTGTTACCTGCTGCTGTAACAGGACACTGATTCAGTCCTCAGCCAGTTAATGAAAGCTGCTCCAGTTTCTGTTCTGTTTTTGTCTCTGCAAATGAGGTTATGTTTTCTGTCCCACTGGTTTGTTTGTTTGTCGTAAGTAGGATATTTGGGGGAAAGTCACGCAGTGGACCAAGAAACAAGATCAAACATTGCAGATCCTGGATTTTTTAGAACAGGATTTCAAAGCATTATTGGTAATTGTTGGTGTTTTAATGCAGATACAGATTAAAAACATTTTCTAATGTTAATAAAATGACTGATTTAGTGAGCTTATCACTCTCAGTTGGGGCTGGTGTTGATTTCAAACCAGCCTTGGCCTGTAGGTGTGTAAAGTATCTTGCTGATGTTGGTCATATCAGCCATAGAGGGGATGTTGAAGAAGAAAAATGTTTACCATTGTTATCATAGTGTAGTGTGTGTTGTTGTTTTAAATTATAGAAAGAAATAAGTTTGTGAAAAACACTGTGTGGATTAAGTAGAGATTTATATGGTGAGTGGTAGGTGTTCATATTAAAGGTATACAGTGCAGGATTTACCTAAAGGATAAGACTCATACAAAAGCCGTGACCGTAGTCATCATGTTTTCAGGTTGTCCATCCGCCCATCCATCCCATTCTTCTGAACGCAATATCTCAAGAACGCCTCCAGGGAATATCTTCAAATGTGGCACAAACGTTCACTTAGACTCAACAATAAATTGATTACATTTTGGTGGTCATAGGTCACTGTGACCTCACAAAGCATGCTTTTTGGCTATATAAGACGAAGAATTAATTTGCTAATTATAAAAACATTTCCCACAAATGCTGATATAATGATGAAGTGATGAAGGTCAGCTTCACTGTGACATCATGATATTCTGCAAAAACACTTTCCTGTCCATTACTCAATGTCATATCTCAGGAAGATTTGATCAGATACTGAATTGGTGACACTAATCTTAAATGTCACCTTGAAACTGTGCAGGTGAAGTTGGGACTTTATATAAAGGTAGCAACCAGGTGCCAAACTGTAAGCACCACACATATCCAAGAGGAGGCTAGGAAATCGCTGCAAAAAACGAGGAGAAATGCCAATCTAGGCCTTCATTTTCACTTTCGCTGCAAATACTGTTTGCAAATGGTTACCTACAATTCCTGCAGAGTATACCTTTAATACCTCTGCCCTACATTTCCTTATGCATTGTGAAGTGTTGCTAATATATTTTTATTGGGTGTGTATATTTTTCATATAGAAGTGGCATATTTTTTAATAAAAGCGAGTTTAAACAGGAAGTATAGCAACTGTTTTATTTTACAATCCATAGGTGTTGCAGTTCTGCCAGCTTTACTTCTCACTTTTGTTTTGGACTCCTTCCTGTTTCCTCTCATGAGTGCTAAAGAGACCCTGTGAATATTATGTTTCTCCACATAAAAGACAGTCCTGGAAAGTGTTTTGCTTGTTTACTATACAGTATAATTAAAGTACAGTCACTCATTGAGTGTTAACACTGGAACACGACTAGTTTTATGGTGATAATGCCTTGTTTCCACAGAGTTTTGTTTTGTGTTCATAATTCACTTTTCTATAAGGCACTCACTGATAATTTAAATGTTAATATGAGGCAGTTTTGCTGTCGTGGCTCGGCTACATTAATGATGATTCTGTTGTCCAGCTGACACAATTTAAACCTGTTCAACCAAGTAATTAATCCTTTAAATAAAGGGAACGTGAGCTTCATTGAAGCCGCTACACTGTGTCTGACAGTGTCAATAGAGGTGTAGAATTGAAGGATGGAATGACCGATTGCATGCTGCTGTGATCCTGTTCAAAATGGCTTCCTGCCCGGCGTGAGGGCTGTGTACGCTCGGTAAAATAGCGATGGTTTCTTTTCATCTGGCCTGCTCAGACAAGAGGTCTGTATTGATCTCTACCTCATTGAAACTATTACGGACACAAAGGGGTTTCGTCCTCGTCCCCTCCATCCTTTTTCATGAAAGACCTCCACTCATGTTGCTTTCTGCTTCTTCTGTGAGTCGATGAAGATGTCTTACAACTACTGCATACAATTCAAGAACTGATGATGAGAGAAAATACCATCATGAGGGGCTTTTCACACAGAGTCAATTCACTGGATATTACTTGAGAAGTTTCCTACACAGTGTCTTCATGTTGGAATATTCCTTTGTCAAAATCCTAAACGTTTAATCCTGTGATACACTGATATCTCAAAACTATTGTTAGGATGACTCATAACTTAAAACACTTGGTGTCAGTTCAATTTCATACTTATGGTTGATGATGAGGCAGTTTCTCAAGTTTTTCCAAAAAAGAGAATTTGTGTCACAAATTGCCAATAAAATGCATTAATCACATTCAACTGTCCCTGTCAAATAGAAACAATACATCACTCCCATTGTCCGATCCAATCAGTGAGCTGGCAGCCTAGAACAAACAAAAACATGTAGAGGTCTAAACTTTGGAGAGGATTTGGGTAAGAATATGCTCAATGTGACCTGTATAATGGTCGAGAGGATCTCTTAAGGATCACTAATTAGTCCAGCTTTAAAAAGTAAGACTGCTGTTGTTTCATAGTCAGCAAATTTAATGAAAAGACCAAAACCAACAGTGTATTGAAACTTCTGACAAGTGCTGCCTGTGAATTATCTTATATCTCTGTACCAGAGACCTTCATTTTTGGCCAACATATTCTCACTCCAGCCTTGTCACGTATCAGTGTTTGGTCATGGACTTTCCTGGGTGCGTTGGTTGTTGATGTTCTGGGACACCGTGAAGGTATTAAAACACATCAGTGAGACACGCCAAATCACTCGCTGACATGTTCCTTTATTACCATGAACATGCGCACTATTGTGTGTCAGTCCAACATGAAACGTCTTGAGGTGACATTGGGTGAGAGGCGGAGTACATCCTGGACAGGTCACCAGACTATCACAGGGCTGACACATAGAGACAGTCAACCATTCACACTCACATTCACACCTATGGACAATTTAGAGTCACCAATTAACCTGCATGTCTTTGGACTGTGGGAGGAAGCTGGAGCACCTGGAGAAAACCCACACTGACACAGGGAGAACATGCAGACTCTGCAAAGAAGGGCTCCCACACCCCTCTTGTTGTGAGGTGACAATACTAACCACTGCACCACCGTACCACTACTGTTCCATCCACATGCCACCCATAATTTAATCATTTTATCTCAATTCAAGTTAACAGAGCACCAAACCAGAAGTAGCTGCCTTGGCCAGTGGAGGTGAGCCTGCTCTATTGGCCATAGTGGCAGTACCCACCATCTTGGTAATTTTATATGCAGCAGTTGAACTCTTTTGGCTTAATGCATCTCTGAGCAACTTTCAAAGGAATGAACGTGATCCCACTGCCAACATGTCCAGTTTTCTTTATACGTTAATGGAAAATACTCACTTGAGCAACAAATGCGTATAAATCCACAGCTGAAAGCCCAGCTGTTTTAGGATATCACTAAGCTGTTTTTTTTTTGTTTTTTTTTCCAAATATAAAATTATATATTTTTGATCACTAAATAAGACATATGGTATGTCATCTTTGGGAACAAATGAGCTTTGTAAAGAGTATTGATAGATGGACTATCACATTGTTGGTTTTGGTCTTTTTATTAGATGCGCTGACAATAATACAAACTTAGAATAATAGCAGCGTTATACTTTAAAGTGAATCCTATGTTGGTTGAAAATAGCTTTAAGTCTAAAGTTTGACATGATTTATTCGTGTCTTTGTTTTGGATTTTGGAACGACTAGCTCACCAGGAATAGATTCAAATCCTAGATTCTTTTTACGGAATAAATCACAGAATGTTTTCTCTTCAGACAAGATTTGTATCTTTTTTTTACAAACATTTTTAAAACCATCTACTACATACATTAAGGTATTTTTATCCAAAGCACCTTCACATTACAAGTGCAAACAGTTTTCCATGTGTAGCTGTTGAATGTTGACTCTAGCATGTTTATGCAGCATCTGTATTGTGTTGTACTTCAGTGCAAGTCATTCCAATCTTTTCTTTTTTCTTTTGGGGATTTTATCATTGCAAAAAATATAAATAGCTATTTATACTATAGGTATTGTTTTGGTGATGTGTCAAACAAATAATTTAGCACACAGAGGGTTGAAAGTCTGACACTTCCTGAGGAGTTACTGCAGGAGAAATCCAGGAAGCCGTAAATAATGCAGGCTAAATATACTCTCATTCATCAGTACTATTCCCCTCTGCCCCTGAAGTGTAATTGATTAAAATCGGTTTGGATATTTTACTGGAAAATGACTTGAGATACAAATAAATTGCCATAACTCAAAATTCAGTGAACTGCCACCCCGCTGGCAGCGAGCATTGGGTGTTTTTGCTCTAAAACAAGTGGTAAATAATGGAGGTTTGTTCTGTGCAGCTGAGATCGATATATTGACGGGGCAGAGGTCGGGGGCAGCCATCATCAAACTGCCCTCTGCGGTGGGTGGGGCCTGACACCTGGGGGACCGAGAGGAAAGTGTGTCACTGGCACCAGACCTTATCCAACCGTCCACAGAGTCACATAGATCACTGATGACAAAGCAGTTTAGCCGCACAAAGTCCTGCTCGTCAGTGGGACCAGACTGGGAGAGTTTATCTCACCTCAGCGTAGCAAAGCTCAGCTCAGCTTGATGGTTTGTTAAGTTTCAGATGACAGAAGATGCACTCCAGCCAAATTCCCCCACATGAGGTTAAGAGATGTTGGGTTCAGACGACTGTTATGTAAAATGACAGGAGAGCTTCTGTCGCATTGCTCTGTTAGTGTGTCACACGCACAATGTCTGGCCCATTGATCAGAGTGAGCTGCAGTGAGTGTGTGTGTGCTCTGACCTGTTTGTGCAGTGGAGTGTGAGGCCAGCGGATGCTGTTTCAGGGTCAGTGCTGGTGTGGGACTAAATGGACCAGTCCAGGAGGCCGGCCTGTCACTAGCGGCCGCCCACTCACTGTCAGTACTACTGCTGTCACATCACTACTAGGTCACACAGAGCAGACCCTGTTTGATACATCTTGACTCTGATGGATTGCTACTATTGGACGCTGCTGTCTGTTTGCACTGGAGCAGTCCTTCGCTGGAGTTTCTGTGAAGCGCTGTGTCTCAAAACACATGTGTCACATCTCAGATTGACTGCAAGTCACTTTGACATTTTTCTGAAATGGAATTTTTTTTTCTAGTTGTCAGGAAAAGGGTTGTCATGTTTTTCCTACACAGAAACTACAAATAAAAAATAAATAAGTTACACTGTGAGTTAAATATTTTAAAAAGTTTGACTATTTTCCCCATTAGATTTAGTTGCACATATTTAATTCTGCATTTCACATTTTCACATGAAATCTTTTCTATTTTTCTCAGGTTTCTTTAGTTTACTTGCTTTGTGTTTAATTATAAGCAGAATTCCACATTAAAAGCAACATGACACCATATGACCCAGCTGACTCCTCTGCTCTCACTTTTTCCGTCAATATTTTTCTCCTCTTGAGTTGAACTTTGACATCCCAGAGTAATGCTGCTTTACTGCCCCCCCCCTGTTAAAGGGTAACTTCAGTATTCTTCAACCTGGACCCTATTTGGCCATGTGTTTGTGTCCGATGGGAGCAACAATTTTTTGAATTTGGTCCAGTGTTGAGCGAGACCAAACAGGCTGCAGTGTAACCACTCAAAACATGTTTGAACCATCAATTAACATCCACCAAAATCCCTACAGAGATAGACCTTTTTGTTAAAGAGCAACATCCATTCCATCCATGTGTCACCCACGTCAACACACAACGTGCAAGGTACCCTGGGTCAGGCCCGCCGTCAGGGGGCTCCAAAGAGTACGGATGGCCCGGTCTGAGTCCAAGGGGGGGGGCCCATGAAAACTTTCTATGGTTGACCTTTAAATGGGTTTGCAGAACTCGCGATCCGCAGAACTTACCAGTGCTGTTAATTTTAACATGTGAGGCAAACTGCTGCCTGATTAACTCAGTCAGAATGCCTCGCCAAAATCAGGAGCTCCTAAAGGAAAAGTCGGGGCACAGAGAGAACAAGAAAATGAATGGAGCAGAGAGGCAATAGCCAAATATCTGACAAACAAAACAAAAAAATGTGCAGAAGCAGCAGGTGTGACAGGCAGAGCTGAATAAGAGAAGTGAGGAAGACTAATTTTTAGCAAATAAAACCTGCCTCAGTTTTAAGCTGCAGTGAAGACACGGGTAACATATTAAACTAGAGGACCTAAGGCGTCCATTGGCACCAATCATGTTAAGCTGCCTTGTTGAAAAGGGGGCCAAATAATGCTCCAAAGGTACACTAAATTTTGACAAAGGAAAAAGGAAAATTGCCTTTTTTTAAATGTATTTCAGTATCTCTGAATACTGGGGTCCCTTTAACAGTCTTGCATAAATTGGGTTTTATTTTAAAAGTTAGAGTTGACAGCCATAAACTCGTCACACTGTTTCAGTTCTGCGCACAATTATTTGATTGAAGTGGCCTCAAGACTGAATGAATAAATGAAGAAAGAAATGATTTGTTCACTCCTGATTTGATCTTATAAATGAATACCTTGCAGTAACTTTCTTAGTCAGTGTTGGATTTTACTTCTCTCTAATCATTCATTCAAGGTCATTTTTTCAGCCCAGGACACACACGTGACTAACCCTGCTTTTCAAAGTAAGAAAAAAAGGTCTTCACAGTAGATAGAAAATACATGTGGAAATATGATTAATTGGATTTTACTCACAGGAAGTATAAAAATGTATAGGGATCAACCCCCCACTTTTGAAAAGTGTTTCCAAACGGATGGCCTACCCTGGGTGCATTGGTTGTTGATGTTCTGAGACGCCAACCTCAGCCTTTTACATGCAAAAGCAAACACCGACCTCCTGTGTGAAAGTTGGTGGTTGTTGGACCCATCCACCAAACCTCCCGCCCACCCTACTCGGACTTCTGTTGACTTAACTTTTGTTGTTGTCCCACCTCTTTTCCCCCTGACACTGCTGGGCACCATTTAAACAATAATGGTGCCCCGGCCACATACACAGACGTGGAAGGACAGCTTTTTTTTGTCAGTGTCTGATGCCAGAAGTTACTGGCCAAGCGCCAGCTTTGGATGACTGCGGAGTGAGACCTGGTAGGAAATTTAGGTAGGTAATTTCATCATCGTAAAACACAAATCATTCGAAGTTGACAGAAACAAAATAAAACCCACAAAAAAGGTGTTGATTCGTCTTGTTCCTACAATCTCCACCTCTGGTTTGGTTGATATGAACCTTTAATTTCCGGTTAGATGTGAAACTATGCGGCTCTATATACACTAAAATGACTGTTTGTTTAAATGGAGTCTGGTGGCTTTGGCGATGGCCATTTCAGGGCTGTTTCTAATTGAACAATAAGAATCTTACTCTTTAAGAAAAAGGTCTGTCTCTGTTGGGATCCTTTCCATAATGTTGTCAAACACATGGGGCTCTATTTTCCCGGCGTGGCACAGGGTGGCGAACCCCGCGCAGAGCTAGTTTCAAGCAGCGCAACCCGAGGCGCGCTCAGTTTGGTAGTTTGGCAGACCGAGGTGCGCTGAGATGGGCGTGGCGGTGCAGCAGGGGGAGGTGTCGACAGATCCAGCTTGGCGCAGTGACAGTTTCGTGCCAAAAGGCTTCGCCGAAGGTGCGCTAAAAGCTCGCCAGCTGAAACCAGGTCTACTGTCAGCGCAGGCCGAGCGCAGCTGGTGTAAGCCGAAGTATGGCTGACCGGCGGACAGTGCGCACACGTCACCAAAACCTCACAGGCAGGTTTCCAGAATATCAGGCACATTAACGATGCAATAAATACCCAAAAAAACACTATTCAATCCAACTATCTGCAATCAGAACAAAAATATATCTCTATATCGACTGTCCCGTCACATCTGATGTCAGATCAAAGGGGATTGGCACCGTTTGGCACGTTTGGCACGCGTAATGGAAACCCAACCTGATTTGATTAACACAGCTGCAAACTAATGAGTTCACATCCCTCTCAGCCAACCACAAACAGCCACAGCATCAGATAGGGAGTATATATTCAGCATCTGTCATCTTAGAAAAGTCAAAAGAAAAGAAACAGAGTGAGACTGCGAGAGAGAAAGAGAGAGCGCGCGCGCACGAGAGAAACGCAACATTGATTTACAATTGTGGTGACCTCCTCCCAGGCTACCTTTGCATCATCAGCCCGTGGAGGTCTGCTCGCAGTTCCGTATATTCGGACACTGCGAGCTTGGACCTCCCGGACCAAAACATCAGTTTCCTCCTGGGAGAAGTTTGGCCGTCTGACGCTGCTGCTCTCTTCTGCCATGGCGAATTGAGTAAACTCTCATTACGCCTTCGCGCGGCGCATTTAAGGGCGAGGAGAGGGGCTCATTTGATTGGTGTGATGTGTGTAAAACCCACTCCACGCCTTCTCTCCTCCCTCTTTCCGACTTGCGCAGGTAGGAGGGACGGAGGTGGGAAAGAGGAGTAGCTGCGCCAGGCGCACAGTGTGTCAAACTTGCACAATCCGCCTGGCCACACCCAGTTGGCGAAGCGCAGGTGTGCTGCGCCCCCACCTCGCCCGGTCTGCGCAACTAGAGCCCATAGAATAACAATCTGAGCCTGTCAGTGGCAAAAATCAACCCGGTCTCACTCTGAAGTCGTCGAAAACCGGCGCATGGTCAGTAACTTCTGGTGTTAGACACTGATGCCGTCCTTTCACATTGGCATAATACGCGGTCGGTCACGGTTATTGTTTAACGGTGCCTGGCAGCATCAGAGAGAAATGTGACAGGACAACAAAGAAAGTTAAGGTAGCAGGAGTCCGAGTCATGCGGGTGGAAGAGGTGGTGGATGGGTCCAACAACCACCAACTTTCACCTTTGAGGCTGACATTAGACATTAGACTTTAGACATTCATGTTGTGTGAGGAAACTGTGCAGACAATGATTTCTGTCTGCTTTTGGAGAAAGAGTCAACATAGTAAAAGCAGTGATTGACTGAATGGAAATCCAGAAGAGATTGTCATGTTTGTCACCAGGGAGAGATACTGATGAAGCAGGCATGAGGCAAGCTGTTAGCTGTTGATGGTTTTTTTTTTTTTTGAAGGATTCCTCCTTCATTGCTGAGGCAATCTATTTTAATGAAATGGATAACACTCATCATCTGCCATTTGGCATGTAGCATAGCTCAGTCCTGTACTGTCCACCGTGCCAGAGCTTCTCTGGGCAGCATGCTCTCGTTGGCAGCTCCTGAATATGTTGAAATGTGACCTTGAAGAATCCTTTGTAAGGCTCAGAGTTGGACTGAATGTACATCGTGAAAACTTTTTGCAGCATCCGAGGTGATGCGTCTGAATGGTGGCCAGTTGGACAGCTGCTTTAGGATTTCCAAACTCTAGCTGATGTTTATGATAATGTAGCTTATGTAGCTTTTTACCGTGGGGGACAGTACTCAGTATCAGTATCGTACTCTTCATTTTCTGCAACTTTATACTTCTACTGCACTACAATTCAAAGGGAACTATTGTGTTTTACCCCACTAAACCTGTTTGGTAACTTCATTTACTTTGCAGATTCAGATTGATAATCCAAAATATAATTGAGTACTTTTACTTTTATTACATTAAGTATATTTTAAAGCTAATACTCTTGCACTTTTTACTGTCGAATGCTTGACTTTTACTTGGAACAGAGTATTTCTACACTGTGCTTTTATGCCCTTCTTGCACCACTGTCTTTTACGTTGTTCCACATAAACTGAAAATGTTTTGCTTGATATACGACTTCAGTGTCTCAACAGTCTGGGGGCTCCATTGTCATATTTTGTGCTTCATCATGTCCCACACATGATCAGTAGGAGACAGGTCTGGACTGCAGACAGCTCAGTCTAGTACCTGCACTCTTTCGCTACGAAGCTACGCTGCTGGAACACGAGCACAATGTGTCTCATTGTCTTGCTGGAATAAGCAGGGGCGTCCCTGAAAAAGACGTCATCTGGATGGCAGCATATGTTGCTCCAAAACCTCTATGTGCCTTTCAACATTCATGGTGTCTTCACAGATGTGAAGTTACCCATGATGCCATGGGCACTAGCACACCTCCACCATCACAGATGCTGCTGAACTTTGAGCTGGCAACAATCTGGATGTTCCTATTCCTCTTTATTTTGGAGGACAAGACGTCCATGATTTCCAAAAACAGTTTGATGACCACAGCACACTTTTCCACTTTGTCTCAGTCCATCTCAGATGAGCTTGGGTACAGAGAAGTTGGCAGCGTTTCAGGATGTTGTTTATCTTGGCTTCACTTTGCATGGTAGAGTCTTAGATGCAGTGATGAACTATGTTTACTGACAGAGGTTTTCCAAAGTGTTTTCGAGCACATCTAGTAATTTCCTTTATACAATCATGCTGGTTTTTTAATGCAGTGCAGCCTGAGGGGTCAAAAGTCATGAGCATTTAGTGTTGATTTTCAGCCTTTTCTTTTGCTGATATTATGGATTGTAGATGGTGAGATAACTTAATTTCTTGCAACTGTGCTTTGAGAAACATTGTTTAACTGCTGGACTGTTTGTGCAGTTTTTCACAAAGTGGTGAATCTCATGCCGTCCTTGATTTTGAATGACTGAGCCTTTCGGGGATGCTCCCTTCATACCCAATCATGATACTATCACCTGCTACCAATTAACCTATAGTTTATCAGTTTGAACATTAAATATCTTGTCTTTGGGCTGTATTTAATTAAATATAGGTGAAAAATGATTTACATATCATTGCATTCTGTTTTATACAGTGTCCGAACTTTTTTGGAACTGGGGTTATTAAACAGTCACTATACTTCATTACAAATTCGACATGAAAACATATTAGTAAAAAATACATTAGTGATTTTAAAGGATGTCTAACAAACACAAGACATCCATGTATACCTTTTAAAACAAATGTCTTAATTTTAACCTCTTTTTAAATGGCGTTGTTGCAATTGATGCAACAAAACATTTACTAACATGTAGATTGATTAATGCTGTTAGTTATATCCTGTCCTTTGTTCTCCAGCATATTTGTGATTTAAATGTGACAGTGAGTGTGCATGAGATAAATTTATTTTAATGTTATTGTAATCAGTACCATCACTATCGGTTTATCGGTCTTATTTATAGGACCGCCTCCATGCAAGAGTGGCAGAAATACAGTATGTTCTTGATTCAAAAACATGGTAGCAGAGGTTTAAATGAAATATGACTGGTTGTGGTGGTAGTGTTAGTATTGCTTTGCCCTGATGTCATGAATTAGGCAGTAATTAAAGACAAACACAGCAGAGGGAGACAAAGTTTGAGCCAGTCAGGATTTGATTTCAGACCCACTGGTTTCCTTTTGTGGTGTGTTGTTTACTCAAACTGGTATTTGTACATGATAGCAGTGTAGTATTGACAAAGAGGGTGTGGGCGGACATATAGGAATCCAAGCATGTGTGCATGCGTGTGTGTGTGCTTGATGTCATCCCATCCCTTGAGGGGACATCAGTGGGCTGTGTGGATTTTCCAACCTCTGGACTCCTTTCTTGGTTGAGTGGACACTCTCTCTACCACAAATCCTGCGAGCCTTCAGCCTTCAATATGGACACACACACACACACACACACACACACGGGCACACACACACGGGCACACACATACACACAACCTGAGAGTAAATGTTAGTCACTGTGGTCTTCAGGGAGCAGGTGTGTCCATATGTGCAGTTAAAGTCCGACTGCAGCGTACAAATCTTCCAGCTCAGTCAACTGAAGAAAATATTGGCATGTTATGTTCCTGCAAACCACAGATACACTACATTTATATATTTCATACATATATACATTTTTCTGAGGTGACTTAGTTCTGATTACATGTCTGTAAGCTGACTTTGTCATTGGGAGCTGGACATTTGGATGGTTTGAGATTTAGGAGAGACGGCTGCCAAGCTGCACAGCACTGCAGACAACTGAGACCAACAAACAACAAATCTTGGTTTTTTTAAGGGAGACATTGGAGGCATGATTTGGGCACCAAAACAGGGTATTTTAAGCCAAAACATGATCTTTTCCAAACCACAACCAAGTGGTCTTGTGCCTTAAAAAAAACCACAGCGCTGTAGGAAATAAAAGTTTGAACATGTCCACTAGATAAAATGTACAAATGACATATCCATGGTTTGCAGAATGTAAAAAGCCAACATTTTTTACTGATGATGAGGCTGTTTTTTTCTAACCTCTGCTTTTTGAAAAAAAAAACAAACATCAGTAGCCAAATGGAGAAATGTGTGTTTTATATTTTTAGTTTTCATGATGGCGCCTCCAGTCGTTGCTTTTTCCAATCTATGCTCTTGTCAAAACCACCAGACTCAATTGAGAAAAACATTAATTTTAGTTTGCTGAACACAGGAGATGCTGGTCTACTGCTGCTTCAATAAGTTAGTTAGTTTGTGTTATTGTGCGAGTTTGGTAAATCCAAATTAACCTTTTTAAACACCAAAGTCACACAATAACACAAACTAACTAACTGAATGAGGCAGCAGTAGACCAGCAGCTGCTGTGTTCAGCAATGTTAAATCACTGTTTTTCTCAATGGAGTCTGGCTTTAAAGAGAGCGATGTATAGACCTAATTTTCCTGTTGGAAATCACTGTCTCACATTAAGGTAAAGCAGTGAAAATACTCTCAATATAGCGTACACTTACACTGATATAGATTTTTGTAGGTGGGACTTTTTTTAAGTGGCTAATATAGGTTTTGTTGCTGACCGTCCACAGCAGTAAATTGCTTAGTTTCCATGTCTGACTCCAGCCTGCTTCTCCAAACTGGAGTTGTGCTTGCTGACATCTACTGTGTGCAATATACTGTCTATGGATAAGTACCCCATACAACCCCACTTCAAAAAATCAGAATTATCCCTTTCAAAACATACCTGCAAATGTCTACACCCATAAGCTAAAAAAAAGCTTTGGTCTTCAGTAGACCCTTTTAGGGCCGACACCACCACAGGGCTGTAGGCTACATAGGAGTCTTAAAATGTGGTCTTGTTGTGTTACTGGGAGCCAGAATAGAAGGAGTCATGGCTCAAAACTAGCCGCCACTGCCTGTCAGAGACTACTATGGTTAAATGTGATAAGAGGAATACTGGATTTCTCTGGAACGCTAACTTTTTAGCACATTTGCTAACGTTAGCTTCCATAGCAAAACAAACTGGAGGAAACTGTTCAAGTGTCGTCCTCCTTTGTAAGATTGCCTTCCTGTGACATCATCCATCCACTGAGTGAGAGCATACGGGTCGGCCAGTCTGGTCCGGTTGGTCAGGTTTTACTTATTCAAGTAACACTGGCGGTCCCGGAGAGTGAGTGACCTGACATGGTGCGTTGGTAAATTCAGTCTGACGCTCGACACTAAAATGAGAGCCCTGTTAGTCGAAGAAACAGAGCGTTATATTTCTATATGAATTAACAAACGGTTAAATTAATCACACATTCACTCCGCTCTGCGCTCTGCTGCTCCGTCTCCACAGACAGAGTGCCCAAAGTGCTCTCTGCCACTCCAACAGTGCGGTACATTGTGACAGTGTTACGAATTTAGTTCACTACGGCAAACGGAATGGATATTTCCGAACGCACCCTATTCAGAGAGACTCACATCATCTTCCTCCATTGTCTAAAACAAGCCAACAGAACTTGCTAGCTAGCGCAAGCTAATGTCTGTGGAGATTTGTTTTGACTCCAGCTAAGCCCTGCCCACCAAAAACGTCACACTGTTTACTAACCCTGAAAGGGTCTAGTCCTAGTGTAAAATGCTGTCTGTCCTCGGCTTTTAAGCTCACTTGACAGCACAGGGTTGTTCAGGTCAAGCAAACATGTGCCCACTCAGAGGCTTGAAGGCAAGACAGTACAGGAATCCTCCACAAGTATGATGCTCTGAATCATAACTTCTTTCTCTACAAAAAAGTTCAATTACCTATTAAAATTCTTGAAATTAAATCTATTCTGTCTTTCCCATCGTGTCAAACATCATTCTGCACTGTGAAGGTCAAACATCTGAAGTGACAGGAAGCAAAGCACATTCTTCAGTCGACGGGGACTTTAGTATGAAAAGGATGTGTTTTCATTTTCAGATTTCAGTTGCACTTCAAAGTCGACACGCTCATCATTTGAGATTAGGTAGATAACTCACATGTCTCTTTCTAGTCAAGTACAATTCTTTGGATCCATGAAAATAAATATTTGTAGCTACATCTCCCCAGCTGGCACCAACTTTTAATGAGTCATGACACGAGGAAAAGCAAACTTTTAGCTGTGATATTACAACAAACGCAACCACAGTACGGTCTTGACTGCCGTGTTTTTCCTGAAACTGTAGTTCCCTGCACCTCCATGTACCTTAATTGTGTGTACAATAGAAGAAGCTTTCCTCCCTCTGTCTCCCTGACTGGTGTCTTGTTTGTCTCAGTGAAGGATGAAGCTGCAGGCAGATCAGAAAGACGCAGACTCTCTTTCTTCCTCTCTGTCTCTACAGTAGAGTGCTGCACTCTGTATGGAAACAATGGGTTTGTCAGTAAAGCTTGTTTGCTTCCCCCACCCCCCATTTTCCTTTAACAACGAGAACATCTTGAGCTCTTCCTTCAGTTTGCCGCTCGCTCTGATTCTCCTCGTACCCGGAAACTGGCAGAGGATGCTCATTATCTTGCCTTTCTGTTGTTGTTCTGCGAGTGTGTAAAAAGTGGGCAATTACAGTGCGTCTCTTGTAGACAGCCAAACCTTTCTATAATGAGGAGATCTCCTTAAGCAGGACACACTGTGTGTATGTGTGTGTGTGTGTGTGCTGTGTAGACTCTGTGAAATCGTGAAGTTTCCATTTAATTCAAAGTCTGACCAATAAAACACAACACACGCAGGTTCAGTTTGTGCTGTTTTGATGTCATGAAGCAGCGCGGCATGAATGCGATGTGTTTTGTTAATGGGGAAGACGTCCTCTAGAATATATCTGCACAACAGCGAGGGGAATGATTCAATGCGACGCTAGGAAGTGTTGGTACTGTTGTTGCTGTTTAAATGGGGGAAGAGAACAGCTTTTGAGATGAAAGCATCAGAGGAAACGGATGCGTTCAGTTTTGATCTCTGTTTACTGCATTCAGCGGATCCCTTGAAAGGATTTAAAGTGGTAATCAGTGGGATAATGGTTTGTTATTTTGTCTCCAGTCGTGGCGCTAAGCATTCACTGCTCTGGTGATTTTTGCACGCCATTTCCCAGCCATCAGTTGTCATTCAAAACGACGCACATTCGTTTTGTCTTCATCATCTGCTCAGGTGCATTTTCGACTAAGATGGCTATCGCTGCTCACATTAAGCACCCATTTCTTCTTCTATTCATCATGAGCAAAACTGGAAACAACGCTTCCTGTGTGCTCGTATTAGTTTCCTGGCACTGTGCCAAGAGTTGTACGTGTTTCTCCTGAGATGAGCCCTCATTGTGTGCATTGTTGTTTTGCTTCTACACAATGAAATAATCACAGGGGAAATGTGCTTAATAAAAGATAAGTGAACTGATTCACAGCCTGACAGCGTCCTTGTTGCATAAACTGTGGATGCTTGATTTGAGAATAATAGATGGAAAAACAATAAGCTTTTTGTTCAAACAGGAGAGAACAATAAGAAAATCAAAATATATTACAGATGTATTATATTTAAAGCTCCAGTAATATATTCTTTTAATGTAAACAAGGAATCCAATGACTGTAAGCGCTGCAAATTAAGAGTAGGATGATATCTGGTTTTATGGCAGCTCACAATAAGTTGAATCAGGATATTTGTAAATGTCTTGTCCAGCGACACCCAAAGACACTGCCGGGCAACCAACAATAAGACAGACTCTGCAAAAACACGCTGCATATGCACCATACACGTAAGATGTTGGACCTGTGATGCCGAATGTTGAGTCAAACAAAGTGTCAAGCGATTCAAGGACAGTTACATGAATTGATTAGAATAGAAAGGTTTTGAGGAAAAAGGGGGATTAAACAGATTAGTTAAAAAGATTTCAGAGAAAACCCAGAAAGAGTAAAAGCATCGAGCGGTCAGGGATTAAGCTCAGAAAGAATGTGGAGAAAACTGATTAGATAAATGACTTCAGAGAAATAAGAGGTGCTTATGAGTACTGACGGGGCGAGGTGTCCGTCAAGGATCCACTTTGGCCTTATGTGGTTACTTTTATTGTTTGCATATTCCTTGATATGTTTTTCAAAATTTCAGAACTGCTGCCTGATTAGCTCAGTCAGAGTGCCTCACTAAAAATTCAGGAGCTCCTAAAGGAAAAGTCAGGGTACAGAGAGATCAAGAAAATGAAGGAGCAGAGACGCAGTGGACAAATGTTTGACAAAAAAATGTGAAGGAGCAGCCGGTATGACAGGCAGAGCTGAAGCAAATAAACCCGCTGTATCAGGCTACGTTTTA
This sequence comes from Epinephelus moara, assembly GCF_006386435.1. Classification (NCBI taxonomy): domain Eukaryota; kingdom Metazoa; phylum Chordata; class Actinopteri; order Perciformes; family Serranidae; genus Epinephelus; species Epinephelus moara. The sequence goes on from NC_065508.1 coordinate 28,003,883, forward strand.
AAGCTACACTGAAGACATGGGTAACATATTAAACTAGAGGACCTAAGGCGTCTATTGGTATCAACTGTGTTTAGTTATCTTGTCAGAAAGGGGGCCAAATAATGCTCCAAAGTTACGCTAAGGACACACATATGTGACTACCTCTGCTTTTCAAAATAAGAAAACAAGGTCTTAAGAGTAGACACAAGTACAAGATACTAAATACATGTGGAATAGGATTGATTGGATTATATTCCCAGGAGGGTGTGTTAGGTGTGGATGAGGGGCCCACTTTTGAAAACGTTGTCCCCCTGCTTGTATTTCCTGGCTGGCCTGCCTTTGCTCTATCTTCTTGTTTCGTAATTCATTATTTTTTTCTTTCCCCAGTTTGCTCCCAGTACTCCCGCGGTGTCTTCGCCATCTTCGGCCTGTACGACAAGCGCTCGGTGCACACGTTGACGTCCTTCTGCAGCGCCCTGCACATCTCCCTCATCACGCCCAGCTTCCCCACCGAGGGCGAGAGCCAGTTCACCCTGCAGCTCCGGCCGTCCATCCGGGGGGCGCTCCTGTCCCTCCTCGACCACTACGACTGGAACAAGTTCGTCTTCCTGTACGACACCGACCGGGGTGAGTGATGAGGATCGGCTGCTTTTGTCTTTCCTTTGAAAAGTTGTATAAAAGTTGGAGATGGTAGTGCCAGTGTGTGTGTGCTGTGCTTTAAACAACTGAATGAACTGATGTGACCAAAACTCAGAACAGTAACAACACATGACACAAGTCTGACGTTTTATATTATGCCACAGAGATGTGTAATCCCCTTGAAAATGACAGGTAAAATTTACAGTAACAACAAAATGGAGGTAAAAAGCAAGTCAAACTGCAGTAACTCCACTTTGTGCTTTTTAATCTCTGTCCTCTAGAGACTGTCAGCCACTTACTGCACTTTGTGCCACAGAGAAACAGACATCTAGACAGATAAACCAAGAGAGACATATCAAGTGAAAGCTTTGGTGAGATGGCTGTGGCCGGTCTTGGCTAAAGCTGTAACAAAATGTACCTGCTGATATTTTCCTGGCTGTTATATTTTATTAAAGATATTCATATTGATGAATCAACATCTTGAGAATTCTGTTGGTTTCTCCACGTAATGACTGGGACACTAGCTAAATCCCATGTCTGTCAGAAGCACAGTAGCGAGTTATTATACTGCCACAAAAACTCAGAGGCAGGAGGTCAAGATGGACTGATGTTTGCACATATAAAACGACAGCAGTTTACAACCTGTCTCCTACCAGTGCTATGCAATTGTTCCGACAGATCATAATTTCGAAGCCGCAACAGCACAAAAAATGTCCCATCGGACCAAACAGCCTGATATCCTGAAAACAAATGGGCGTTGCTGTAAAGGGCAGTTTTCTTTGAGTATTTTCTCCCAAACAGAAGCTCATGTTGTGTCCAGATTGCCAGTCCACACCTGTTTTCGGTTCAGTCTATTGGGGTGTCTGAATTATGAGCAGTCAGAACAATGGGCAGTCCCCCATCTACCAGTCAGTGTTGGTGTCTTTTAACCATAACTATGATCTTTAGCTTTAGTTGGCTCAACTTAACCAAACCTTATCCATAAAGATGGCGGACAAGATATTTGTTTTTGGTCTGCTGACAAGACCAATCATTTTTTTCAACTATTAGGACCTGTTGGATTATCTGCATGGTTTAGTACAATAAATCTAATTTTACAGTATTTCAAGAAATGTCTGACACTCTCAAACATTACATTGACCTAAATATAGGTATATTCATTCAAAGTAATTGATTTATTTACATTAAGTGTAGAATTCTGTCAGTAGACGGGTACATGGTGTTTCTTTGCCCTCGTGCGTCCTACATGGCGATCACAGAGGTGTGAATGGATGTGCTCGCTAAAATAATGGCTGTTTTTAATCCACAACATGTCTTGGGGCCACCAAGTGATCAATATTGCAGTGCAGCTGCTGTTAGAAGTGTTGTGGATAGTGTTAGACCTCTCCCTCCATATGTCTCTGGCTCCACTCCCCTCCTGAGGACCAGGGCAGCGTATTTCTCTCATCTGTGTGTGTTTCTCCCTCTTTGGATTTTTTCTTTGTCCCCTTTCATTTTTTTTTTTTCTGTCACCCACCCAGTCTTCGCCTCTGNTGCTTGGATCGCATCTCCACATCTCGCTTTCATACATTTTCCAGAAGGTAGTCAGGGGTGTTTCATTCTCTCTCTGTGGTGCTGTGGGGGCTGCAGTGAGTGTTTGAGCAGATTGGCTGTACAGGAGCAACAGAGTGAGGACCGTATCTGGATGGCCTCCCTTCAGAACAACTCATTCCCTGGCTCTTTTTTCCTCTTATCTCAGGTCGTACACGCTTGACTGGGTAAAAAGCCTCCTCTCCTCTCAACAAAAACTACTTGTATCTGATCAAGTGTTCTCCAAAAACACAACAAAGGTTCCCCGCTGTAAGACTGTGCTGCCCCACAGGCACACAAGTAGACTTTTAGGTTGCTTAAAGCCTTAATCTGGCATCACGACTGATTCAAGAGCAGTATTCTTCCGTAAAAGGAATACAGATGATTTTATGTGTGATGTCTCGAGACTTAAAGGAGAAATTCACCCCGATTTACGTGGATATACAATCAGTTTGATGGTAATTGTAGTTGATTGAAGCAATAAATTCCTCATTGTGTGCTGTACTGAGTTTTCCTTCTTGCACAGCTGTTATTTCAGTCCCTACATGCACCAGGATGCATTGCACCTGAGCTCCTGACGCTAAACCCCCAAATACTCCCCAAACCTGCCCAGCACATGGAAGTAGGCATCTCAAACACGGCTCTGTTTACAAAAAGTAATAACTTACTTTACTGTTCCACTACAACACCGGAAAAACAACATAAATTTGATAACACTAGTGTTATCAACAACAAACATGCCTTATTGTATAGTCCCTGGAAGCTGTGTCTGAGCACCACAGCCAAAAGCTATTACTTAATCGGCCAGTGTTCTGTGACAAAAGTACTCGCTCAGTGATCATCTGCCCTCTCACCCCCGCTGGCCTTGGTTTATTCTTTCCACTTTATCTGCAGGGATCCTAAAGAAGGTCTCCAGTGATTTCCCGACCGGCCTCAGTTTGCCCAAAAACTGCTTACTGCTGATAAACTCAAGCACATAGGGCACAAGACATATTTACAAAAGTTAATCTAGATGTTGATCTTTATCTTAACTTCAGACTCGACAGAAACAAAATAAAACTCAGTAAAACCATTGTGGTTCATTAGTACACTGTTCCAACAATCACCAACTGTGGTTTGGCTGAAATAAATCCTTAATTCACCGGGTAAGATGTGTATTTCCCTCTTAGTCATTCATTGGAGGCAGGAGCAAAATTAAATGACCAAAAAAATGTACTCAGCCAGTCATCAAAATATTTATCCAATGTTCTAACCATAGTCTCAGCACACCTCTGTCCAAGTGAGGAGCAAAACGTCCAAGCATCATAACGCACACATGGGCTCTGTCTGGTTTGTAGTTCAGTGCAGCAGAATGATTTCAGTTATCTTCCAGTTTAACCAAAGGCACCATCAGTCACTGTTAGCTCTCTGCAGCTCAGGTTCTGGATGGTCCCCTGTCAGTGGTGCCCTGTTGTATGGCTCAACTGCAGCCTTGGTCGCTTTTCGTTGTATTTTCTCAAGTGGGCATAAATACCTGAATATATGAAAACATTCTCACTCCGACCTCGTCACATATCGACCTTTGGTCTTGGACTTTTCATGTCCAGATACAACGTGCAAGGTACCCTGGGTGCGTTTGTTGTTGACGTTCTGGGATGCCGTGTCAACTTCAGCCTGTTACATGCATTGTCTTCTTTCAAAATACACTTCCGTTTTCACAGGAAATTTACAGTTTGCATACAGTCTTTTTCAAAATAAAAGCGCTACGTCGGTTAATATGGGTGTGTTGGTGTTATCCAGTGGTACAGTAGCTAGTTTAGGCACTAAAGTCACTAGCGTACCTTAGGACCCGTCATAATAGTGTGCACAGGGGACCGCTGTAACTACGTTATGCCACTGATATACACCGATACCAGTACATCTGTGAGAGGCTAATATTGGCTGATAAAGTGGGGCTCTCATCACAATGACCTGGTGCCCATACTGACACCTTTACAATATTTATATTTGTCTTGTCCAACCAACAGTCCAAACATCAACATTATTATAAATACATTAAAAATAATAAAATAATTCAAAGGAAAAGCAGCAAAACTTCACATTTGTGGTATTTAAACAGTCAAAATTTGGTGGTTAGTTTAATTTATGTAAAAAAAATGCTAAAAAGTGCTTTATATACACTTCATGTTTTATATATATAATCAAATTGTTTATTTAAACCAGTATGAATATTACTTGTACACAAAGTAGGCTTGAGATTATATATCAATTATAAATAATTCATTTGATCAAACTGCCAACAGACAACACATCAAAGAAAGAGTGAGTTACAGCACATGAGGATTATGGCACCCACCATAGCGATACAACACCACTTTATCCTGTTAAAACAATCCTCACAACTTGGAGTAATTCTTATAAAAAACCCTTTTGATTCTTTTGATCTGACGACCCTTACAGACTAAAGGAATATGAATAATGTACAGGGTAATCAAGGAATGGACACATAATTCCAGGTAGCCAACCCACTTTTATACATCTGAAGAACCTCTATAAAATAAAAAAAATGAATTAACCCTAAAACTGGACACCATCATACTAATCATTCATTTCACAACAGAAGTTCACAACATGTAGAAAACACAAGCAAGAAAATTGAAAGCTTTAAAAAGAGACAGTTTAGTATTTGCAGGAGCCTGACTTCCTGTAACAATGACGGCCCTGTTGCTGTCTCTGTCCGTGGTGCTGAAACCAGTAAGCAGCCAGGAACTTCTTTCAGCTGACTGATGGCTGATGTTTGAGCTCTGCCATTCTGCTGAAGTTGTTGTCATCCTAACAGCAGGAAACACCGGCTGTCAAGGATATGAAAAACATGACTGGCTCAATATGGGTACTATTACCAGCTATGGCTGTATTGAGATGACCTTGACTCACGAAGAAGGAAGTGATTGTTTTCATAGCAGATGAACCATTTTGTTGAAGAGCTGCAGCAGTATCTGACGGCACTTTTCAGTTGTTTCATAACTCATATTGTCATGAAACATTTACAGAAATGTTTATTGATTGCAATCATCTGCTCAGTTTTACTCATCCTCCTCCTCATAATGTGTCTTTTATTTTTATTAATGTCCTCGTCCTACATTTCTGTCATTTACTTTTTATTCCGTCCACCATCTCTTTTGCTGTCTGGTTTGAAAGCAAATTTCTGCACAAGCATTTTTTTTTTTACAAGTCTAGAAATCATGCGGCCGTCTCTCTGCAGTTTTGCAGGAAAAGCAGAGTCAGACACCGTCCTTCAGATTATTATTATTATTTTTTTAATTTCCTGTGGAGTAAAGTAGGAGTGTACTCTGGCAGTTTTTCTAACGAGGACGACTTGCATATATTTAAACCTCAACTGTGTCATGAGGAGTTGTGTCTTTGTTGGAGGGGACAAGAGTGTGTGCCTGACCGTATATGTACATTTTAGTATGCAAGTGCTTCAGAAGGCTTTTGGGTACAGGCTGCAGCACTTTGGCCTGAGGATTTTTTTTTCGCACACAGCGCCAGGCATTCATCCAGTATTGACTATAATGTAGAATCAGCCCACGCATGGCTGAGCTCAGTCAATGAGCGCCAGTCTGACTCCCTGCATCACAGCACCAGAGATATAAGAGGGCTGGTTACTGTAGCTCTGTGCTGAGAGCTGCTCCTCTAAGCTTCCCCCTTAAACACCAACACACACTCACACAGGGAAAATAATTAATAAAGATTATACAAATGAATAAAATACAAAAAGAGTCCAGGAAATGTTTTAGAGAGACAAAAGAAGGAGAGGACGAAAGAGGTGAAGATAGGAGGTTAGAATAAAATAAAATGAATACAAGACGAATCCAGGAAAATGTTTTGGAGAGAAGAGGAGACAAAAATTAAAAGGAGATGAGAAGAAAGGAGATAAGAGATAACAAGAGGGTACGCAAGGATAAGAGAAGAAAGGAGAAGATAGGAAACAAGGAGGTAGGAGACAGGAGGAGAGGAGAGGATACAATGAAGGAGGAAAGTAGAGGAGATCAAACAAGGAGGGGGGAAAGGAAAGGAGAAGAAATGAAGGGGAGGGAGAGAAGAAACGAGGTGAGGAAACAATAAAGGAGAGGAACCAAGAGGAGAGGACATGAATTGGATTTCATTTCCTCTCCTCTCCAAAGGACAAGATAGAAAACAAGAGAAAAGGAAAGGAGAGTACCCGAGAGAAGAGGAAACAATGAGGACAGGAAAGGAAAGGAAAGGAAAGGAAAGGAAAGGAAAGGAAAGGAAAGGAAAGGAAAGGAAAGGNGAGGAAAAAAGAGGAGAGGGGAGAAAATGAGAGGAATTAAAAGAGGAAACAAGGCAGCAGGGAAATAAAAGAGAGGATACAAGGAGGGAGGAAAGGAGGGGAAACAAGGAGGGAGGACAGGACAGGAGAGGAGAATAGATGAGATGGGAAGAAACAAGGAGGTAGGAAAGATAAAGAAAGAAACAAGAGGAGAGGAGAGCAAAGCAGAGGAGAGGAAAGGAATGTAGAGGAGAGGGAAAAAGGAGGGAGGAAACAAAAAGAGAGAATACAAGTAGGGAAGAAAGGAGAGGAGAAGAAATAAGGAGGTAAGAAAAGGACAGTACAGAAAACAAAAGAAGAGGAGAGGAAATGAGAGGAAGTTTGAAGAAAGGAAATGAGAGAGGAAACTAAAAGAAAAACATACAAGGAGGGAGGAGATGAGAGAGGAGGAAACAGGGAGGTAGGAAAGGGGAGAAGAGACAAGAGATGAGAATAAACAAGAGGAGAGAAAAGAAGAGTAGAAGAAAGGAATAGAGAGGAGAGAAGAGGAGAGCAAAACAAAGAGAGAGGAAAAGACAGGAGAAGAAACAAGGAGGTAGGAAAGGAAAGGAGAGGAAATGTGAAGAAATGAAATGAGCGAGGAAACAAAAAGAAAGGATACAAGAAGGGAGGAAATGGGAGGAGAGGAAACGAGGAGAGGGGAGGAAACAAGAAGAAAGGGTAGGAGAGAAGAGAACAGAAAAGGAGAGGAAACAGGGAGGGAGAAAACAAAAGGAGAGGATGCAGATTGGGATGAAAGAATGGAAAGAATGGAATAAAGGAGAAAGTAAACAAAAAGAGAGGATACAAGGAGGGAGGAAATGAGAGAAGATTGAACAAGAAGGGAAGAGATGAGAAGGGAGGAGTAAATGAGAGAGAAGAAGAAGACAGGAACAGAGAGGAAATGAAAGTAGGAAAAAATACATTAAAAAAAAAATAGAGAAAAGTTGAGGAGAGGAGAAGAGCCAAGGAGGAAATAAGGGAGGAAAAGAAGGACATAGCGAAGGAAACAAGCAGATCCACCTCCAGCAGATGGACTGGTAACAGCAGTGTGAAGAGGACATGATGATGTCTCTTTTTAAAAGCATAAGCCTCTCTGTGGAGAGCAGGAGGTGAGAGTAAAGGACAGACTGAAGGAGGAAGGACGGATGGAGGCTCAGTGGACAGGCACTGACAATATGCATCAAACTGGAGGGTAAAGATGGGACAAGAGGGACGGACAGATACTGAGAGGAGGCTGAAATCACACACATAAAGCCAGATGTTCACTTCCTCTCCTCTCCACAGGCTGCAGCTGCTTCCATCTAGTGTCCAGCTCCGCTCCAATCAACACAACATGCGTTAGCGTGCACATTAGCTCGTGGCTGTGTCTTTGACGCTGATGCTGATTGTGGATGGCTGCTGCTCCACATACAGCCTCGGGGCTACACATTTATCAGCTGGTAATCAGCTGGCCCTTTGCACGCTTTGCTTGCCTCGGCTGCCACCACTGCGGCTTCCTGTTCCATGCGCTGTGTGTACAGCGTGCGGCACAATAGGACATGATGAGAGATATCACAGACGCCGTAGAAGCAACCCACTCCAGCTGCTGATTTGTATCTGGGGAGATAGTGGAATAGTTTCTGACTCCCGATTGTGATTTAGTTTCCTACTCTAACCTTTTTAGTAATTTAATAACAAAAATGAAGCTCTTTTAGTTAAATTTGAAATCATAATATCGATAAAATCATAACAGCTAGCGAGCTTGTGTATCAACAGATCCATCTCAGTGACAACTGAGCATGCTCCATCGTCCCCAAGCAGAGACATATTGCTCAACATGAAACAACCGACTTTATTTACAAATTCACATGACTGGGAGCCTGGTTTAACTTCAAGGTGGGAAAAGGCCAACAAAACAAAACAAAAGTAACTCCATCTTGGCTCTACGTGTCGTGGCCGTCTTCCGAGATGAGCCAATCACCTGCTGGAGCCGGTAGCCGGTGCACCGGTTGTCTCTCCGTGTCAACACATTGTGCACATCAGGCATTCTCACACTGACTGGAAAAGACACAATCGTAACACTTCATCTGTCGATGAGGACAGTTGGAAGAGTCAGTCATAGCATACAAAATACAAAATTTGTTGGTATTACATACAGTTAAAAGTCACCGCACCATCAGGACTCTTCATAATAAGCTTTTACTCTGCAGTCACGTGTCATGTCGTGATGAAAATGAGACCGTTCAAAACATAATGAGCCAATTTTCCAACTTAGTTTTATTTACAACGTAGGTCATGTATTGCATCATAGCATCATACCTCTGCCCTCTATGAGAATGAGTCTATGGTAAACCAGAAGGACAGGAGCACACAGGTACAATGACACAAACTATGGTTTCACCCTACAACACGCTAACAGTGAGACAAAACAGCTGCTCATTTGTAGCAGAACGGCTCCAGTCAATACAGTCAATAGCAGCAAAGTAGCTGCAGCTACCACAGGGAGTCGTTTTCATCCCAGCCCGTGGCATCCCAGCCCTGCACACAGTCCCTCCTTTTTATTATGTTTATTTGTCAGGGACCATGTATTTCAAGCAATAAGAAGAGACGCTTTGTATCAGATTTAGCCACCGGCTACTGTCTGTCTGCGGTCCCTGGGCGGGCAGACACAAACGCCACAAAGTAAACGCAAAGGTAAAGAAATAAAGTGAGTTCACACCGGGAGATCTGGAGACTTTGAATGTGTTGAAAGCAGCCGTGGTTGTTTTTCTGTTCTGAGTTTTCCTCCTCAGAGAGAAAAACAGAAGTACAGTGTGAACATGGACTGAGATTGATCAATTAACAGAAAGTTCTTCTGCTCAACAACTACGTGTGCCCTCGAGAGAGGATAGAAGACACAAAAAGGATAAGATGGGTAAAGATGAGCTTTTCTGTTTAATATATGGAACTGATGGTTGGTTGTAGGGAAGTCAGTGTCAGTACAGATTGAACCTTCTCAGTAACTATCCTATGGATCGCCATGAAAGTATCTACGCTCCCTACAGGATGACTTTCTATAAAGGTGGGGGACGCTCTGCTGTTCCATCTAGTGGCATCATAAATACCGTATTGTAGTATATCAACTGGGCTTGCTTGAGTTTCTTCAAGACATTTCACCTCTCATCAAGCTTCTTCAGTTCTAACTGACTGGTGTGGAGTCGCAGGGTTTAAACTCTGTGTGGGTGTGAACCCTTACAGAGTCATTAAGGTCGTTTACCCCAAAGACCACCCCTCAAAGACGCTGTAAGGGTTCACACCCACACAGAGTTTAAACCCTGCGGCTCCACACCAGTCAGTTAGAACTGAAGAAGCTTCTTGATGTCCAGTTGCCTACGATATAGCATTTAAGTTTACCACGACCTGGATGACTGAGAATCTTCACCGACATCTAGTGCCATCGTCCACTCATTACAAAGGCTGGTGGATATTTCCTTTTGTTTTATCCAGAGTTTGGTGAACAGCACAGAACAGTCAGTATGTTTTTGGTTATTTGCAGGTGAATAACATCTAGTTGTCTGTTAAAACTGGACAAAATTTCATTGACAACTTGAAGCAGATCATATCATATACTTTGTTTTAGTGGCATTTTGATGTCTTTATGTTTTTCTTTCATGTAAGGATCCTGACACACTAAGCAGACGTTCGGCAATTGGTCAATGTTGGGCTGTCGTTGAGCGTCTGTCGCCCTTGGTTTGGTTTGGTTTGTTTTTCTTTTTTTTTGGGGGGGCCAGTTCAGTCACCCTGATTTGCAGCTCCGCTTAGTGGATGAGAGGAGAAACAGAAGTGAGGAAAGCAAACAACGAGCTAAAGTCAAGAGGGTGTGAGATGGAAACAAACTAGTTATATGGGGTGTTTATGCCTCTGCGCTGGGGATAGCCATGGCCAGAGGCATTGTGTCTTCAGGTTGTATGTATGTCTTTCCGTCCATACATCCGTCCACACGTCCACCCATACACCATTCGTCCCATTCTCGTGAAAGTGATATCTCAAAAACGCCTCAAAGGAATTTCTTCATACTTGGCACAAACATTCACTTGGGTTCAACAATGAGCTGATGATGACAATAATTGGATTTTGGTGGTCAAAGGTCAAGGTGACTGTGACCTTGCATCCATCTCATTCTTGTGATACCTTAAGAAGGCTTTGAGGGAGTTTCCTCAAATTTTATACAAAGTGAACTGATTAGAATTTGGTGGTGGAAGGTCAAAGGTCAAGGTCACTGTGACCTCACAAAATGTGCTCTTTGACCATAACTCAAGAATTTGGTCAGATACTAAAATGGTGACACAAATTTTGAAACTATAGGTCGTTTGTGCTGTCGGAGGGAAGATGTGTGTGTGAGGCATCCAAGTTTTCATAGGGAACTGCCCATTGGTCCGACAGCCCATTGGTTCTACATCCCATTGTTCCGACCATATTAAACTCATTGTTCCAAAGTCCGTTCCGAAATCATCATGATGCCCTGTGGTTAAGGTCTGGTTAGGTTTAGGCACAAAAACCACTTGGTTAGGGTCAGGAAAAGATCATGGTGTGGGTTAAAATGAAAAAGAAAGTGACAAACACATAAGCCGGTCGCGGCGCACCATACGCCCGCCGCGAGCCGTTCAGCACCGCGGACAGTCGGACTAATGGGATGTCGAACCAATGGGCTGTCGGACCAATGACATGGACCCGTTTTCATAGACATGGATGTAAACTGTCAGAGAAACTTTACTGGTTCAGAGAGGCATACAACTGTGAAGCAGTAATTTTAGTTTTTTTTTGTTTGTTTGTTTGTTTTGTTAGCCATTGAGGTTTTTAGCAGAAACAGTTTGTGAATGTTTGTGTTATTGTCCGCTAGCGCACAGTAGTCACTTTTCTATCAACATTGAGATGTGTTGTTAATGTGCTAACTGGCTAACTAGCTTCTTGAATCCATTCCATCAGTCTTCCCATTTCCCTTTTCGAATGACGAATACAGAGTACTGCCTCCTGCTGCTATGGAGAGTTATTTCCTCTCACATAGGTGCAGAACATACATGCTAGTTGGCCATCGGCTGTAGTCTTTGCAGTGTGTTCCACTGTAGCTTTTTAGCCGAGACAAAGGCGACATAAGGTGACAGAACAGTCGGCCTTCATTGCCACTTGTTCTTCGATGTTGGTTTCAGTGTGTCCAGACCTTCACAGGTTATACATGATCTCCAAGTCACTTTTTTTTTTTGTAAAAGGGATTTAAAAAGTTCATCCTTTCTTACATTTCAGTGTTGTTGTGCAGGTATAGCAATGAGATGCCTTGCAGTTATGGCGTCTTTTTTCATTTTCAGCTGAATTTGTCGCTTTTGTTTTTCCTCTAAGTGTGCACCAATCCACAAATGTGCCATTTTAAGTTGTAACAACACCAAAACTCAGTTTTGATAAGCTTCAAATGTAATCCAATGCTGGCCTTTCAAAAGAGAAAAAAGGCAAGCGTCCTGTTGCAGACCATAAACCGCAACATCTGCGATTTTTTTGGTTCCAGCTGGGGACCTTTGCTACATGTCATTTTCCATCTCTTTCCCCTCAGTTCCTGTCATCTCTCTAATGTCAACTGTTTATAAAGGCATGAAATAAGATATTAAAAAAATGTGTCTGTTCCCAAAGCCTCGCATGGGAAAGACCTCGTGACAGCACATTTTGAATTTCATGCTCTTTTCTAGCTTTTGCGACGTGCAACCCCATTTGTCTTTTGTCATAACTGAGAAAAGGAACAATGACTGTGTCTGATTCAAGTCCCAATAGTTAGTCAAAATGCCATGAACCAGCTCTACCAGGAGTAACTGAGGACATTCTGAGATGATACATGCATGTGGGAGAATGTGTTTGTCGTCTCAACCAGCAGTCCCTCCTGGCGCCGACATCCCTCTAACAGGGAGCAAGGGGCTGAGGATGGGATGGAGGAGGTGGAGAGGGAGCCGGGTTGCCAGAGCACAGGTTAATCCACTAATTGGGAGCAAAGGGAGACGGGTTGCCAGATTGTGATGGCCACCAGGAGGGGCCGTTTAAGGGGGACATCTGTTCCTGCTGGAGAACAGCCGCCCTCACAGCTCCCTAGTTTCCTCTCTGACACTCATCTTCTTTATACACAAACCTGACAGTGTGCCCCCCCCCCAACAGTAATGTTACATCCTACTCATGGAGGCGAGCCTGTTTCACCGCCTGGACCAAAAGCCAGGATCTGGCTGGAAAAAGATAAAAGCTTGAGAGGAGTTTGCTTCAGCATGGTGTCTTTTAGTTTAGAGAAGGGTTGTCTTGCCAAGGATCTTGTGTCAACTAAAGCCAGTTTCTGAGTCAAACCACCAATTATTGTGTTTTATCACTTCACATGAGCATATTTCAGCCAGGAAGTATACCAGCCTCAGTTTCATCAGTAAACATATTGAGGAGCTGTCACACTGACACGGACTAAAAAGCATTCAGGAAGCACTTAACGTCTAACACTAGAAAATGGATCCAGATCTGCCTCAGAATACACACATAGACATCAACGGGATACATGTGATGATTTATATTTTCTAGTTCTCTTGAAGATAATGAAAATGTTCTAAAATCTCACAATCTGAATGGAACCATGTGGAGTTCTTACACACTATGAGCTACAGCACAAACCTGATGTTTTGAATATTGGGTCCACATTTTTGTGTGTCTTACAAAGTTCACATCAGCGTGAGGATGCATATGTAAGTGGGTCATGGATGTATTAAGATGCCTGGATTCAGCAATGAATGTGAAAGTTGTTCAGTGGCACATGAAGCCAAGATGGTTCAACTGCGGCGTGTAAAATTACCCAGATGATCCGAGGGTTTATCAGCACCACTTCTGCACTGTGCAGCCAATAGAGCAGCCACTCTAAAGACTTACAGTGACTGAATGCGACTGAGTGTTGCAGAGTGTCTTACTTCCACCGGCTGAATGGCTAACTTCTGGTTTAGCGTTCTGCTAAAATGAATGCGGGTAAAATGATTTGATCTTGCAGCTCTTCTGGACTTCGGAAATTTTATGGGGACCAAATGGATCAAATCCTGATAGTGAAATGAGTCATTACCCTCAAAAAAATGTATGCATTGATTTACAAATGTCTCTTTCGCAATTTAAATCAATGGGAAAAAGCAGTACCACTGTTTGGCCACTATGAAAATTGGCTTCAAAGCCCAACACACTTCCCAGGGGCCTCAAGTGCACAAGCATGCGTGTAACACAAGTTGGCATTATTGCTGTGTAATTCCACTGAGTTACAGCTGATGGCGATAACGAGCCTAGAAACATGGCAATGCTCCAGTGCAAAGTAGAGAAGAAGAGTGATCGCTAGCAAAATGGATGTTCTAATATATTCAAAAGTCTAATGTTTTGATGAAGTAGAAAAAGCATTTAACATATTTGTTGGGCATGGAGTGGGCGCCTCGTGTTTTGTGATTAAAAACCGAATGAAAACCCACTGTCTTTGTTTGAGAGGAAACTTCGAAATACTTTGCTGTAAATGGAGGGGAATCCACAAATAGCCACTCTTTGTTCCTCACGTGTTTGTTAGCCTGTCGTCGACCTCTCAAAAACACTTTCTTAACATCCATAACTTTGCTTTTGAGATGTCACCTTTGCCCCCGTCATTTTTACTACGGCCACTAGAGGTCAGGTGAATTTGTTTCTTTTTGATGAAACTTTCCACTTCATTGATTTGAAAATGTGCATTTGCTGTTTGTTCATATTTACAAAGGGACGAGGGGTATATCAATGAATATAGTAAGTTATTAAGCATACTGAGCTTATCTTTGCCTACAATGGATGGTACTCACATTAAACATTATTATGTATTAGGATCCAATAAATATATTGAACAAAAAGATACTCATAAGTTGTGTAAAGTTAAGTTGTGTTTTCTTTTCCCTTCTTTGATGTGTCTTGTCCTGTGTGTCTCACTGTATCAGGATACGCCATCCTGCAAGCCATCATGGAGAAGGCAGGACAAAACAACTGGCAGGTCAGCGCCATCTGCGTGGAAAACTTCAACGATGCCAGTTACCGACGGCTGCTGGATGATCTGGACCGGAGACAGGAGAAGAAGTTCGTCATCGACCTTGAGGCTGAGAGACTGCAGAACATGCTGGAACAGGTGATGCCACCACAACATCAGCATTTGTTGTTATTTGTGTGTCTTTTTGTCAGAGCAGTCAGACTAAATTGCAGCACATTACTGTAGACAACAAGTCCAGACAACCGACCAAGCTAGTCAAACTTGTTTGGATGGGAAAATGAAGGTGAATGGTAAAAATTTTACGCAAAATGTTCATTGTAAATATCGATTACAGTTTCCCATGAATATATAGTAAGAGATAATGGACAAAATGGTGCCCACTGAAAGTTGGTTCCCCAGGACATACCATGGATGTATGAAGAGAATTGGATACAGAGTTGGGGATGGGGCCCTGTTCATTGCTATGAAAGTTGCTCAGTGGTGCATGAAGCCAAAAAAGTACGACTTCCTGTGTATAAAATCACCAACATCTTCTGCATCCTTGGGCCAGCAGAGCAAGTGCACTTGAGACTTTCGCTGGTGGAGCAGTCAACTTCAGGTTTGGCACTCTGCCAACTTAAATAGGGATCAAATGATTTAATCGTGCAGCTCTCCTACACTTGTAGACAATTGTTATCAGACAAAGTGGATCAAATCCGGATAGTGAATTGAGTGATTTTGCAGGGGTTGTGATGCTTAGAAAAATGTATCCACCAATCTCGTTCTCGTTCACAATGTATGGGAGTAAGTCTTTATGGGCCCAATGGCATCACATACAGACCTGGAAGTCCTCATTTCATGGTTTGACCACTATGTCAAATTGGCTTCAAAGCCTGGTGCTGTTCCTGGGGGCTTGGGACACCAAACCTGATCTTCCTGGTTTGCTTCATGTTCTGCAGCCTGTGTGTTGCTTGTTAGTGTCTGTGCCTGAGCTCCGCCGCCCATCCCTTAGACTTTACATTGATGAGAGATGATGTTAGGCAGTTAACAATCGTTAATCTAGCCTTTAGGAAAGTTGTCGTGGTTTAAAAATCACAATGCAAAGAGTAATACTTGACTTTGTTTGCAGTTTGAGGTGCTCAGCACATTTTACAGATATCTCTTTTATAATATTGGTCTATGGGGAAAATGCTTTTTGGGCCACAGGGGACTGGGATGTTGTGGTACCTCAGATGGGCTCTGTGACAAATTTGTAAAAAAAAATAAATTAAAACAAGGCTGACCTCTCATGCTATATCCATACCTCTTAATGCATCAATTCAGAGCCAAACATCCTGGCTTAGCTTTGACCTGGCATACTTGCTGTTTGCCTGATTTCTGACAGAATTGTCAACTCGATACACTCTGAATGTTTTTTTAATGGTTTCCAGGAAACTGTTATGATGCAAAGGCAACTGTGTGATAAGTAACGAGGCAGAGAATATTTGTTCTTTTAAGATGAGAATGAGAACGACAAATGTAATTAGACATTTTGCGTGTACCTTAAATCTAAAACTCTTAGTTTCCATACCATAAGATCAACAAAATCACTTTAATTACTAAACTTTTTCACATTCTCTAAAATGCAACTGCAGGACCCCAGAAGCTGAATATCTACAAAGAACAGAAGTTAATACTTTACACAGTTACTGTTTGTTTCACTCTGTTTTTTCTTTTTTTTTTCTCGAGTTTGTTTGTGCTAATTAGAAAGTTTTGAGCTTGGAAACAGTCTGTTTGGATCTCCGGTGGTGTTAGTTGGCATGAGCACACTCAGAATACGATGTGTGCCTTCTTCCTCCTCCTTCTCTTCCTCTTCACCCCCTCATCCCTCCATCTTTCCCTGGGGCAACTGGTGTCTCTGTAATTGTTCAATTATTCAGGAAATCTCCACTCTGACATCTGTCATAGTTCTAACAGTTTACTTTGCAGATGTGTGTAAGTCGGAGAGTCTCTTTGCCCCATGCAGCAGCAGCAGACTTCCTGCTCAATGACAGTGTGTAGAACATCTCACAAGTAGATGTGATTGACTGTCATACTTAGAGCTTGTGGGATGATAGTCTTTTTTGTAGCGGTGGTCAGAGTGAGACATAAACATCTATTTTAGCCTGCATTCATTCCAGCTGTCATCCTGTTCATATTTGCATCTTGCCAAATTCTCCTGGTCCTGGACAAGGATTTGAAGACGTAATTGGGTCTCATTAGCTGCTTATTAACAGCACGGTCAGTACATATCAAGGCTTATAGGCAACCAGATGTTACTTTGAATGTAATCTCTAAATGCAAACCTGTTTCACTTACAGATGGGACTTTAATCCGCTGGCAGCTAATTTGCAAGCTGTACAAATTGTACCATAGCTGCTTAAAGTTAAAATTAAAGTCCAAGAGGTGTCCAGGTAACTGAAAGGTACTGTAAAGCCTCTTTCAGACATGGACCTTTTTATGCATCCGCGCCAGTGATAGCCATGGCCAGAGGCAGTTATGTTTTTGGGTTGGCTGTTCATCCGTATCTATGTACGTGCCATTCTTATCAATGTGATATCTTAAGAACATTTTAAGGGAATTTCTTAAAATTTGGCACAAATGTCTACTTGGACTCAAAGACAAAGTGATTGGATTTTGATGGTTAAAGGTTCAAGGTCAAGGTCACTTTGACCTCTTCTGTCTCATTCTCATGAATGTGATATCTCAGGAACACCTTGCGGGAACTTTTACAAATTTGGCACATACGTCCAGTTGGACTCAGGAATTAACTAATTAGAATTTCGTGGTCAAAGGTCAAAATTTAGGGTTGCTGTGAACTTGCATCTGTCTCTTTCTCATGAACTGATCAAAATTTGGTGGTCAAAGGTCAAGATCACTGTGGACTTGTGTTTGCCACATTCTCCTGAACACAATATCTGAAGGACATCTTGAGGGAATTTTTTCAAATTTGGCCCAAATGTTCACTTGGACTCAAAGACAAAGTGATCAAATTTTCGTTGTTACTTTGACTTCTTCTGTCTCATTTTCATGAATGTGACATCTGAAGAACACCTTCGGGGAATTTTTTCAAATTCGGCACATACGTCCACTTGGACTCAATAATGTACTGATGAGAATTTGGTGGTCAAAGGTCAAAATGCAAGGTTGCTGTGAACTTGCATCTGTCTCTTTGTCATGAACTGATCAAAATTTGGTGGTCAAAGGTAGAGGTCACTGTGACCTTGTGTCCACCACATTCTGTTGAACACAATATCGGAAGAAGACCTTGAGAGAATTTCATCAAATTTGGCACAAATATTCACTTTGTTTCAGGAATGACCTGATGAGAATTAGAAGGATGAAAGTCAAAGGTCAAGGTCACCATGACCTCTTTTGTCTCATTCTTGTGAACGTGATATCTTAAGATCACCTTGACAGAATTTTTTTCATATTTATTTTATCATATATTTTTCAATATCTAAGGAAAGCCTTCAAGGAATTTCCTCAGATTTGGCACAAATGTCCACTTGAAGTGAGGAATGAACTGAATTTGATGGTGGAAGGTCAAAGGTCAAGTTCACTGTAACCTCACAAAACATATTTTTGGCCATACTGTAGCGGGAACTGCCCATTGGTTCGACAGCCCATTGGTTCGACATCCCATTGTTCCGACCATATTAAACTCATTGTTCCGAAGTCCGTTCCGAAATCATCATGATGCCCTGTGGTTAAGGTCTGGTTAGGTTTAGGCACCAAAACCACTTGGTTAGGGTCAGGAAAAGATCATGGTGTGGGTTAAAATGAAAAAGAAAGTGACAAACACATAAGCCGTGAGCCTGCAGCGGGGCACCATACGCCTGCCCTGAGCCGTTCAGCACCGCGGACAGTCGGACTAATGGGATGTCGAACCAATGGGATGTCGAACCAATGACATGGACCCACTGTAGCTCAGGTTTTCATAAGCTGACAAAATGACACAATTTCACACAGATGTCTACTAGGACTTGACGGGTTGGCGGAGGCATACAACCCCAAGGCGGTGATTCTAGTCTGTAACTGTGTCAGTAATATGTTGGTGTCGTATCTGAATAAATGACCAAGTCACATTCACCAGGTGGCATCTGTAACATTTCCAACATGACACAAGTCTGCACTGAATGTCATCACATTAGCGTAAAGGCTGCAGCAGCACAAGGTTAAATATTCATGTCTTGTTCTGACTTTTTAAAGAGCACTGTAATAAATGTATCACTTAATGATTATCTCTAATGTCTAACAAAATCTGCTTGATAAATCATGGAAAATTGCGAAAGAGCAAGAGATTCCTCTCTTATAAGATCAGTCTGGTAAAATGATTTCCCCCTCACAGTGCAGAGTAAAGAGGTAAAAGTACACAAACAGGTAAAAGTCTCACACAGGTGAAAACAAAAAAACCCGGCACAACTGCAACAATAATCAGACCAGTGTTCCCTCTATTTTTCACTTAAATTTCTCTCATACTCATGATGATGTAATAATAGGTTATAACAGAAAATGCTTGTCTTCATTCACATCATTATTTTCCAATTCAGAGTTGTTTTCCAGCGGTGACATCTCCCCTTCTCACATCAGATGCCAAATATCACACCAGCTTCTTCAGACCGGTCCTGTCATGTCTGAATGAAGCCGCTATCATGCATCATATTCTGTGTCTGAAATGGGTTGAGAGGGGGCCTGTTATGCTTTTCATTATTGTCTGTCATATATATGTATATATACAGTATATATATATATATATATACACATATA
>NC_065508.1:28024259-28048439 GCF_006386435.1 Epinephelus moara
ATTAATTAGCCTACAACGCAACTGCTGACGTAACTGACACTAACCGTCAGTTTTGATTTGATTGTTGATTGCAATCAGCTGTGAGGCGGAGTGATACATACACAGTGAAATAACCGTGATGTTGTACTCCAATATCATCACGGTTTTACTGTCTCTCGACCAATCAGATTGCAGGGCCGGAACTAACTGTTGTATAATTTAAATTAGGGGAGCGTAGAACTGCTGGTTGTTCTATGAGCTACACAGTGTGGAAGCAGTACCAGGTCATCCGGCTTGTTTTAAAGGTGGCAGTGGAACCATTTTGGCTCCATGTACACTGAGCAGTTGAGGTCCCGCTGCCAGCTGTATCCAGGTCTCTTTAAACATCCATGGTGAACACAGGTGTTCCAGCATAGACTGGACTCAGCAATGCAATGATTAGACTTTGGTGGTCAAGGTCATTGTGACCTTGTTAGTCCCATTCTTGTGAACGCTATATCTCAAGACTGTCTTCAGGGATTTTTTTTTTAACTTTGCACAAACGTCCACTTGGACTCAAGAACAAATTGATTAGAGCTTGGTGGTCAAAGGTCAAGGTCACTGTGACCTCACAAACCAGGTTTTCAGGCCGTAAGACAGGAATTAAAATGGTATTTATGACAAAGCTTCACACAAATGTCTAGTAGGATATAATGATGAAGTGATGCCATTTTATATCCAAAAGGTCAAAGGTCAGAAAGACTTTTCTGGCCATTGCTTAATATCATACCTCAGGAACAAACAGACAAACGGTGCTGCCTCATTGAAGATGTGTGTTTAAGCATTCATGTTCTCACAGACATGGATGTGAACTGTAAATGCAACTTGACTGGGTAGCGAAGGCATACAACCATGAGGCGGTAATTCTAGCTTAAAGATGCTTTAAAAATTCTGACACTATACTGAAGCACCAGAATTAACTAGAATTACCACCCTTGTTAGTAATCCAGCCTATGCACTGTGAATAGTTTGATGTAACTACTTTCAACTGCTGAGATTGTCTTAATGAAACCCTGGATGGATGAACAGAGCCTTCAATATGAGCAAAATGACTTATTTTCGACCTCTCAGCAGTGTGGATTGGATGCTAATCTCTCCTACACTGTACATGTTGTGATTCTAATCGATCTAAAGGATGTATTTATATATTTTAATCTTCCATTTTGCAGCTGGAAACATTCACAGACAGCAGAGTTTCACTACCTGCTGCTCAGGTCTTGATAGCATGTGAAGCTGTTGGGGAATTGATATCAGTCTGAGCTTTCCTGAGCGATCCAAAGGATTTTTTTTTATATTTTAATTCATACCCTTATTAACTGGATGTCCAGTGGGATTTCCCAGCAGATGTCAGCTTTCAAAATCAGTTCTTATCACCGAGATGCAGCTCTGCCGTTGTACTTGTGTTGTGTAAGAGTGTCGAGAAGCTTTGTCATGTCTCTAAAAGCGTGAAATGTTTACTTCCTCAGTGAGACACAGACGTGACCGCCTGTTCATTTGTTTAGACGTCCGATCCTCTATGGAATGAATCTCGATGGTCCCACCGTGTCAAGACACACACACTCGCCTGTCACACGCATCATTTCATGTAATTAACGTATGCTATACTGTGATCCAGTCAGATTAACGTTGAGCTCTGCTCCGCCTCCTCACAGATCGTCAGTGTCGGGAAACATGTCAAAGGCTACCATTACATCATGGCCAACCTGGTGAGAGAAAATGACTTCTGATGGTTTCTTTGTCTGTTTGCTTCTGTCTGTCATCTCTCTCTTGCTGTCTCATATCTGTGTACTGTCTCCTCCCTGTGTTTTCCCCTGTGCCGCCTATAAGAGCAGATGATAGAGCAGACAACAGACACACATTAGCAGGATTCACTGAAGTGGCTGACAAACCAACCAGAAAGACTGTAATCATTTAGATTTATGAGCAACAGAACACCCAATGTAACCACAATTATATACTTCATATTCAAATATAATAATATATTCTAATTTCTTATTTTCTTTGGTATTGTTTGTCATATACAGATATGAAATAATGATTTCTGGGTAAGGAGCTTGAAGTATAAAAGCTTTAGAGTTCATTAGATACAAAGGAAACTATCCACCTTATTCCTCGCCCCTATGATGCTCTGCGTGAATTATGGGTGCGTACTGAATCAGAATCGGTGTTTCCGGTATATGCTCATCCTCTTCAATAGAGTGATTGGGAAATAAAATATGTGAAGCACACCACCTGTTACACCTCAGACAGGATACCCCTGCCATCTCTGTCAGCCATCTCAAGGCATTGGTTGTTTTCCTTTTTAACCAAGCACATTAGCAGTTAGTTTGCTGTGAGTATGTTAACATGATGGCACCTGAGCTAGCTTACGGTAACCATCTTCTCCTTCTTAAAGATGATTTATTATTTTTTTATGACTCATAAACAGACACTTACACATGTGGCAAACATTAAACATTATTCTGTTTTAATTTTAGCTCCATGTAAATTGAATAAATGTGATGTTTCCTGGTTAATGCTCCACTCGTCTGCCTTAACGACGCAGTTACTGCTGATTTATTAAATCTGAGTTCTACTGAGTGAAACATGATTTCAGTAATATCAATAATGTAAAGTAGTTAAATAAATAACCTCTGACATTCCTTTTATATGTTATGAAAAAACTAAATCAGTAACACATACTTTATATTTACATACTTCTATTTCAAACTCTTATTCTTACCTCTCATAATTCTCTATTCTTTACATGTGAGCGACTATAACGAATCGCACTTTCCCCTCGGAGGTCAATAAATTATTAGTCTGATTCTGATTCTGACTAGATGACTAACATTGAACACATAATTCAAGGTATGATGCTGAGTTTATTTTATAACCAGCAATTTTCTAATGTGGAATGTGAGTGCAGTCAGACAGGGAGAGACGGGGGTATCACGCTGAGTGACAGACCTGTCATTCCAGGTGTCATTCTCTTCTACAGATCTGATTTAATACTTCTCTGCTCTACAAACTCCTTTTTTTAAAAAAAATTTGTTATGTCATTCCAAGCATGTGAAAATATAGGGTATGCATTAGAGTAGGGTGTGCACGAAGATACAGGACGAATGATGCCCCGTATTGATTCTGTAAGGGACAGTGCATTTTATTTTTTAACACTGGACGATCCGGTAACGTTATACAACACAGGGGGCGACCTATTACTGTCTGTAGGCAATGGAAGCTGTACCCTTGGTCACAGGAACAATCTTTTTGTTCTGGCTGCATGTTCAACACTGTGGTTGAAGCCAAGGACATTTTGGAAATGCAAACTTAACATTAGTTAAACATCTGTTAAAAACAACGTGGTACATCGGCACACAAATGTTAGGGCACCCCTGGTCAAAATTTAATTTATGAATCATTAAGTGAGTAGAAGATGAACTCCAAAAGGCATTAAGTTAAAGATGGAACATGCTTCTCAACATTTTAAGCAATGTTACTGTATTATTTATGTTTTGTACAATTGTTAAGTGAAAAAAAGGAAAAGAGCACCATGCAACAGATTCGGTATCCCAAGACATTGGAGTTCTCAGACAACTTTCACCAGTGTCTCAGACCTTAATGAGCTTGTTAGGACTCTGGCTTGCTCACAGTCATCATTAGGAAAGGCCAGGTGATGCAGATTTCAAAGCTTTAAACATACTCTGATTCCTGAAACCTTGTCCCAACAATCAGCAGCCATGGGCTCCTCTAAACAGCTGCCTAGCACTCTGAAAACTAAAATAACTGATGCCCACAAAGCAGGAGAAGACTATAAGGAGATAGCAAAGTGTTGTCAGGGAGCTGTTTCCACAGTTTGTGATGCCATTAAGGAATGGCAGTTAACAGGAACTGTGGAGGTCAAGCTGAGGTCTGGAAGACCAGGAAAACTTTCTGAGAGAGCTGCTCATAGGATTGTTAGAAAGGCACATCAAAACCTCTGTTTGACTGCAAAAGACCTGCAGGAAGATTTATCAGACTCAAATGTGACCTTCTTGGACGAGTCATCAGAAGAAAACCTTTCCTGTGTCCTCACCACAAAACTCAACGTCAAGAAGTTTGCAAAGGCACATCGAAACAAGCCTGATGCTTTTTGGAAACAAGTCCTGTGGACTGATGAAGTTAAAACAGAACATTTTAGACATAATGAGCAAAGATATGTTTAGAGAAAAGAGGGACACCTGTCCAACTGTTGAACACAGGGGTGGATCGATCATGCTTTGGGCTTGTGTTGCAACGCAAAACTTTGCTTCAGGGCCTTTTTTGTTATTTTGAAACAGTAAAAGATTGAAATTAGAAAGTAATCTTGCTTAAAATATTGATGAACTATGTCAACTTTAACCTCATGCCTTTTGGAAATCCATTCATTTTCCACTTACTTAACTACTTACAGTAAACAAAATTTTGATCAGGGGTGCCCAAACTTTTGCATACAACTGTATCTGCTAAAATAAAGGTAAATTACTTTCAGAAAGAACCACTGTTGGCACAGAGATTAGCCTCTGGGACTAAGGACTAATGTTGGACAATCAATCAGCAGTTAATGTGTTTAACTAGCTCACTGCGAATTTCAAGAACTTCTCTCTTCTTGTATCACAAGAACACACACACAGAATATAAACTTCAAATGCAGAAATAGCAATTACATTGAATTACATTGTAAACACCATGAAACTACACAAAACTAACACTCCAATATTTTAAAATGCTGTCTTAAATTCTTCATTGAGGCACAATGACTGGAGCCTAAAATGAGATGAAAATAAAAGATAGCTTCCAGCAGAGTTTTTTGTCATGGCTGCACAGAAATCCTCTCACTGAGCATTTTGTTTTAATCCCGGGCTGCCTCACCACATTTCAGGGCTGTCAGAAGTAACCTGAGCGTTTCAGTTAATGAGGCATTCATTAAATTAATTACAGAATGAGTCAATGACTGAAGGGCTGAATCCAAATATTTGGACTTGACCTAATGGGCATGTTTTCTGGAAGTCCAACGCTCTGCAGACTTTCTGAGAATCTGTGTTGGGTGCAGTCATGCTGCAGTACAGGAAGTGATGATGTAATGATAATATATTAACAATAATGACCCACATTGTTATTTTGGATTTATAGAATGAAGGTTTATTATTACAAACAGTAAATACTCCATTATTTATAGCATTTAAATTAATATTCTGATATATTTACATGTATATATATGCATATGCTAATTCATGTCCCTTAGCCTAAGAATAATTTTAGGTCTTATCTGTTGTCATTTTTGTGACTCTGTAACGTGCAGTGGTTGAGCAGGGACTGTGCTGTGAACACACTGTCACAAACTACACTGTCTTGCCCTATTAGTGTTGATTAAATAAGATTAATTAAAGAGTAATTGTGGCCAGGTTAATACCCACAGGCCAGGAGGACTAATGCTACCAACTAAGGAAATAGGGTTACACATACAGTACCAAAGTCAATAACCTCAAAGCAAAGGTTCACATTTTAAAACAGTATTCACATGCCCATATGTGCATTGAAGGGGCCACTGTAATCATCATTTAGAGATCCCTTGCTAACACGATTACAGTGTAAGAAACAAAAGCCACAATCTTTGTTCTGCCGAAGCTCAAACTGGGCTTCAGCAGCTGGAGTTAGTCACATCAAGTGGGTATCTTCTAAACTTGTTTCGCCCGGGGGCCACTTTTGCAAAAATGAAAGGAGGCCAAGGGGCCAGTTAATAAGCAAACATTAATAATATTTATTGTTTTATATAATAAATGAAGTTCCTGTTTTCAACCTTTCGACGTTTGCTGTCCTCACTCATCTTTGCCCAGAGGCAAATCCAGTTGCAGCAGCCCCACAGGTCAGGTGTGCACAGGGGGGTGTATAAGATTTGAGGACATTAGGGGCGAACCCAGGACCTGTCGGAGGATCCGGTGTATCCTCCCCTGGCACTTTTTTTTTATTAACAAGCTTTATTTTTAGTTATTTTTTTATGCACTCTGGCACCTTATTTAAATTCAAAGTACAAAACAAAATCCCAATATGAATCAATTTATTTTGACTGTGATTTAGAACATAGTCAGCAGGCTACCCGGCACTGTAATGCGGGCCAAATTTGGCCCATGGGTCACAAGTTGAATATCACTGTTCTAAAGTATTTTCTAACTTTACAGTATTTCTATATATCTATATTATAAGACGGATATTCAACAATTCTTTTTTTTTTCCATATGAAGTCTTAAAGTTTGAACAGGCTCAGTGAGACGTTTAGTGTCACAGCAGCAATCGTATAGTAAATAAGATAACCTTGCTGACGACAGATTGAAAATGTGCAACCACATTTTCTGCCGACACTAGATGTCAAACAAACGCCAGAGATTGTCGTATTACATATCTGTGAGCTGTTAATTCACCACTTCCGAGCAGAGCAGAGAGGATAATGTTATCTCAGAGTCTTACTGTGCAGAGTTACTCCTCCTCTGTGCCGCTGCATCACACTCGCAGCTCCCTGTCCCAAAGAGTAGCGTGAAGGTCAAGAGCGCTAACTCCACAGCAAATCTGGTACACTGCAAGGGTCAGCTTTAGTGAGATGTTTGTTGAAGCTTTGGCTCATTGCATTTTTACACAAAATATGGATTTTGTCCTCCTTCTTGTTAGAAAGAGATTTCTTCAGGGCCAGTATGGGCAGCAGGAACAATTACAGCAACCAGGGATTCTTCCAGTGTTTGTACGGGCACGTGGGTATTGTACTCTGAATGTCCTGAGCTGTTCAGAAGAATACTTGGGTTACAGGATCAGGGGCTTGAATTCATAACCATGGAAGCTATTGAGGTCTGACACCAGACTGCTGTGATGTGCAGCTCCCTCTGACAGCCCCAACGGAACATGATATGTGGTGTGATGGTCCTGGATCAGTGCTAAAAAGCATTTAAACCAAATTTTCACCTGCTCTTATTCACCTCATATATACAGTGGTTCAGTGTTGGTGCCAAACAAGTATTTTTTTAATTCATTGTTGCTGTCTTTTACTTGTTTCTCTCTGCCATCCATGGATTCAGCTCTCTCTTTCCTCTCGTTGCCTCTGAAGGGTTTTAAGGACATCAACCTAGAGCGCTTCATGCACGGAGGAGCCAACGTGACGGGCTTCCAGCTGGTCGACTTCAGCAACCCCATGGTCATCAAACTGATGCAGCGCTGGAACAAGCTGGATCAGAGGGAGTACCCAGGCTCGGACGCCCCGCCCAAGGTATGAGATCAGATCAGTGGTGCAGCACAACATTTGTCCTTTTGTGGTTTGGTGCTGCAGCTTTGAGCAGGGACCCTTTGGAAAACTCTTTTGTGGTGGATTCAGAGAAACATTTTGTAAAGGATCAGGTGGGTTTAGTCCCCTACTGCATCAGTGATTTCAGACGCTAGCTCTAAAATCTCAGATGTGAGTTTGTTTAAGAAACAGTGTGTAAGATTTAGGGGGATTTAGTGGCATCTTACAGTGCAACACATTCTCACTCCGACCTCGTCGCATATTGACGTTTTGGTCATGGACTTTCCGTGTCCACATACGACGTGCAAGGTACCCTGGGTGTGTTGGTTGTTGACATTCTGGGACGCCGTGTCAGGTTCTCGTCTTTCAAAGTACACTTCCGTTTTCACCCTTTACATACAGTCTCTTTCAAAATAAACACACTATGTTGGTACAACACCGCGAATAGACGTTTTTTGCACGTGGTTGGGTTTAGGAAAAAAGAACAGGGTTTGGCTTTAGAATCTGACGGGACTTGAAAAGCTCTATCAGGTGAAAGTTGGTGTTTGTTGAACCCATCCACCACACCTCCCGCCCACCTCATTTGGACTTTCGCTGCCTTAACTTTTGTCCTTGTCCCGCCCCATTTCCCCATGACGCTGCCGGGCGCCGTTAAACTGTTGTTAACTGTTAAAGGATGCCTTTTTCATTGGTTTCTGATGCTGCAACTCACTGCCCAAGCACCGGATTTCAACGACTTCAGACTGAGACCAGGCTCAATGGTGAGGATTGCAGATTGCAACCAGTTGAAACTTCTACCAGTCAGAATTCCTTCAAAATTAATTGTTCAGGAGATTTTAACTGGGAGCCAAATTCTCCACAGAGGTTGCTTCCTCTCCAAAACAACTGGGCCCATTGATTTAAACCAGTAAAAACACTGAACGAAGCAGTTTTGTGTTATAATATCCGCGTTTTCCCGACTCTGTCATCCCAGAGGGGCTGCTAGCTACAGTTGCCGTCGTGAAAATGTGAATCTAGAGCCAGTGTTTGGTTTGTCCATTCTGTGCTACTGTAGAAACATGGCGGTGCAACATGGCGATCCCCATAA
The DNA here is from genome assembly GCF_006386435.1 of Epinephelus moara. NCBI lineage: Eukaryota > Metazoa > Chordata > Actinopteri > Perciformes > Serranidae > Epinephelus > Epinephelus moara. The sequence continues at coordinate 28,032,629 of NC_065508.1, forward strand.
ATGAGGACCTGCTCAATATGTAGATATCAACGGCCCACTCTAACAAAAACACAACAATTTTTATTTTCTGGTGATTACACAATAAAGAAGACAAACTTATTATACCATATTCCATTTCTGCTAATATACCCCCCTAAATCCTACACACTGAACCTTTCAAAACGTTTCAAAATCTCTAATTTGATTTTCAGACTGTTGCGTAATGAGCTGAAACCAACAGCTACCTGGAGGATGGGAAATGTATCTAAAGCTGATGGCATGTGTTTGAGGAACAGTGGGCAGTCATGTAAATTACACGCAATTTGTAGTCAATGGACTAAGACATGCAAAGCCACGGTCCTTTTTAATGACTCCTCAGGGGGGGCTGGAGTTGTTGCAACAGCGAAAAAATAGCAGATGCAGCAAATAAAGATAACACGAGAAAGGACAGTGGCAGATAAGATGAAAAGGGTCTGAAAATATAGCAGCGTGTTTGCAAGGTGTGCAGACAGCAGCAGCAGCAGCACGCTGATACAGAAATACAGAAGAAACTGTCTCGGTGCAAAAACTAATAAGTATATTCAGATAATATGAGGTTGTATACACAAGGAACAGGCATCATCATCATCAGCAATCTGCTCAGCTTCATCTACCGCCGTCATCTGCAGAGATGTGACAGACTGACCCACTTCTTCTCAGCCACACAGATTGCAAATGGCACTGGGGCAAGAAGGCATCACGCCATGGTGGTCAGCAAACCTCCTTCGCCCCCTCCAGCAAATCTGTGCCCAACAAAGATTTCTATTTAAAAAAAAAAAAAAAAACAGATGCAGTGGAGTGGAAACGGTGTGAGTCAAGCAGTGTGTAGTATGTGTGCCTGATGGATTGGGGTGGTTCAAATTAAAAGTTTACACCACGGGGCGATATCGCATGACGTTGTGTGTGTGTTTGTGTCATCCGTGTGTGTCTGTGTGTGTTTGTGTGTGTGTGTGTTTCTTGATAAATTGCTCTCTCTCCTGGAAATCCACTCAGACTAAATTACTCTGCTCCCCATTAAGTTTGTCCACAGCCTGAGTCACAGTCAGCCCTTCTTTTCTTCTAATATATGAACACTGCCGGTGAGTTTAGGCCTTCTTCTGGCATGTTTACTCACTTTGCAAAGACAAATGTAATGCCTGGTGTGTAAAAGTTCCAGGAATCAGCAGGTAGTGGACTAATGAGAGATTCCTGTACTGTACAATAGGAAGCGTTGAAGACGCTCGATCCATTTCCGCATTTAAGTATCCTTAATTAGCAGTTTTTTTGTGTGTTTAATGATTTAAGTGGGGCTTATGTCACATACCAGAATTATGGGGGGCAAACATAAAACAAGGGGTCCTCCACCAGAAAATTTTGAGCATCGTAGGAACAGTGTGTAAGATTTAGGGGGATTTAGTGGCATCTAGTGGTGAGGATTGCACATCGCAACCAGCTGAAACTTCTCCCGGTTTGAATTCCTACATTGTTAATCGTTCAGGAGGTTTTTACCAGCAGCTGAATTATCCACAGAGGTCTGTTCCTCTCCAAAACAAACAGCCAGGGGTCCCATTTATAAACACTGCGTATGCACAGAACGAGTCTAGAAAGAGGCGTGCGCCACTTCCCTCGCTGAAGTTGTGATCTGTAAAAACAGACTTGATGGGAAAATCTTTGACACATGTTTACGAACATTTTGGAAACAGGAAATTGGCGACACAGATGGTGAGGTGGAGGCCTGATGGTAGAAATTGTTGAATATTTTTTGGCGCACGCCATTTTTGGCTTTTGTTCGTACATACATTTTTACTATGGATCCTACGCACTTTTATAAATGAGACCCCTGGTGATTTAAATCACTAAAAACACTGAATAAAGCAGTTTCACATTACAAATCAGCATTACAACATGTTACAACACGCTGTTCGGCATGTTGGAGACGGGCCGGTAGCTCAGCACCTGCTAATGTGTGCTCACTTTTTTCTCTGATAACTAATAATCCAGACATTCGGGAGGTTTTTGCTGTTAGCTAAATTATCCGCAGAGGTCTCTTCCAGGGGCCTCATTAATAACCATTATGTGCACGTAAAACGAGGCCTAAAAGAGGCGTGCGCCACTTCCGGTGCAGATGTTGTGATTTATAAAAACAAACTTGACGGGAGAGTGTGTGCACTGGTGCAGAAACTGACCTGTATGTACGAACATTTTGGAGACAGGGGACAGTGGCGATGCGGATGGTGAGGTGGTGAACTGAAGCCAGATTGTAGAAATTAGGTGTGAAAGGAGTCGTTATATGTAGAATTTATAATCTTTCGCCTCATATCATAACTGACTTTTATCCCCCCTTTTTTAAAAAAGATTATTTTTTAGGCTTTTTGGCCTTAAATGACAGGACAGTTTTGAAGCGTGAAAGGGGAAGAGAGAGACAACATGCAGCAAAGGGCCACAGGCTGGGACTGAACCTGCGGCTGCTGTGGCAAGGGCACATGGTGGTGATGTGAAAACAAAAGTAATGTTGTGACGAGTTGTTTGTTTTTAGGGTTACTGTAATATTATTACTGAAATATCATTAGTAATTAGTCACACTACTAGTTACTGGAAAAAGTAATGTTAATACTATAACGCGTTACTGCCCAACACTGATCCCAGGGTGAGGAATACCACTGACATGATCATTTTGACAAGCTGAGACACAATCAGTCTGATGCTGTAAACCTACCGTGGTGAGACTGGTAATCATAAAGAACCACTGATCAGGAGGCTCATCAACATTCGTGAGGCACTTTACACCGACCTTTTATGGTTGAATGTGGGCGTGTAGAGGGCCGGATATGAGGCTGATCCACGCTCGGATAATTCCTAGTTGATTTGGTGATTTATGAAAAGAAATTGCGCAGTGTTAGACATACACAGGGTTTTATAAATCAGAATATTTTTTGGCGCACAACATTGTGTCTGCACACACACTTTTAGTATGCATCCTACGCACTGGTTTATTAATAAGACCCCTGGTGGTTAAAACCAGTAAAAACAATAAATAAAGCAGTTTCATGTTTGGGTTAAAAATCATTGAGGGGCTGCTAAGTACGATGCCTGACACAAAATTGTGAATAACCATGTCTAGAGCCAATGTTTGGTTTGTCTCTTCTGGGCTACTGTAGAAACATGGCAGTGCAACATGGCGGACTCTGTAGACGAGGACCTGCTCCCTACACATACACACACACACATATATATATATACATATATATATATGTATATTTATATACATATAAATGGCTCATTCTAAGGTAACAAATACACAGTGATTCATATTTTCAGGTGATGAAACACTAAAGAAAACACACTTATTATATTATCTGCTATCTCTGCAAATATACCCACTCAAATCCTCCACACTGGATCTATAATTACCTTAATTTCCTGCAGTCTGGAGAGTTTTTAATGCACCAATTTTTGCCTTTTCTGCATCAATTCATTTTGTAAATGTCTTAAAAATTTGTCAAATAAAAGTCTTCTGCTACTGCCATATTTTACTGGCGGGGACAAATGCACTTGTTCTAAAGATTGAGCAGGACGTGTCCCCCTGTGAACCCCCGAAATCTGCACTGATGTGACTGACCATGGAATTAATCCGTCCCCCTGTCCAGGTCCCCGTCCCTAATTGCACTGAAGATGCTCCTGACTATTAGTGAGTTTATCCCACACCTCGACTGTTTGTGTGTGTTTCTGTGGGCAGCTTGTCAAAGAGTAACAGGGGGATAGAGTGCAGCAGTCTCTGCAGAGAGCCATAATGTCACAGTGAGCAGTGGGCTAATGAATAGGATTCACCCCCGGCCGGAGGCGAAGTTAATGAACTCCTGCTAGCCGGGATAATTAATGCCAGACTGCTACCCGGCTGGACAAAACACTCGCCTTTTCCCTTTCTTTCCCCCCAGCTCACACTCCTCCATCTTCCTTTCTTTTTCGTCATTCACTCAATTAGTTTTGTGCCATGCCGGAGGTGAGTTTTAGGGAAATGTACGACTCATGACGGAGACAGTGATTCTTGCAGACGCAAATAATCAGAGGCAACACAGAATCCTCAGGTCAAAGATAGATTAGGGGAAATTGGGAGGCATACACCATGGGGGATATGCTCTCTCTCTTCGCTCCCTCTCCTCCTTTCCATTTCCAGAAAATAATGAGCAGAGTAAAACTGCCGCTTCTCTGCAACAGCCAGGCTGTTAGGACGTACTGCTTGGCCCTGCAGAAACTCAGCGTGCTCTCAGAGGCAGCGTTATGCAGAGTGTGTTAAAGGAGATCTAACCAGCAAATGTTGCAGAACATTTTGCCTGTCCAGCTAAATCAGCATTTAATTGGCCTCATACCTTTTCTTAGTGTGTGTCCCCCAGCGCTGTGTACACCCAAAACAGACAGAGCAGCAGGTCAGCCTCCAGGTTACAGAGACTGTAATTTACAAATCACACGCTGCCTCCGTACTGTGTTTTTATTTCATTTTAATAAATCTAATAGGCCAGAGTTGAACCGTAATCTCTACTGCAGTGTTTTTATGTGATGTGAGGTTGTTTTTCTTGCTACAGAAACTTGCACAATAACCTGATGCCGCCGACAGTAACGTCCGTATCTTTTGTCTCCCAGTACACCTCAGCGCTGACATACGACGGGGTGATGGTGATGGCAGAGGCCTTCAGGAACCTGCGCAGGCAGAAGGTGGACATTTCCAGACGGGGGAACGCTGGTGACTGTCTCGCCAACCCCGCCGCCCCGTGGAACCAAGGCATTGACATGGAGCGTACTCTCAAACAGGTGAGAGAGGAACAGAGGAGGAAGTAAAGGAGAAATGCAGGGTGAAGGCTAGCCTGCTGCAGACTGCTTACAGATAAAACATCACACACTGATTTTCTGATTTGAGGAGACTCAACTTTCTTCTTTCTTTTTCCACTAAACTTTTTTGCCACAACTCCAGCGTACCAAAACAAAATTGAAGTGAACAATCAAGAAACAGTTACAGCTCAGAATGAAATAGATCAGGCTGCAGTGAGAGTCTCTCTCCACGGGATATTAAAAAATTGCAGGTTTATGCATTTAGTCCTTCTCAGGCAAGCTCAGGGGTTTAGTGTTGCCCAAGTAATGGCACTCCGCAATGCTGCAGTGAGTGTTCACAGCTCCACCTTTTAGTACCAGATCTGTGTGCTAGGTACCCCAACAGAGGGTGGACCAAAAATGGGGACGGTATGGAACGGTTCCATTGGTACCATCCACAACTTTTCACAGTGGAATGGAAAAAAAAAAAAGGTCAACTGAACTGAACCGTACCTGACTGCTCGGTGGAAACTGGGCTTAAGAATATTTTCTATCTAACTCTAGATATCAAATGGTCCATCTTGTTTTACTTTATTTACACAGAAAAATATTGGTTCCTCACATTAAAGCAGTGGTTCTGTGTCAGTGATAGCCGTGGCCAGAGGCATTACTTTTGGGGTTGTCCTTCCCATTTTTGTCAACGTGAAAGCTCACAACTTGAGAGATTTTTCTTAATATTTTGCACAACTGTCCACTTGAGCTCAAGGATGAACTAATTCAAATTAGGTCCCAGTGACCTCGTCTTTTTCATTCTCGTGAATGCAGTACCTTAAGAATGCCTTAATTTGGCACAAACATCCACTTGGACTTAACGACAAACTGATTCGAAATTGTTGATCGAAAGTCAAAGGTCAAGGTTACTGTGACCTCACAAAACATGCCTCTTGCCATTGTATGGAAATTTTGTCATAATTTGTGTATGAATTCTGGAGTTTTGGTCAAGATTTCATGCACTATGACAAAAAATTTTTAAAAAAATGTCTAATGGGGTAAAATTATGAAGTGATGTCATTTTATAGTGGCAACTTCACTGTGACATCACATTCTGGCCATCACTCAACGTCATATCCCAGGAACAGAATGGGAGACATTTGGTCAGATACTGAATTGGTGACACTAATCCTGGGTGTCCACCTTGAAACTGTGCTGATTGTATCAATCTTCTGTGCTGCTGGGGGGAGATGTGTTTGAAGCATCCACATTTTCACAGACATGAATGTCAACTATAAGTGCAACTTGACTGGTTTGTGGAGGCGTACAACCACGAGGCGCTAATTCTAGTTTTCCCTCATATGTATAGAAATATTCCAGGTTCGAAAAGGTAACATTTTGTGTTTCTCAGTAATGATTTAGAGCAGGATCCTGAATCTTTTTAAGCCAACATTTTGTAAGAAATTAATAAATTCAATTTATGTTTAAGTAAAATGATCATTTAGAAGCATATTTACTCATCCATTGTATTATCTAGCATTATTTAATGGCCCCCAGGCTCAAAAACGTTAACACTATACGGCTCTATACAGCACTATTTGAGAAAGGCACTGTATAGCATCTTTAAAAAATGGGTGTCATATCAGACCAAGACAGGTTCCCCATGATTATGATCCACAGAACTGCCTTTTGGTAATGTATAGTACCATTTTTGTTTACAGTGCACTTGTACTGATTTGCTTTTGTCACTGTAAAACACTTAGTAAAAAGCTGGTTTATTAAACTCCTTTGTTAAAAATGGATCCTGATCTGCTGCAGGTTTCCTTTAAATTAATTCTGTCCGCTGCTGTTTGATCACTGTGTGTTTGTATTTCTCTGCTCTCCTCTGTGTGCAGGTCCGGCTGCAGGGATTAACAGGTAATGTCCAGTTTGACCACTATGGCCGCAGGGTCAACTACACTATGGACGTGTTTGAACTGAAGAATAATGGACCCAGACGGGTAAAACATCACACCACACTGCCTACATTTGTTCAGTCAGTATATGTGAGCATGCACAATCTATCCTCTGCTGTCATGAAGTATCGGGGGGCTGCGACGACACTGTATGTAGTGTGGCATTTCCTATTATCATAAGTAGGTTGTGGAGAAAAAAAACTTCAGCCTCTGCCACCATCTCGGCTTGTGATGTGAGAGGATGGATGTGTGTTGACGAAATTCTGGGGAAAATGGGAAAAAGAGAGAGAGAGAGAGCACTTGTGAGAGTGATGGCGAGAGGATGAAATGAAATAGAGAGCAATCAAGGTAGAGGGGAGGAGGGGGAGGGGGTGAGGAAGCTGAGACGAGTTCCCATCAATCAAAAGCTGCTTTGGCCTGTCTTCCTGTGAACAGCAAGGGTCCTGTCAGGACATGGTGTTGAGTGTGTGCCTCTGTGTGTGTGTGTGTGTGTGTGTGTGTGTGTGTGTCACAGCCTCTCTCCTGCATTTTCCATGTTTCTCAATCATCCCAGTGCCCCAGCACGCAGGAGGTATCAGCCAATCACAGCTCCTCATTTCCTCTGGCTGCCCACCAGCGGCGGCCAACCAGAGGCCAGCTGGCTCGCTCAGCGTCTCCGCTCTCACTGACTTATAGCTGCTTATGGCTGCTGTCAAAGCTCTGTGTCTATTGTAGGATCGATATATCAGTTTGACACCATATTGGTTTGCAGATGTTGGCTGTTTATTAAAAATCACACAGTGCCACGCGGCTCCTCTCGTCAGACAGAGGACGCTAATATTGTGACCGCAACATATCATGTCTGTCAGTTCCACTCGGTCAGTTTGACCCTGAAGGACTTCTGGAAGACGACAGTAATGTCAGCTGAACATGAAATAGCTTCTGACAAAAAGAAGGAGCACAGCATTGAGCTTGAAATTGGAATCTTGCATGAGGGCGTTTCAGCTGAGGCGGGGCAATGAGTCAGTGTTTCCATCCATGTGTTGTCTTTAAGAGGAGTCACAGCATGATGGATTAATGTTCAGAAATTAAATTAAAACTTAGACTGACCACTTTACTACCCTGGAGTATTTAATTATACTCCTTTGCCAAATATTACAACCCTTTTTTTTCTTCTACAACTGTGTTCTGAAAATATTATTTGTTCTTCAGTTATAACGGCTCTTTCACATCAAAATTACAACTTTATTCTTCCATCTTTTATTCTACTAGTAATCAATCATATTCTTATGCGCTAATCGGCCACCCGCACACGCCCACACATGACTTTAAGCTAATGCAAATATAGAGGAAGTACAGTTCTTTCAGTTAAAGTAGTAATAAGTTTGCATGGTCATCTGTTGACAAAGTGCAGCGTGACGTATCCGGTGTGTGCAAGGGGCGGCACGTAACATGCGCCACATGACGCAATTCACCGCAGCGGCGCCGGCGTGTTTTCAGCTTTACTTCTAGGTAACTGCCAGGAGTTCTTTTTTTAATCTGATCAAAATGTTATATAGACGGTTAAGTATGATTCATATTTTAACTGAAAGTATAATTTAGAAGCTTCTCAGTATCACACAGATACAAGACATTCCCCGTCATTGGACCATTTCAATCATAATTCAATTCAAGCTTTACATTTTGGTCATGACAAATGTCCACTTTTAGGTCAAAAAGTCAAATATGCAGTGACCCATACATTTCCAATAGACTGCATGTCCAGAGCACTTTGCAAATTTGGAAAACACAAGCGCATTCACAGAAGACACAAATGCAAAACTCATAAATTGAAAACAACACAGCTGTTTAATTCCTGTTGAGTGACACTTGTTAGTAGAAAAGATTTCCACACACTTACATCTAGGCAGCATTTCACTTTATTGTTGAGCTTTCAGTCAGTTTGACCTTCATCAGAGCGTACAAGGTAACCAATCTCAATCTAATCATTTGCAACACACCTGTGCACAAACTCCACCTCCTGGGAGCTGTAGTTTTTTTAAGTACTGAATTACAATTTCATCACATAGTGAATGGGGCTTTGAGAGGGATCAGGCTAAAGCCATCATTAATCAGAGATCCCCAAATCTATAGCAAACACATCTCAAAACAAAAGTGTTATGAAAGGGTATCAGGTGAGAAAAATGGAAAAACATCTTGGATTACAGCTTAACTATCATATCAAAATCCTCATTAAGGCCAGTAGGCTGAAGTGCAACTACAGTGTCAATCCAAAAAAGCTCTCTTTGGCATATCTTTCTTTCCGTATCTCGATTGTGTTGAGCAACACTTCAGCCTTAATATATCTATGTCTCCATGTCACAGGTACAGCATAGGTTTCCTCAGGTGATATAATGCTAACATCACTGCATAGCTAGCTTCATAATACCCTAAGGTTAGATGGTGGAGTACATGAGTATGAAACTATGAAGATTCTAAACTTTATTGTTTATTTGTGACAATAACATAGCAATAATTCAAGCTGGGACATCTGGAGGGAGCTCGGAGTAGAGCCGCTGCTCCCTCATGTTGAAAAGGGTCAGTTGAGGTGGTTCGGCATCTGATCAGGATCCTCCTGGATGCCTCCTGTTAGAGGTGTTCTGGGCACGTCCCACTGGTAGGAGGCCCCGGGGCAGACCCAAAACAAGCTGGAGGGATTATATATCTCGTCTGGCAGGAGCTAGAAAATGTTGCTAAGGAGAGGGACATATATCTCGTCTGGCAGGAGCTAGAAAATGTTGCTAAGGAGAGGGACATCTGGGGTGCTTTGCTCGGCCTCGAGTAAGCGGGTGAAAATGGATGGATGGACATAGCGATAGTAAGCATAATTACCAAGCCAACAACTTTTAACTTACTTCTCAAACAGACACGTTTTAATGTCGATGCTGACTTCCATTATGGCTTTTGCATTTGTGTTTTTCAAATTTGCAAAGTGCTTTGGATATGCAATTTGTTCAAAACATCTCGGCATCATACAGACACACAGACACACAGGAACATTGAGACTTTCCTTTATGTTGTTTTGGAAAGTTACATCAAATTCTGCCGAGCAAAGAGCTCCACTGTGCTGCTCAGACACAAAGGGCTCCTCTAAAATTGCAAAGCAAGTTGTACACACTGCATTTAGAGTACATTAGTGAGTACACATGTACACATTCACCAATACACAATCTCATACTTAGTTTTCTCTGCAGATCGGTTATTGGAACGACGCAGACAAACTGGTGCTGATCCAGGACTCTCCGCTGCTTCCAAATGACACTTCTGGCATGGAGAACCGCACGGTTGTCGTCACTACCATCATGGTAAGAGACCGGCATGTTGTCCCCAACACACACACACACAGACAGACACACACTCACGCATGCAGTCATATTCTTTAGACTTTATTATCTAGTGCTGCTGCAGACCACATTCAACATGATACTGGAGGGATATGCAGAGTGGCTACACATCCTCCCTTTGTCACAACAACTGGACCTTAAAGTTCGGCGGTCAGCTGCACTGATATCCTTCACCTCCTTCTCCTTGTAAAGTGCCTCAGCTTTTAATGAGGTGCTTTACAAGTATGACTACAGCACTCTCTGTATTTGCACTTTAACAGTCTTAGACATCAAGCACCTTTGCATTCCTGGCTCATTCCTCGTGTTTGATGCTGTATTATATCAGTGATGCAGACGTAGTGTAATTGCAGAATCTACAGTAGAGTTTGACTTTTCTTTAGCTGTGTAAAATATCATCACTTGTTAAGTTTTGTTGCCAAACTTTAGAGCAAAGAGTCAGAGCTTCTCTGCCACTCGATGTCGTCACATGGAGAAATCCGTCATGAAAAGGGTAGAGATACCAATCATCCACCTATCGTGGCCTAAATTAGAGCACCAACAACATTTACGGTGTGGACATAATGTCTATGTATGCAGCCACATAGCCTACATTTCATTATACGTAACTCCTTGAACGTCAAATATCGTAGGATCTTTAGTAAAAGTATCCAGTGGTAGAGTGAGGAAGTTTACACGGATGCATATTCCTTTGCAGAGCTCAGATTTCATCGCTTCACCTGCCTTGAAGGCCCTTATATTGTGTGTGCTGTGACCGACCAGAGTTCAGGGAACACACATGCTTTGTTAGAACATTACCAGTAAAGAGACACTTAAAGAAAGGGGCTTTCTTTTTTACTACTCCAACAGAGACTTCAATAAACCATCATACAACTCCAGAATCAACCAACGTCACTTACATTCTCCTTTATTGCGCCAATAAACATCTCAAAAAGCAGTCAAACAGCTGCCGCTACTGACGGTTTTGTTCTCATTGCACAGATAAAAGAGTTCATAAAAGAGTTCCATGCAGCCACAATATCAATCAGAGCATTTTACACATGATAGAAATGAATGGCCTTTGCATGGCATGTCAATCTCTGGCTGTAGCAGTGACTCTGACATGGCTGACTACAGCAAAGCAGCCAGATTTTGAGCGTACATGTAGCAGCTGAGTGGAGGAAGGGGAGGAGGTGGGAATGAGAGAGAGTCACAGCTCAGCACAATCCCTCCCTCTTTTCAGCCCCTGATGAGGAACCCCATATTAAGAAACTGAGCCCCAGTTGGACGCAAGCAGGATATGAAAGCTCTTAATGGCAGAGTGATGGACACAACAACCCCAGCCAAAATGAAGCCCTAAAGACACTGGGCGAGAGGAGGGACACGGCAACTATGTTAATGGACACCCTGTTCAGAAAAAGTGAACAAGAAATGGAGCCACTCAGAGCCGTAATGGAGCCCCTCGAGAGGAAAATGAAATGCAAATGGAGGGAAAAAGACACTGTCTTTTTTAAGGACGGTGCTCGTGGATGGACACCCATTGAGGCTAAAATGGGTCCCTAACAGCACAGTGTCTGTTCACTAGCATAAACAAGCTCTCACTACACGTGTTTGTGTGTGTTAGAGTCATACATTGTCATGCCTGGTGTGTGTGTGTGTGTGTGTGTGTGTGTGTGTGTGTGTGTGTGTATGTGTGTGGCCAATCACAGCTTGAATCCCATCCTGATTTGAATTTGTAATTTTTCTTGCAAAGGACCCTGAACGATAACGTGAGGCGGTACCAGGATGTGAATATGCATTTTGTCTCACAGAGTTCCTGTTTGCACTAAATCTGTCACTTTCTCCGACTACCTGCTCCAGCGTACAGAACATTACACACTCAGACGGCTTCCTGTAAGCTTTAAAACAGCTTAGAAAGACTAATGCTCTCATTATCATCCCAGTTCATATCCATCACGCTTTTATGCAGCATGATATTATAGTTACATTATGACGGCTGCCTTTCACTCCCGCTTTAATGTTCATGAGAGTAATGTTTGTTTAAACTTAATGAAGTGTCCCACAGTTATATTGCATCGAGGCTGCCACCGTGTCTGAGGAACTTGTAAGGAGCAGTTATAAATGAGCACTTCAGCACGTTGGGAAATGCTCTTGTTTGTCATTAAACATTTAGGCTAGTTGCGCTCTGCTATCAGTGTTTGATTAATCGGGCCAATCATCAGACCTGTCTTGGTACCGTACGCTCTCTGTGTTGTAGTCAAGACCTACTTAAAGGGATAGTTCAGGATTTTTAAAGTGGGGCTGTATGAGGTATTTGTCTATAGTCAGTGTGTTACCTTCAGTGGATGACGTTCAGCATACCCAGAGTTTGGAATAGCAGGCAGGAGTCCCACCAGGGAGGCTCAGCATTACACTGCTGTGGACGGGGTTGATATCAAAATGTATTTTAGCCATCTTACAAAAGGCCCACCTAAAAATATCAGTCTAAGTGGACGCTATATTGAGGACCTTTGTACCGCTTTATCTCGCCGTCAGATAGCCCTTTTCTTTGGCTTTTCTCAACTGTAAATCGTCCACACACTGTATTTCTCCTCAGCTCAGCTGTTTGGGTCAGAAAGGGCTGTTGAGGGGTCAGACGTAAAAGAAACTTTACTTTAGTAAATACTATTATTTCAAAATGGTGTTTAAAGATAAAGATGGCGCGCCCGTGTCGGCTGCGGCTGCTCTGACTGGTGATAGCATCGGTCTAAGTCTTGTGTTTTTCAAGCCCGGTCTCACTCCGAAGTGATCAAAATATGGCGCTTGGGCAGAGACTTGCGCCATCAGAAACCAACAAACAAGGGCTTCCTTTAAATTCGGCATGATACATGGCCGGTTGCTGTTATAGTTTAACAGCACCCAGCAGCATCAGGGGGAAACGTGGGCAACAATCACCGACTTTCACCTGAGAGAGCGGTGTTTGTGTCCTATAAGAGTCTAAAGCCAAACCCTGTTCTTTTTCCTTGAACCTAACCACGTGCTTTTGTTGTTGAAGGAAAAGAACTTGCGGTATTGTGCCAACGTAGTGCATTTATTTTGAAAACAGACTGTATGTAAACGGTAAATTTCCTGTGAAAAGAGAAGTGTATCTTGAAAGAAGACAACGCATGTAACAGGCAGAACTTAACAGTGTCCCAGAATGTCAAGAACCAACACACCCAGGGTACCTTGCACGTCATATCTGGACCTGGAAAATCCATGACGAAACGTCAATATGTGACAAGGTTGGATTGAGAATGTGTTGGTTTTTCTGGGCTCCCGAAAAACAATTTATATCTTTATATAAACAATCAATATCAGTTTAAATATATGCTATATTGAGAGTATTTTCACTGCTTTACCTTAATGTCAAATAGCAGTTTTCAACAGGGAACTGAAGCAGTGATGTTGCTTTCTTCAAAACCAGACTCCATTTAGAAAAACAGTGATTTAAGATCACAGAACACAGGAGCTGCCAGTCCACCACTGCTGCAATCAGTTAGGTTTTTTTGTGTTATTGTGTGACTTTGGCGTTTAGTCGGGATTCACCAAAGTCGCACAATAACAAAACTTACCAATTGAAGCAGCAGTAGACCAGCAGCTCCTGTGTTCAGCCAGCCAAAATTACTGTTTATGCCAATGCAGTCTGGTGGCTTTGACGAGAGCACAGATATGGAACTGAAGCTGTTAACTTCCCCGTGTGACGAAAAGGTAACGCAATGAAAATTCTCTCAATATAGCGTACACTTAAACTGATATTGATTTTTTTCGGTGGGACTTTTTTAAGTAGCTAAAATACATATCATATAATACAGGCAGAGTACAGAGTCTCTGCAGACAAATTCACCACCACACACTTCTAACAGGTCATAAGTGATGCTACTTCTGTACGAGTCTATACATTGTTTTTTGGCTATCTAGTTAGCACTTTGAAAATGTTGCATGGCTAACAGCTGCTACTGGCTTTTATTTTGAACTGTATGTTTAGTTTATGACTGAAGCTAAAGATCAGACTGTTTCAGAACCCTACATTCGATATAGCTTTTACCTTATGGATTTAATTTATAGTGTATATAGCTATATTTTGTCTGTAGCTTAAGGCGTGAACGGACGTCTATGAAGTCTAATAGCTGCCTGGAGGTTGGTGCGCTAACAGTAAAACTCCCTCAGACAAGGACAAAGTTCGACTGTCATCTTATTGGCAGGACGACGCTGAAAGCTTTGATGAAGTACGTCTTTGGCTTTAAACTCCTCCATTGCACTTTACACCTGGCACACTCTCAATCTGCCAGAGGGTGGCAAGTACAGACAAGGTCCCGCTATAATTATTGTTTTTGTTTGGCTTTTGTTCAAGGAGGAAGGAGGACGTGTTTGGATTCTGTGGATAGAGACTGTTTTAATATTTCAAATCCCTCCTGATGATAAAACTGCAGAGGTGTTATGAGAACATATCAGGCCTCATGCAAGAATCTCTCGTACGAACACGTTTGTTTTAAAGTGGCATTTATGAATGATTCACTGATTATTTTGAGACACAGAAAAAAATAATAAGCTTGGGTTAGGGTTAGAGGTTAGATCTGAATGAAACTGGAGTTTAAATGTGTCACCCATTTCAAATACATGGCTTGTCAGTTCACAAAGAGATTTGGTAACAGGATTTTTGTTTAAATCTGATAACTGTGGAGCAAAATGTCGATATAAATACTGTTATAACATCACCTATATTGAAGCGATTCTCAGTGACTGTAACATCCTTTTAGTCACAGACATTTCTTTTTGGCGTCTAACATGTCAAACCGTTTATTCTTTGTGTCACTGCAAAGCTGTCACACAGTGTTTTTTAATTTGGTGGAAGGATTTTCAGTCAAAATTGAAACAACAAAGATATGATGGGATATAGTGGGATTTAACCCAGTCTCACTCCAAAGTCGTTGATATCCGGCACTTGGTCAGGGACTGTCCTTTCATATCAGCATGACATGCAGCCAGTTGCTGTTATTGTTTAATGGAGCCCAGTGGCGTCAGGGGAAAACACTGCGGGACAATAATGAAAGTTAAGGCAGCAGAAGTCCAAGTCTAGCGAGCGGGAGGGGTGGTGGATGGGTCCAACAAACTTTCACCTGGGAGGCCTGTGTTCACTTCCTGTAAGATTGTAAAGCCAAACCCTGTTCTTTTTTCCTAAACCCAATCACGTGTGTGTGCATTGGGAAACCGTAACCGCGTGAATTTGTGGTGTTGAATCGACATAGTGCGTTTATTTTTAAAGAAGACAATGCATGTAATAGGCAGAACTTGACACCGTGTCCCAGAACGTCAACAACCAACACACCCAGGGTACCTTTTGCATCATATGTAGTCGTGGAAAGTCCATGACCAGGGCTTGACGCTAACTTTTTTCCCAAGGAGCACATGTGCTCCTAAGTTGAAAAAGTAAGGACAAGGAGCACATGTGCTCCTAAGTTGAAAAAGTAAGGAGCACACAAAGAACTTTAGGTTACAATGTAAATTGATCAAATAATGTGTTTTCCGTAATAAACGTGATGCAAATAGACATTTACAAGCAAAATTATTCAATGAATGTGTATACAAAATGTACAGAAAGGTAAAATCATCAAGTTTTGAAAAAGTATTGCAATTTAATTTTGTCTTTAATGTTATTATCTTATATACATTATCTTTGCAATATGATTATCTTATATAATGTTATTA
>NC_065508.1:28048804-28098814 GCF_006386435.1 Epinephelus moara
ATAACCGTGTCACACAGGGAAGAGGGAAGGCGGCTGGAGTTCCTCCAACATTTGCGGTTAGATTATCATATTTTTTTATTGACAAAAATATAGGCTGCTTCGGCTGATTTTTTCATGCGCACATGTGCCCCTAAATATTTTTTACAGTTCGCACACACCTATTTTTAGTCGCAAATGCGAGTGAAACGCTCGCACTGTCGAGCCCTGATGACCAAATGATGATACCAAGTGACGAGGTTGGAGTGAGAATGTGCCACTCCAATAGAAGTGACACCAAACTCTGGCTCCAATGCAAAATTCAAATACTGACACTGACTGACGTCATGACCTTTCCTTCTTTACCTCATTTTCTGGTTGTGAAGATGCAGACACATGCCACAGAAGCGTCTCAAATCCCCCAACAAAAATTACTGCTAAAGACTGTGCAAGGCAATTTCCTGATGATCTGCACAAAAACGGGGTAAACACTTTTTTACCAAAACACGCCCTGAGACTGGCTGAAACACATCTTCAACAGACAATACAAATTACCATCATCCTTTTTTATAGTTTTCTTGCAAGAAAAAAAGAAAGTGAGTTTGGTGATGTGATGCGGGGGGACTGCTATGATCAGCGAAACTCACGGGAAACTTCGATAATTGGTCAGATTGTGGAAAAGTTGCAGTGATCGGACAAAATTGGATTCAGTTGAATTCACAGGGATTGGTTGAATTTGATAGTCAAATTTTGGCATTCATCAAACATTTTTTATTGAAGTAGGTTTGCTTAATACAACTAGGAACCCCAAACCCCTTTCCCACTGCACAAAAATCCCCGCTAACATCTGGCTCTTTAATGCAATGGGAAAGGTTACAATCTACATTCACACCCGGGTCAGATGGCTCTGAAGTAGTTAAGGGTATTTATCCCATCAATGGGAACACAACACCCTGATGAACATGCCAATTTTAGCTCCTTTACCGGTGAGATTCAATGGCGAGCCACCATAAAAATACGATCGTCTCCGCCCAAGCAGTGCTCAAACACTGATCCAAATTAGTCTGCACTGAGTTTGAAAGAGAGACCATAAAGTTTTTAAAGGCCTCCATGGTCCTCTCTACTGTTTACCTGTCCTTCAGCCTGTCCGTTACGTCAAATGTGACACACACAAAATAAAAACCCACACACACAGAAAGACATACTCGCCATGTACACAACGCTGGTGTACTGGCAAAGGGAAAGGAGTCTATAGCCTCTTTAAAAACCCACAGACACACACTAATTCTTGTGGAAAAGGGAAATAAGAGAGGTTGTGGGTAAGAATACAAAAATGTTCTTGCATGAGGCTTGTTGTGTTGTGTGTTTGTGGGAACATTGATGTTTGTAAAGTTAAAAAAAAAATGCATTTAAAAAGAAAACAACAAAGCTCTGTAAAGGTTGCTCACCCATGCTGTAACTTTCAGTTCTACTTGTGTCCATTTTTATAGCTGCAAGCAGACAGTGACTACTGCAAGTGTACAGGTTGTATATGAGGCTGAGGCTCATCTGTACCAATACTGGCTCCCATTAAAACACCATTGTGATCTAAAACCCTCGATAAGGCCATTCTGTCCCACAGCAGTCAGTCGAGGGCACTTCATCCAAAGAAAAAAAACACACACACACACACACAATGGACATTTGCAAATACTTTTCCTAGTTGTGCTTTAAATGTGTTGTCCGTTTTCAATGCCATACAGTCACATTCAATTTATATAAAAATTAGATAAGTGCCTCGAGTGGCTTTTGATGACTGAGACCCAGAAATGAGTCACTTACTGAGAAGCATTAATGGATGCTTGCTTCATGAAAGGTTGTTTTTGTGGTCAAGTTATTGTAAAATAAGGACCATCATTGCTGCTTAATATTATTCACATTCAATCAGAGAGAGCAACAAATTGTTTGTCTCACGTAACGCACAAAACACTTCAAAATAAACAGGCGGATTTGAGGCAGCACAGTCTGACAATTCTGATGTGTGTGTATGTGCGTGTACCCTGATGTACGTATGTATAGATTTGTGACAGCCCTGCAGTGTGTGTGTGTGTATGTGTGTCTGTGTGTGTGTGCTTTTAATGGCATGTTTAATTAGTCTCATTAGGCAGTGAGTGAAGCAGTGTGGTTGGGATTATTGACCAGCCTGTCAGCCCTGCTGGCCTTTGCTGTGAAGACCTCTGAAGCACGGCTCTCTTCTCATGCCAGAAACACTGACTGCATCCTTTATCTCTGCCACTCCCTGCGCTGCTCTGGCTGCCAGCACTGTCACACACCCTGCTATCATAAATCACATGGATTAGGGCTGTTTTCCCCTCTGATATGCATCCAAAACATCTGCGAAGATCAACTCGTAAATTAGGTCTTCATCATTGAAACGGTCGAGCTTCATTAGAAGCAAATCGTGAATTTTATTTTTCAGCCATTGTAACATTTGGAGAGTTATCAGTGGAAGAAAACATGATATTGCTTTACTTGTAGTGGTTCTTTTAGGACAGTTAAAGCCATCATGTTTGGAATTTTTATTATTATTCTGATTTTTATTCTTTCTTTGTTACTGCTTCACAATAAAAGCCAACACCATGCTTTTAATCTGAAGCAGACAGCAGGAAGTGACGAGTTAGCATTAGCAGTAATGTAATAAAGCTCTAACACAACATTAGCAAATTGGAAGTGAAGAGTGAGGCTGATTTATTGATTACATAATATTATAAACAATAATGTCTGATAACATGCATGCCTCCTTTCCTGTTAATTGGATGTGGGCAGATAGATCTGAATCCCAAATGGTGGACTCTGCCACTGTTAGGGCTGTACAATGTTAATCACAATTGTGGTTTCTTACAATACAGTGAACCGGATTGCCTGTGATGTAAACATTTAAAATGCATGCACCACTCATAGAAAACGCTGCTGCATGTTAAATCATGCGCTTCCTAAACAGCCAGCCTCCACTTTTGAAGAGCAGTCATTCCCCCACATATGCACCCTGCAGCTGCGGCCTGTGGAAAACTTTCCTGAATGCTGCAGAAACTGCAGACATGCAAAACAAAAAACATCAGTTCATCAATTTTCATCATCATCTGTTGTTTGAAAGTATTTTGGATTTTGGAGAGGACAAATCATATGTAAAGAGTTCATGAAACTCATTTAACCACTTGACAAAACGTCACAATCTGCAGAGCGATGAACGCATGAAGGCCAACAAGAATATCATCACTAATGTCACTGAATCCCTGTCCTTGTCCAGTGATAACACATCAGACATCTATGACAGCAACACTGCAGCGCATCACAGTACTGTGACGGCTGTAAAATGTAAATGAAGAAATAAAATACAGTGGCGGATACATATCCATAGGAGAGGCGCTGAGTTCAGCTGAAGAAGAACCTTATTTTAAAAAATATCTTGATGCAGAGATTTGTAAATTAGCAGGAATGTAGAACAACCATAGACTGTATAAAAACAGAGACAACATGACAGCTCCCCAAAAGTGAACACAAAACATTTTTATCGCCCCCTGGCTGCTGTATAGGTCATGAACCCCACCCCGTCCATGTTAGTAGATGGGACAAGGTGTGTGCAGGACAAGTGTTCTTTTTCTCTGATAAGTTTGGTTTTAATTAGATATCCGATACTATAAAAATGAGGTTTGATGTCATGATTGACAGCTGCGCCAATCAGTGGGCTCTGCCATCAGTGGAGCTGCTTGGGATTGGGCAGACGGGTGTCTGGGTGGGAACTTAACACTGCAGAGATCACCACTGCGAAGACTCTGGCTGCAAAAAATGTCACCAGCGCTGGGTGGCAGCAGCCATATCTGGGATATTTTGTCTTTCTGGAGCCATGTTGTCCATCTTTAATGTGACAGTGCAATAAAATCAATGAATAATTGTGATAAATTATTGTGATCTCAATACTGATAATAAAATAAATAATAAAAATAATTAAAAATAAAGAAAATCAGAAAAAAATAAATAAGAAAAAATTATCAAATAACTTTAAAAATAATAAGAATTATCAAGATTATTATTTTGGACGTAATCATGCAGCCCTAGCCACTATCAATGAAAACTACTACAGGGTTCCCACGGTCATGGAAAACCTGGGAAAGTCAAAGAATTTCATTTTCACATTTTCCAGGCCTGGAGAAACCCTGGAATTAATAAAATTCATGGAAAGTTTTGGTAAAGTCATGAAATTTTGTTATGTGAAATGAAATCGTGTCACCAATCTTCTGTAGATCACCTTTGATGTCAACAAATTTATTTTCTTCAGCTGTCGCCGAATATGTGTCGACGTTTGGCAACATTTTATTAACCATCAGGCAAGTTTCTTCAGTTACTCCACATGTTCCATCTCTCCCTTCAGGTAGCCAACAAGCTGAAATGATGCTTAAATAGAGTTTGAATCTGATATGTTTGAAAAACACCAGGCAATTAGGGCAGTATTCATTTATTTATTTTAGTATGTGTCCTTGAAAAGTCATGGAAAAGGTTGTCCATGAAAATGTGTACAAACCCTGCTACTACAGAACGTCTAGAAATTGATCAGCTTCTTCAGGGGTTTGATTTCATGAAAATCTTAACGATCATAACTTGAAAGAAAAATCTGATGCTAAAGACATAAAGGAACAGACTTACAAATACAAACAGACAGCCCCCACAAGGATCCCAGAGGCTCCACTTTTACTTTGTGGCATCAGTTTAAATACTTACTCTGGTACTATGATCCCAAAACAGAATATAAACAGAAACAAAGAGGGTCTTTAGGTCGATCATGTTAACCTGATCTGTTTTATAGAAGTGTGTCAAAATGTAGCTTTAAACTTTTATTATATCAGTTTATATTCTTCTAATGTGGTGCATATTCCTAAGTACATTTCACAACTGATCCAGTTACCTCAAACTGTCTCACGCAGAGCAGGATAGTAGTCGAGGGGTTTGCTCCGGGGCCGAGGCAGGTTAATCTGCTTTGAGGCATTTTGATTGTATAACTGTAAATTTATTATGATTGCAATAACTACAAAATGATGAATACTTTATAGTTAAAGGCAGAACATTAATCTTTGTGTTTTGCCATAAGCTTATCGGGTTATTTTAATGCACTTATTATAAATGCATCATAACCTGCTCAAGTTAAAAGAACAGTTTTGTGCTGTGTTTAAACTCTGCAGGGACTCAGACGCTCTAAAATGACAGCTGTTATATTGGCATGTTTTGTGCCCAAGCACTACTCTGTGAAAGAGAGATTTCAGACTCCCAATGTCTTATTTTTATACAAACTGCAGACTTGAGCCATCATTATGTTGTACAGTAATATTTTTGTTGTGCCGCAGGCTCAGCCGAGCATTTGCATTCTCTCCCCACTGCGGAGACTTTGGTTTACCTTGCTCCTGCCCGGGGCAATGTCAAGCAAACACATCGCAGGAATAAATTGCTCTCCGTTCTCAATATGCAATCGGCTGCCGTCCATGACAAAAGTAATTTGTTTGGAAATATGAGCGCAGAAACACGACAAAGTTTACATTTAGATCACTTTCTTAGCAATAGCGAGTCTAGTGATCTATAACCCACGGCTGGTCACAGTGTAGACTGATGTAGCCACCCCTGATTACTGTAAGTGTTCAGGGCTTGTTGTAGGTATTAAGTCATTCAGTCTGACTGCAGCTCATTCCTCACTTCCCTTCAGCTTTATGTCTGCCTCCAATTCTGCTGAGTCATACTTCCCTCCCTTCTCTTTGAGTCTCTGTCTATCGTGGATCCACATTAACACTTTGATGATTTTTTTTTTCCTTCTTCCTGCCTAATCTCCGGTCAGAGCTGCATACATACAGCATGAGGCTGTCATTGTGATTACACATGCATCTCTGTCTGTTATACTCTACACTGGTTCCCAACCTGAGGGTCGCCAAAGCTTCAAGGGGGGTTGCAAGGCCTTCTTAATTT
This sequence comes from Epinephelus moara, assembly GCF_006386435.1. Lineage (NCBI taxonomy): Eukaryota > Metazoa > Chordata > Actinopteri > Perciformes > Serranidae > Epinephelus > Epinephelus moara. The sequence goes on from NC_065508.1 coordinate 28,054,766, forward strand.
AAAAGGGTTTAAGAAAACATTTTAATTTTTAACAGCTATTTTAGAACAACAGCCAAGCAAAAGGAAGAGGAAAGCTTTTATGAGTATCTATGATTGTTAATTTTTTTAAAAAGTCATAATACAGACAGAGAATTATATAAAAGTTCCTAAATATATATATCATCGTCTCTGATGCAACATTCACAGGAAATGATCTCGTCAAAATTCATCCAAATGGCTCGTTTGACACAAATTTCCTGCAGTTCTTGTGTACACTTGTGTACTTGTGGGTTTTATTGTAAAGTTTATTAGTTGTTCAGTAACTGTTTTTGTTATGCATTGAATATAATGTGAAATATCCATCAATTATGTCACCTAGTCAGGGGTCGTCAGTTTAGTCAATGATAGAAAAAGGGGTCCATTCAGGTAACGTGAGGAAGACATGAAATTCTCCTGGTTTGGATTATCAGTGTGAAAGATGGACCACGGTGTTAGAAAATATCTGGTGTCTTTAATTAAAAAGTGAAAACAACCCTGTGAACATAAAAACATAACACGAGGTTAACTATGACACCCACGGTGCATCTCGGTGAGTATTATCCATTCACCTTAAAAATTTTAATGTGGAAACTAACAATTCAGTTGTTTAGAAAACAACAACTAGATTTTAAATTCCCCGGTTGGAATTCTGTGACACTTTTGGAGGAATTTGGCAAGTGTAGCACCATGTTTTGTTCCCAAAATGACGACAGAGCAATGTCAGTATATAATACAGTCTACATTCTGAATGTTGATCATGTGGACTTGATTTAACTTGACTTGAATTAGCGACTGCACCTTCCAATTTAGGTAACCAGCTGTGTCATATCAGTCAGTGATGATACCGAAACAACCAGGTCTCACTCCGAGCTTGTCGAAATCCTGCGCTTGGGCAGTGACTTGCAGCGTTCTGTAATACTTTAATGGCGCTTGGTGCATTAGGGGCAAGGATGAAAGTTGAGGTGGCGAAAGTCTGAATAGATCAGGCGGGAATGGTGGTGGATGAGTCCAATAAAAACCGACCTTCAACCGGGAGAGCGGTGCTCGCACCCCGTAAGATTCTGAAGCCAAACCCTGTTCCTTTTTCCTAAACCTAACCACATGCGTAAGTTGTTGGAGGAGTTGTTGTACTGATGTAGTGTGTTTATTTTAAAAGAGACTGTATGTAAACAGTAAATTTCCTGCAGAAAGGAAAGTGTATTTTGAAAGAAGACAATGCATGTAACAGGCAGAACTTGACACGGCGTCCCAGAACATCAACAACCAACACAACCAGGGTACCTTGCACGTCATATCTGGACGAAGAAGGTCCATGGCCAAACGTTGATTTGTGACGAGGTCATAGTGAGAATGTGTTGACCAAACAGAAAACTATAAAATCTTGCCATGTGCAGCTTTAAAACTATTTTGTATTGCTTAATGACAAATCAGATGTATTCCATGCTCTGTACTGAGAAACTGAAGGTACCCTGTGGAGTTTTCTTGTGAACAAACAAATTTACATTTAGTGCTTTTCACTAAAATGCATCGTGTGTGTCTTTGAGGCAAATGAAGATGTCAAATTTCCTGCCTTATAAAACATTTAAAGCCTACATTGTTAACATCCATGTTTGCTAGCTAGCAGTTATCGTCTGCAGCATTTCTGTTTCAAGACATTTTACTGTCAAAACCATCAGCATCACCTGCATGGTCTTGCATGAGATCCAAAGAAAACATTGGCCCACTCATAACAGCATTGCTCCACAGCACTCCTAGTGGTCAAAAACTACGCAGGGTCCCTTTAAACTCAACCCTGGTTGGTATCAATGAGCTGCAGGTCCTGTGTGTCATTCTGTTGTCTGTTGGTGCGTCAATGAACCATTGTGCGAGCCCTCATGTCCGTGTGTCTGTCTGTCTGACGGTTTGGTTCACTGGTTATGGTCCCTTGTGTAGGAGGGTCCCTATGTGATGCTCAAGAAGAACTGGGAGATGTACGAGGGCAACGACCAGTACGAGGGATACTGCGTGGACCTGGCCTCCGAGATCGCCAAACACATCGGCATCAAGTATAAAATCTCCATCGTTCCCGACGGAAAGTACGGTGCCAGGGACCCAGAGACGAAGATTTGGAACGGCATGGTCGGGGAGCTGGTGTACGGGGTAAGAGCTTTTTTATTTATTTATTTATTTTTTTGACTCTTTAGATGACAGGAAGTGGCTCCTCTCCCAGCTCAAGCACTGTTAAGACAAAAATGAGCTTTTCATCTACGCTGACTCATCTCATTCAAACTTTAATTTTATGCTGTCAGTAAGATTCATGATGGTATTTAGAGACAATAATATTGTGTCTTCTTCTAATCTGTTGGTACTAATAATACATTTGTACGGCAGCTTGGCTTTTGACAGAAAAATTGGTTCTTAAAGCTGAAAATTAATCATCAAAGTCAAATTAATTCCTTCAGACTGTAAGCCGAGAGGACATAAAAGCAGAACAATTCTTTCATCATTCCTTATCTCGATGACCTTTTAATAATCGTAATAAAGCCATAGAAATATAAATATATTTGTGCTTGTTAAAATGTCATTATGGAAACAACCTATCATAAATTCTCAAATAAAAGCCGGTATTAAACTTATTAAACAGTTATGGCAAGCACAGATAAATAAAGAAACATATGAGCAGTATTTAAAAAAAATAGAAATGTGTCTCACATGGTAAATTAAGCTTAATGTGCCTGTTTATAGCACTAATTTAATCAGTGCAACATCAGTCATGTCACTCACCAGTCTGCTGCTCTGAATTTCTGCTGTTTCTCTGATTAACGGAGAAACTGTTTCCATTCAGGGATTAACTGATATTGATTTTGCTACTCTGATTGGGCCTTATTCATAATCATAGGCACAAATCCATGCTTAAACTGTGCGTACAAACATTTTATGCACAAATCCAGGATTTATCAATATTTTCTTACATGAATTTGTTCATACTCCATGTATTTGTAAGATCATGCACATGCACAAATGCTGAAGGCCTGGCTGTCTTAAAAAAGCCGGATTTATACTTCTGCGTTGAATCAACGCTGTACCTATGGGGTAAGCTATGTGTCAGCGTGGAGCCTATACACCATAACTTGCGCTGTAGCCTGATGTGCACCACCCCAGAAATGTAACCACAGGTCATGGTAACACAGACCTCCTGTCTGTTTCTGTAAACCATTTCCCTCAGTGGAAACAAAGCTTTTATTTACTTTTATTTCACAGATAAGAAACAATAAATTGTGAAGACAATAAAGCCTCGACAAAATAGCATTTTAAGTCTTGTGTGTGATTTATCCTGGCTTCATATGAGCAGAGGAAACCGTGTGAGTTGTAATGGAGCTGAATTTTGTAACATTACCTTTGTTGCTGTTGTCCCTGGTTTTATATGAGTAGAAGAAATCTTTGCTAGCTGCTAGGCTAATTTACACAATGTAAAATGCCATAGGCTTGTACTAATAACATTAGCATGTTGTATTGGGGGAAATGTGTCCAGATAAAGACAAGTGTTTGTCTGTAAATGCTGCGAGTTATATTGAAGCTGATTTGTGTACTTGTGTTTGAAAATGTCTCTATTAAGTCATGTTTAATGTGTGTTTAATGTGTGTTTTAAATCAACTAAACTTAACAGCACTTCAGAGAAACCCCACTGCCACCCAGTGTTGTGGAGGTGTAACTGCAGAGTGACACAGACACACCACCACAGAAGTATAAGTGCTCACAACGGCGTAGGCCACGTGCATAGCGTCTGCATAGAGCTGACGCACAAGTGTAAATCCGCCTTTACTGGTATTGCAGGCAGCCATGCCTTCAGGATAGAGTGTATTTTCAGAGACAGACATTTGATTATTTTGTGCACAAAGTAAGAACATAAAGAAACTCAACATGTCCTGCAGATGTTTCAGATTAAAAGCCAACCAGGAACAGGAGTGATTATGCTGTTTGAGCTGCTGCAAGGCTTTTATTGTGAAACACATGTGCAGTAAGGTTCCAGTATTACAAACTGTAGCTTTACCGCAATTTAAAAAAAAAAAAAAAAAAAAAAAATGGAAGCAACTAGAAATTAATGAGTTAATGAAAACATGATTTCTGACGGAGAAGAAAAACTCTGATGTGGCTGTTGTAATAATGAAATTAGTGCTGAAGAAATTTACATCATCCTGAATTTATCAGGTAAATGGTAAACATGGAGGAAGTGTTCAGTTTGCATCAACAGCAGCTTAAATTGATTGTATTGTTGTGTCCAAAGTAAAGCTTTTACAGAAGGATTTAACTGGACAAGAAGTCTTGATCTGCAGAGTTCACCTTCTTCTCTGTCTGAAGCAAAGCTCCTGTGTGTTGTTTGCTATGTGGATAATTAAACCCTTCTGAAATGAAACTGTAAACAGGCCAGCGGTCTCTGGTGGTATCAGTGCTAGCAGGAATTAGTGGAGCATTAGAGCCGAGCTTTTTGGAGGGGCTGAGGAAGGCAAGCGAAGGTGTGGAGCTTGTTAAAGAATCTCTGAGCTGATGATCTGATTGGGGGGTGAGGTGTCTCTCTGCTGTTGCTGACCTTGCAGTGGGATCAAAGTGGATACAAGCTCGTAGTATGGGACGATCTTGGGATTTCACGGCCTGAAAAGGCATCAAAGTGAGGACAGAGAGAAGTGTGTTCTTGTACTTGAATGTTTTTGAGGACAAAACAACCTTATGACGATAGAAGGATAAAGAAAATGATTTAAAGTGAAGATTTTGACACTTAAACCAAATAAAAATTGGATTTATCTTCAGTTAAGATTGAGTAAGAGGTTTGATTTTATAAATAAATGTCAGATTTTTTTCCCCTCGAACAATATTTAGTTAGCCTCTATCCAGTTTTTAAGTTTGCTTTTCCCAGAAAACATCCTCAGCTGTGCAGGAAATGATGTGTTTTATGTTTTCATGAGCAGCAACAGCAATTTGTCTGAGATAAGAGTTTTTCCAGTCCTTTTTTTTGTGATGAGCTAAGTGGCATTTTCACAAAGTGGCATTTTTCTCGCCTGCGCCTCTTTGGTACTGCAGTGACTCACTGTGAAGTCGACTGCAGCAAGTGCAGGGAGAGGCACAGTTCGGGATGTGTCAGGACTGATCAAGCAGTACACTGCACTTTTGGTGTAAAGACTAACCAGGTTGGTCAAAAGCACGGAAATAAAAAGTGCAGCTGTGTTCTCTGTCATTTTCATCTCTTTACCAGCACACTGAGCGGAAACACATCCTGTCCAAAAGCTTTGCTTTTAAATAGAAGAAATAGAGGCAAAATTCCTTGAACATAAATCCTTTAACAGGAAAACTCAAGTACGAATCTGTCATCAGACTGGTTTGAACTTTAACCCTGTCAGTCCCAGACCAAAAAATCAGTATTGTTCAGGATTTCTTTGTTCTTTCACAGTCATAGTTTGATCGGTTGAGGAGGAAGTACTCCAATCTTTTACTTAAAGGAGCTGTATACAACAGTCAGAGCATTAATATAGCTGCAAACTACTATATAGCCTAAATATGTAGTGGAGAAATGGCATCCTGCTTCTGTGTGTGTTGTAATTTCGAGCTTCTCTGTTCTTTGTTGTGCTAGCCCAGTGGTTCTCAAATGGTGTGCTGCCGTGATGCCAATCCTGGTGTGCCTTGGGAATTTGTGATAACCACATGTTATTATGGCAATATTCAACTGGGCCTATACAAAAAGTTATAAATTAATTTTTAATTGACTGTATCAGTCTGTTGGGCACGCCCATTTCTGAATGAAGAGGCAAAATCTAACAAAAAAATCTCATTTAATTTAAAAAACACTTCACAGGGAACCTATTTGCTGCCTTTCACGCGCGGGAATTAGAAGTGTGTGACACATCAGAAGCCCTGATTGGCAGCTAGTGTGAGGGATGATAACATTTAAAAGGAGAAAGCTGCGAGTGGTGCGGTGGATTGCTTTATTGTACAGCGCAATTAACAACAAAGCACCAGCAAAGACTACCTACCACTGTAAGAAAAGAGAAACGAAAACAGTCAGTAGACAGTATCACGAAAGATACCTGTTTTATTTTTTCTCATTTTTATTATCTTACGTCGTGATAAGAATGATAACACACACTATAGAAGCTACTGTGCACAGATATAAATACAGGTGTGCTTTGAGATTTTGGTGGCATGTGCATGTTATTCCTGTGTGTGTATCCCACTGGCTAGCTATTTGCCGCCATTCTGCTACTGTTGATAATGCTGTCACCACCCAAAGCATCATCGCAGGAGCACAGTGCTCACATTTCAGTTCGCAAATTTGTTTCCTAGGACAGTGAAGGCATGATCTGCCCTACTCTCCCTCTGACTGGCTTGTACCCATTGCTTTTGTTGTGTGGACCGGTAAGGGTTAAGGGAAGAATGTCAAGGTAAGCCAATCAGAGGTAAGTAAGGCAGAGTTTTGCTGGTAATGCCTTCACTATCCTAGGAAAAACAAATTCACCTCTGTTCCCTCCCAGTTAGCACCATTAGCTCTTTCAGCACTGTTGCTGTTGTTAGCTCTTTGTGCACTGTTAGCAGCATTAGCTGCTAGCTGCTGGCTCAGCGGTCTCCATGTTGAGATCCGTGTGTCGAGAATCCCAGTTCACACTGAATTGCTCTGCTGCTCTGCCTGTGCCCAGACGAGAGTGCGGTGCAATGAATAACCGAAAGGTTTAATCCAACAGCGCTCCTAATGAACTGTTCAGCTCCAAAAATGAAATATCAATACATGGCAGAAGATGTTGTTGTGGCATGCCACCAAGAATAAATGACTTTATGGGAAACTCTGCCATTGAATGGGCTAATAATGGCCCTCTGAACCTACCAGTAGGTGTAGCAGGTCCTGTTATCCATATCTATGAGGCTTATAATCACAGACAACAGACAGTTAAATGGGTTAATGACATCCTGATCAGGTGAATCTGCAAAGTAAGGCTTTAAAATTAATGTAGTGGAGTAAAAGGTATAATATTTGCCTCCAAACTGTAGTCAAGTTGTAGTATAAAGTACAATCAAATGGAATACAAGTACCCCAGAACTGTACTTGAGTAAATGTACTTAGTTACACTCCATCACTGGTTTTAAGAATTTTTATGATAATTGTTACATGCAAGTAAAGCAAAAAAAAGTGTAAAGGGTTGAGATTAAAGATAAGATCAGGACCAGGAGGGACAGAATGAACAGTGGCAGGTCTTCACAATTGTAGTAATACCAGTATGTGTGTGTGTATGTTTGAAAATGCATGCTGCGCACCAGTGTGTGTAGCCAGTGTTGCACTAAAGAGTGTGATTGGGGGCATGGGGAAAGCTGGCAGCTTTCTCTACAGCATTCCTGGGAACGTCTGAGGACATGGAAGCTGTCAGCACTTTACCATCTTTGCTTAGAGACCATTCAGTTCTTCCTGGCTCTCCCTGGAAAAAAAAAAAGAAAAACCCGCTCCACCACAAAAGCCCTGCCTTCTTTTAACCCGCCATGTATTTTAGAATGCACTAAATGCCCCGAGGCTGTCATCTTAGTGCATTTTGCTGAGGATGAAAGAACTTAAATCTCTTTCATTTTCTGTTCCCTCGTCCCCATTTTCTCCTTCCCTACCTCACTAAGTGTCAGATGGTCGTAATGAAACTTTAAATTCTTGCTGATATTAAACCCCTTTGCCCCCCAAAGCCAGGCGGACAAGGTCACAAGTGTTGCTAAGTCACCGACTGTAATCTGGTTTGTGGATTCTCAGCGAGCCAGTGTGCACTTTTCCACAGCTGCAGACCTCAGAGGTGGCTGTATCCCATTTTTTGCCTTACTGTGCTGTAAGCATATTTTTCTGACACATTATTTTATCCTCCCTGCTGATTCCCACAGAGTTTCGGCTAAGCCTCTCAGCATTAGAGCGGGCTGCAGAATTTCTTTTTCAATTTCTTTTCTTTCCCTCTCTCTGTCTTAACTTGATCACTGCGAGATGTATTCAGCCGCCGTCTCAACTCGATCGCTTTGAGATTTGTTCAGTCAAGGGAGAAATTCAGATAAAACAACACGAGCTGAGGAGAGGAGAAAAAGGGAGTAATTGTTGTTGTTTTGTTTTCTGATGGCTGGCTGGCTGTTGGCCTTCGGCGTGTCATATCTGTGACTAAGTGATGTTTGATTGTTGCATGGCCCAGCTCAGAGAGATGATCCATCATTTGCATTTGTTTATCTGTCATCATTTGGATTTAGAGTTGCTCTCATTCAGACGGCTGATCAAATTAATTTTCATCCAAATCCCTCCCCTCTCCACAGAAAGCGGAAATCGCTGTGGCCCCTTTGACTATCACGTTGGTCCGGGAGGAGGTGATCGACTTCTCCAAGCCCTTCATGTCGCTGGGCATTTCCATCATGATCAAGAAGCCCCAAAAATCCAAACCAGGGGTGTTCTCCTTCCTGGACCCGTTGGCCTACGAGATCTGGATGTGCATCGTGTTCGCCTATATCGGCGTGAGCGTGGTGCTCTTCCTGGTCAGCCGCTTCAGCCCGTACGAATGGCACACCGAGGAGCCCGAAGAGGGCACCGACGGTCCGCCAAGCGACCAGCCCCCCAATGAGTTTGGTATCTTCAACTCCCTCTGGTTCTCCCTGGGCGCCTTCATGCAGCAGGGCTGTGACATCTCCCCCAGGTAAGACTTTTATCACACTGTCAAAGAATTTCATTTCAAAAAAGTACAACGGATGTTTGCTGCAAAGCTTTGTTTGTCTTCAGGCTGGAGACACATTACATGACTTTTAGGCCAATTATAATCACTGTGTGCCATCACATCCGATTGGATTGTGTCTGCATTAGTCTGGACGAGTTCTTAAATTCCTCGCCTGCCAATCCAGTTAAGACCTTCATCATTATTTCAAGCATGTCTGATTGACGCAAACTGGACACGTCTTGACACCCTCTGGTGACAGCCCGTAGCCTGTGACAGTGAAAAGAAAAAACAACTGAATCAGTATGTTGTTCAGTCTTAATGTTGTTCGTCATATTTAACATTGGCACGAAAAAAATGGTCACAAGTTTAAAATTCAGATCATCTGTGCAACAGGAGATGGGAGATAATCTGTTATCATTATGAGAGTAAAATTTTTCATATTTTCACACTCCTAACAGCTGTGTAGTGTGTCCTCAGTTTGAGTCACAACCGATGTTCACATTCAAGCTGCAGCTTCCATCATAAACCAAAGAAATACCTAAAAAAAATCCTCACGTTCTTGCACAGTGTGACTTTTCTTATTGATTTTAAAGTGAGAAAAAAAAGACGACTGGTTGCTCTGTATATACAAACGTAGATCATAACCTTGTGTCGGGTGCTCATGGGGTACAGGAAACAACAGGATACGACAAGTAAGGCAATCCAGGCACTCTGCAAAGTATGGAAAAAAGGAAAGAAATATTAAAAAGCCTTTATTGTAGTGGCTAAATCATTCAAAAGCCAACATGTTTCGACCACTGCAGGTCAAGGAAAGCCCTGCGAAGACCTGCAGTGGTCGAAACATGTTGGCTTGATGCCTGGATTGCCTTCCTTGTCATACCCTGACTCCAAAGTGGATTGTTGTTGGCACTCAACAACAATCCACCTGATCCACCTGAAGATTTAGATATGATACATTTCCATAACTCCTTCACAGTTTATTATTATTATTATTATTATTATTTATTATTATTTACTTTGTAGAGTATACTACGTTAACGCTGTGGAAACCTCATATTTTAGTAGCTGTCAGACTAACTTTAGCGTTGACTTAATTTAAGATTTCAAATGATATTATTCTTTGTAGGTTAAAAAGGCTCTGTGGTTGACGGAATAATTCAAGCTTTTGGAAATGCACTTGTTTGCTTTCTTTCCAAGAGTGAGAAGGAAAGGTCGACATCAATCTCATGTATGTGTTTTAAGTGCAGACCTGCAGTCCTGTTAGCTTAGCGTAGCATAAAGACTGACAGCAGGTCTAAACACCGAGCCTGGATCTCTACAAAGTTCACATATTAACACCTCTGAAGTTCATTAATTAACATAACCGCCATTTCCGGAGAATGAAGTTTTTTTTCTTGCTGTTTTCGTGCTGCTACGCACCTCACATTTCTGCACTCTAGGCGCCTGGTGTTTTTGTCGGAGTGCTCTGAACTCCTCAAGTTGAAAAAAAACTTCAACTCAGAGCGGAAAAGTGCCCCATGTCATTTCCGCTTTTTTCCCATTGTCCAATTGGATAATCTGAGAGACGACAGGTTTACAGTTGGCGGAGAAACTAGTGGTGCTCAGTCACTCAGCAGGATCACTGGACTCCCTGTGGTTAGTATTCATTTTTGTTATTCTAGGCCTGACGATAGACAGCAGGTTGTCAAACCGCCCTCAAGTCATCCTAAAATATGCCTGGAAACGTCCATCATGGAGGAGAAGCTCCTGGTGTTTTGGAATCCTAAGGTTTACCATTTTGTTGCAGTTCGTTTGTGCAGGTGTGCCCAAACAACTGAACTGAAACCCTGTTGAAGAGGTGTTCTCACTCTGGTTACAAACAAACTCTGATGCAGTTTGGTACAGTTGATTTATGGTTAGAGCCTGATCCTGACCTTGATCCGATCCAACTCGATGAAGCATTGTGCCTTTTGGATTAACCCAGCCCCAGTAGCTGAGCTTGGGTGTGCACTTGGGCCACAAAAGAGCTCACATTCACCCTCTCTATTCACCTCAGTGCTAAACAGATGTAGGCGGTGTTGAGGACTATACCTGATGGATCAGTCAGAATAACCCACAGACATGAGATTGAAATCACTCTTTTTATCTCACTCTTGTAAAGAAAGCTGAGCTCTTCCTTCAAACTACACTATTTTCTTATGTTCTCATATATTGTCATTGTGGTGAGATGAGGTTTCCATCTGCTACGGTGCACATCATCTCACCACTTGTAGCCTACCTATATTATTTAAGTAAGTCATTAAACATAACCTGATGTATGTAAGTGATAATTTGCATGGAAACTATTATTAAAATCATATTAATTTAGATTTATTAAGTATCAAATACAGTGCTGTGTGTTGTTAGCTACTGTCTCTGTCTGTGTGTCTGCTGCTCATGCTGTGTGTATACCTGTGCACAGTGACATCACACTTTTTATGTGTCTGTGTGGTGTGAGAGAGAGAGAGGGAGAGAGTGTGTGTGTCTCTGCTAAAATCGATTTTCTCTCTCTCTACCTCTCTCTTCTTCAGCCATATTGTTCTTCACTGTCTGACTTGCATACACTACACCGTTGTCTGCTTGTAAGGGAATTAGGTTGTCTCTGCGTCTGTCAGCTTCGGCAGTTGTGGCTCCGCTCTTGTCTGTGTACCTGAGCTCCAGTTACATTAGGCTCTGTCTGCTCCATAATATGAACCCTGTGTGAGAAACACACTGTCGAGGCGATGTCTTTCACCGTGTCTGTGACTTCTCTTCCCTTTTGTCCAAATTACGACACTCAAAGCCAGCACCCCTTGGGCTTCAGACCAGCACACTGGTTCCTAGTAAGCATGACGTACTTTGGTGGAAGGGTGGAGAAACTGGGGCTTGTACACTTAGCTGTCCGCCTGTGTTCCTCTCCAGCCTGTAAGGGCTGGTCGTCTTTGTTTTTCTATCAAAGATCAGGCTTCCTGTCCGTCATCACACACTGGCATCCTCTCTGCTGACATCTACTGTCACGGTCAAACCTATAGACTGGTAAAGCCTGTAATTCTCCATGGTTTCTCATTTCCTGTAAAGCCTTTCTTAGCTGTTTGAATGGCTTTGTCAAGCTTAAAGTTCCAGCTGATGGATTGTTTGGGTTATTTTAAGCGACTGCTAAGATGGCTCCTATAGTTATTTTAAGTTTTTCATTTCTCTTATCTGCTTTAAGCCCTTATGGATCTTGTGCTGTAATAGAGTTGGTAAGATTTCAGGAGATGAAAGGAGGACCAAACCAGCCTGTATCTTTCAGCCTCCCCCACACCAGAGGAGAACAGAGAAACACACAAGATGGAGGATCCTGAGGTACATTATAGCCTGGCCCTCACGTAAGCAACCTTTAGAGGAGACTGTAGTGGGCCTGTGACTATGATTAAGCACACTTATTTTAAGGAGTGCACTTGCTTTGTTCACATGTGTGCAGACCACCCCCACCCACCACCATAACCACCCCTGCCCGCCACATCTCTGCCTGTGTACCACAGATAAGGACTCCAGAGCCGCACAACAATGTCGGCATCAGAATGAAAAAGTCTACATTTCAACCCTCTCTGTCTCTGGCTGTGGTCCCCACTGCATTCCCCTTCTGTCACTGCTAATCCCATGGGCCTCTCCCAATCCATCAGCACAGAGCCCCAGAGCTCAGGAGTGCTTCCACTCCAGTTTAGCCTGACAGGGCAACATGCAAATCCCTCCACACAGGGGAGATTAGATGGCGTGGAGGGAGCGACAAGGGCAGAGGTGAATGGGATGAATTTGAGGGCAAGGGGCCGCAGAGGCTCGCTCATGTGTTGTATTCTCGAGCTGGCTGGACGATGGAAACTCAGTCTGCATGCATCACAGTCTCTGAGGAGGTCTTAGGAGGTCACATGTTCAACCACCACAGAAGGATTACATAAGAACTTAATGAGCTGGACACATAATTTGACAGAAATAAGGCCTGCATGAACATATTTGTGTTCTTATACTAATGTTGCTTGCAGTCGTTTCAAGTTAGTTTTTTTTTACTTTCAACTGCACAAATGTGTGGCTCATTTGAATCTGATGAATGCCACCTGTGAGCTTTGATCACTGGCATTATAAATGCCCCAAATATTGCTCAATAAAGGCCCTGACACACCAAGCCAGTTGGCTGTTGGTCAGTGTCAGGCTGTTGATGAGTCTATCATCCTAGTTTTTGCGGTATGTCCTGCATCATTGGCACAAGCTTTTTAGCCAATGTAGCGCGTTGAATCAGCGCCGCAGAGTGGCGGAGCCCATCGGTGAATGAAATCACTCTGATCGGCAGTTCAGCTCAGGGCATGAGAAGAGAAAGGGAAAGTGTCGCAAGCAAACAAACGACTAAAGTTTCTGGCTGAAACAGTTCTTAATTGTGCATATCTTTTGGTCTTTCAACATCAGGTTGTTTTGTTAACGTGCTAACTGGCTAACTAGCATCTTGAATCCGTCCCGTTGATCCTCCACTTTCCCTTTTTGAATGACGATCGCAGACGACCGCCGTATGTTGGTATGGAGAGTTATTTCCTTTCACACAGATACAGATCAAACATGCTGGCTGGCCATTGGCTGTAGCCTTTTGGGTGTGTTCAGGTGCAACTTTTTGGCCGAGACACAAGTGACGTGAGACGATGAATCAATCGGCTGTTACTACTAGTTCTTTGATGTCGATTAGGTGTGTATGGGCCTTCAGGCTACTTTTTCTGCTCAATTTATGGGCAAGTCTAATTCACAAAATGATCAGCCATGAGTAAAGAGATTTTAACAAATTCTCTAAAATCCCAGATAATTTTTCTTATCTTTCCTTTCCATCTAATAATTAGTGACTGATTACGCTAGAAAATATCACTGATGGGGCAGGCAAAAAGGCCTCGAAATATTTCACCCTTAAGGTTAAGTTAGAAGCAAAATACTAAAATTTCGTAACCTTGAATGGCCTCACTCTGGGGAGAATTCTAGGAAAAGAGTGACCTAAAAAAACACTGTCGTAGGAAACAGGTGTCCTTTCCCTAGCAGAACAAGCTGTGGTAAAACACCAAGTATTAAGATGGAAGTAAGCGCAAATTCTAGGAAAAGGCAGGAAATCACACCCCCCACACACAGGCTGCAGAGTCTTTCTTCAACAAAGGCGATAAAAAAAAAAGATAAAGCAGCGTTCCGAGTAAGATATTATCAGTCGGCTAACTTACAGAAACCTTACGTGAGTCCACCTTCAGCCTTTGTCCCCCTCTTTCTGTCCCTCTCTCTAACACACTCACTCACTCACTCAAAATACTGAAGAGTCTGCAGGTTGGGTGGTTGATTTACATGCTTTTTCAGCATCCCATGCGTCTGTTTGTTATTCTATATCCACCCCTGACGCTACTAAATATGGCAGCTCGTTTGGAGTCAGGTGTTCAGACAAGTAGAGCTACCACTCAGAATGACATACCAACACAAACTGCGCATTTGCAGTGCGTTGAAGAGTGGCAAAATAAATCCAGAAGACACACCCAAGCTTTCTCTGACGTAGACTTTTTTTTTTTTTTTTACTTTTCTTAGGAAACAAATTTAAGAAAAAACTAAGGGAGATATTGGTGAATGAGGCCCATTGTCTTGGCCTTTCAGAAATACCCAGGAAGGACAAATTTAACTGTACAGCTACAACTCCGATAGGGCTGACACCTTCTGCTAGGTTGGTCTACATGCTCTTGTAGACAAATTCTCATTGGTCGGGCAGTCACTGATGTTACTCTCATGAGGCTATGTGTCCACCAAGGCGCAAAAATGCCAAACATGCAGCGATTAGTGAAGAATAGAAGCTCAACGCCTCGTCACATTGCTGCCATGCGTTTGTAGCGTAGTGTTAATACACTGCAGTCTCTAGTCTGATTGCAAAGCTGGCCTCAGGATGAATTAAACAGCAGAGTGTACTCAGTGCACTGTGGCCAATGTAGTTAATCTAGAGATAACCTGCCGACTATTTATCCTCATTAACCAATCGATTGGTTGAAAAGTAAGTAGACTTTGAGTCGACCAGGATTTTCCTTGGCTGAGTACAGTCCTATATTCCAAAGAAGCTAACAAAGGCTTTTAGCATTTTAACCAGAAAATAATCCAGTTGTAGAACCAGTTTTTCCAGCCTTGGCTTATAATTTGAGAAAAAACATTGTATTTTCAAACACTAAAATAAAATACTGCTGTAACAGCCTATTAGCCGTCAGCTAACAAAGTCATAGGGGTAGAAAGAGACTAGCCACAGAGACTAGCTACAGAGCTGGATTATCTGCTGAACATCAGCATCTCTCTTTTTTTTTTTTACTCATTTCGTGACACAACAGAAAAAGGCAGAGGTTGAAATAGCATAGAACATCTTCCCCTCCTTCTCTCTCACTCTCTTAATAATGGTTAATACCCCCTTCTGCTCCCTCAAGGCAGCCCATAATAATTAATTCAGTGATTAATATCCTAGTCTCCAATGGTAATGTCTCCGTGGTAACAGGAGAAGAGGGGAGCTTAAATGAAATGGCGACACGATAGTCTTTTTAATTGACTACAAATCCCAGATGAATAGAAGTTGAGTTTATTCTGGTGTTTTCTCCTGAGACTGCAGGATGTCGTGTCACTGTGTCACTGTGTTGAAAATAAAACACGACGCCGGCCATCTGCTGCTCACATGCAGGTGTGACTGGTCGTTCCAGATGTTTCCAGTCACTTCCCTCGCCTTGACATGGATCATCTCTGGCTCCTCTGCTGAGTCATAGTTGCCACGTCTCTGGGTGAGCTAATGAGGACGCTGATTGGCTTGATTAGTCCTGATTAGCTCAGAGCGCGTGCATGCTGATGGCAAATTTCCTGATGGCTGCAGATGAAGCCAAACTTCTAATTTGAGTTGTGAATTTCAGGCCAACAAAAGCTGCATTTTGAGAAGGAGAAATGACTTTCAAGTGGTCTATCTGCAAGAGTCCCATTATTCCATTAATTCAATGCCAATTAGCTTTGTTATCCAGCTGTCACACGGCCAGTCTGCCGCTTCGCTTATTGCTGATGTCAGCAGAGCTCGTCCGTCTTCACACTCAGTTGATTTGTCGCACTATTCTTGCAAATTTCGGGCAGTGCTGGAGGCTCTGATTGTATCTGTATGTGCAGTGGTGGTCTGTACTGTAGCTTCAAAGTCAAGAGCCAATTTACTGTTTCCTGCTTTGACATTGTGGCAGCAGCTGCTAATGAATTAGCTTTAATCCAAAACAAACATCCCCAAACGCCACTGAAATGGTTGTTCAACCTTTTTTTCTTTTTGCTTGTGACCCCTTAAAACAATGAGTTCATATCAAAATGATGAGGGCGGGTCGTGCCTTCGCCATCCTCGTGGACTGACCAAATTAAAAGTGAACGTGTTTTAAAATGTGAATGTAAAACAACAGATCCACTTCTGATCAAACAGAGAAACCTTTCCTCAGACATCATGAGGAGCTAATGCAGAGATGTTACCTCAGGTGTTTGAGTTAATCCTACAGATTTGATCTCTTGAGGAGATGATGCACATGGAGCAGAGGGTTTTGCAGAAGGCTGAAAGAGCTTGAGTTGCCTTTGATGGTATATCACCAGCCTTTTGACCTTCTCAGCAGCCGGTGCTGCTGTTTGAGCCGGCAGATGGATAGATAGACCAGTGAGAGGGATCGTGAAGGGTGGTCTGGGGCCTTTATTTATCACCCATTCTTGAGAACTGGGACAAAGCATGCCCTACCAAAAAGAACCAACAAACTTAAAAATAGAAACTTAGCAATACAGTAGTTGCATTTCTGGGATGAAGCATTATTTTTAAAGGACTTATATGCATGAAATATATGTGTTTTATATAATATTTTGATCTGCTTTCACTTCTAAACACTCGCGTCCCAGACAAGAATTCACGTCCCAGCGATTAAAAAATGTGTTAAAAGCCTTCAAAATCTAAAACTAACCATATGTACTGATAACACTGGTGTAGAATATTAAATACTACAATCACCTTTGTTTTAAAATATATTTTTTTGTGGTGATTTGTCCCAGATTTTTGTCAACTCCATCAGAATTGAAATTAATAAATACATAATTTCTGTCACCTCCGTCAGATCTTACTTCTGACATCCATCGTGTATGCCATTGAATAAAAAGTTCAATCACAAAGAGGTTGGCCCATTATGAGAATTTATTATTATTATCATTATTATTATTATTATTATTTATTATATTTGATTATGCCACTTTAACTTTAGTACACTCCATATACTCTGTATTGTTTTCTGTTCTAATTTTTATTTATTTATTTATTTATAAAAAAACGTTTAATATTAATTTTATATACCATGCATTATTTGTTTAATAACTTTCTCTAGGCTTTATCTGTAGTGCCTCTGTGTTTGTAAGGCTTAATCAAATTCCTCTGCTGGGTATTACTAAAGGTTTATCTAATCCTATCTTATCTAATTTCATGTTAAAGGCTTTTCCATTAGCTCAAAGGGCATATTCATCCCTATTTTCAGTGAGGCTTTTAATGTGAAAATTCTACAGGAAGAGTTGCTGCCTGAAACTTAGCAGCAATGGAAAGAAACAAGAGTACCCAGAAACTGAAAATAAAACAAACACTAGCATTGGCCATTGTGCTGGTGCTGTTAGTGCAGTGGAAATGTAGATTATGTTGAAATAACCTTTACAGCCTTTATCGGCGACTGTCCCTTTATTTGTTTGTGCTGGTTGTTACTGGAGAATTTACGCTACTACACAGATTGTAAATATTATATCAGGGCTGCAGCTGAGGCGGGGAGAAACAGAGAGTGGAAGTAGAAGCAGAGAGAGGGATCTGGAGTGACAGTTTGTCTGCTATGAATAAGTGAAATAGTGTGGTCTCGCCCCAGGTATCACCCTGGGAGCAGACGAGCACCTCCTCATTTATTTAGGCTCCGCTCAAGGTCACAGCTCTCCCTGTCTCTCCCTACGTCTTTCACTTCATCACCTCCTCCACTTCATGTTGCTGTTTTCTTCCCTGTCCCGCAGATATTCCTTAAATCCTGTGGAAAACCTACACACACACTCTGCAGCAAATCATCTCTGACAGCAGCTTTTTATTTCGCTGTTTATTTTGTCACATCAGAAGGATATAAAAGAGGGAATGTGAGCGCATCAAAATTAGCCTGGTCATTAATGTGAACCATATTGTGTTCAGTCCTGAGATGAGATTTTTTTTGCTTCTCGTTGAATTTATATTTAACTGCTACAGTGTTGTTTTGCCTTTTAAACCTGTGATATGCAGAAATCTGGGAAAAAAAACAGCAGAATTTGAAAATACTCCCTCCTCCTGCAGCTCCTCCCTCTCTGCCCCAGGCTCCTCCCACCAGCCATATGTGCATGCTTCAAACAGTAACCCAGTGTTTCCTATACATTGATTTATTTCATCTTGTTTAATTGTAGAGTTGCGCACAGCTCATTCGCTCAGCCTCTCCTTGCCCTGTAATTTCTCTCTATTAATCAGACAAGAATGAACTAGCTAACGTTTGCCACCCCACGGTCCCTCCCCCTCACTCCCCGCCTCTGTGGACTGCTTGCCCAAGAGGAGAGCTGCTCTGGAGAAGGAGCTTTGGTCGGTGGCTGTAGCAGCTTGAGATTGACCAGTGCAAACCCCACAACAGAACAGCTGCACATGGAACTGTTTCTACTGGTACTTTATTCATATTAATCCATATTAATTAAATTATTATTAATTATTATTAATCCATATTAATTAATTATTCTCTTTTAGCCTCACAGTTTTAGCTTATTTATTATTGCTCTTATTTATTCAGTCTGCTGTCGTTATTTATATTTATAATTTGCACTGAAGCATATTTATCGATTGGTGGCATGTGTGAAACATTATTTCATTTTTGTGTGGAGCATAAAAATGACAAATAAAGAAATCTGAGAATCTGAGGAATCTGGGCCGGTGGCCAGCAGCAGCACCGGGTCAAACCTGTTAGCTGATCTGGCGAGGAGTCTGGGTTGTCCAGTGTGTGAATTTGTGTTTCCTAGGATAGCAAAGGAATGACCCGCCCTTCTCTGCCTTACTCTGTCTCTGACTGGGTTACACTGACAGTCTCACTTTAACCCTAACCTATGTTACTCCTCTTGCCTAAATCCAACCAACAAAGGCAATGAGCACTAGCCCATCACCGAGAGAGCCACATATGTCATGCCTTTGCTATCCTAGGAAATGCAGATTTGCATCTAGTGCCCGGGAGCTGGAGTTTGTGCTGGCTTGATTGGTGTTGCTGTGGCTGCTGTGGGGATTCGTCTCCAGTGCTGCTGCCCACGTCTCCTCTGGACGAGGTGGTCTGTAGGGGGAGTGAGGCAGAGGACACACTGTGACTTGAGGCTTTAGCTAACGTTAACTACATAATGAAAATCAGTTTTTTTGTGACCCATCCTCCACCCCAACCTGCCTCCTTTCAAGCGCTCGAGACTGCTTTCTTGTTTACTGCTGTCAGCGCATTGGTCACGTCATCGCAGCCTTTCAAAACACATCGGATACGTATGAATTTGGGTGAATTGCTTTTCATAGGAAAACATACAAAAAATATTAGGACCGCCTGGATAGCCTCACATGTTTTTTTTGTTGTTGTTTTTTTTTCCGTTTATTGTCAGGCTCTCTTTTTTGTGAGTCCGTCTTCCTTTTCTGGGTTGCTTTGCAGTTTACGGGCCATTACTTCTGGCGAGATTATCAGGGTTAAAGCTTCACACGTCAAAGCAGTTTGTAAAAAGCATATATTAAAAGATCGAGCTGGGATTTTATGAATCGATATTGGGTGATTCAAATGAATATCGATTTTAATCAGATGAATCGATTATTTTAACGGAGCCGGACTGCCAAAAGGAGCACCCTCTCTCTGAAATGACGTGTGATTAGCGAAGTCTCCCGTCACAGGTTAGAGTTTCTGAAGCCTGAAAACAGAGCTCAGAGGAGGTGCAGAAGTCTTAAATATGCTCACATTTTTTATGGGATTTTTGTCCAAAATTAAACTGCCTACCCCAGCTTAAAGGGTCTGTTTTTGTGGTTTCAGATTGAGAAAATAATCATTATTCCATGCTGGATGACATCATCACATACATACAGCATATACAGAGAGAGTATGCTGCTTGTTCCAATCATTCTTTAAAGCTATGTGCTCTAAATGAAGATTTCATTTTTACACATTTCTCCTGTTATGTTGGGTATATTTGGAATTTTTAATATTTGGACCGTTTGAAATAAAGTTCTGTAAAAAAAAAAGTGTGTTGTAAACGAATAGATTCAATTGATAAAGTTCTGTACATGTTTAGCTGATATGTTGGTGTGTCTGAGTCTCCTTCTCACATATAATAACTTTCCAGTTCTCTTACGTGCAGCTTAATCACATAAATTGTTGCAGATGAGTGCAGAAATGCCACCCAGCCAACATGCAGACCATGCCAGCCTCTTTAGATCTCTCCTATCCTATTTAATAAATACAAATTAATTTAACTTAAGCGAGTTAACCGGTGGGGGAAAAGTGCTGACTAACTGCTGTATAATTGCTGGAATTATTCTCTCTTTTTTCCCCTACATTTAGTATTCTTTATACCCCGAGGCTTCCTGGACTGCTGCGATGAATCCCATTCCCCCAACACTGGAGCCAATTTCTGTTTTGTTTCCACTTTATTTCTTCTAGTACTTCCCCCGTCTGGTTTTCTAGTTGCCTCCACTCGTGGGAAAACTGAGCTCGTACATCATTACAGTCAAGTTCTCCCCAACGTTTTTCACAACATCCAACTGCAGTGAAACATTTTCTCTTTTTTTTTTCCAGAGCTTTTGTATTGCACAAAAACACTTGCAATGACCACACTTGGATAGGCACATGTATTACTAGAAATGCAAATGATTCAATTATAACTCCCAGAGCTGAAAACATAACGCTGACATTAACATCTCTTGTTCTTACAAACTTTTCTGCTTAATCTCAGTTTCTGAGGTTACTCTGATGGACAAGTTTTTAGTTTTCTGACAGACAGGCTAGGGCTCCAGACCCCGTGATGGTCAGGCGGGCTGGCAGGACATTGAGGTTGATGGAAGAGGAAGACCTCAGAGTGTGGGTGGGGGTGTGGATGTTTGGAGAGGTACAGAGCAGCTAGGTTGTGGATGGCCTTAAAGGTGAGGGGTAAGATCTTAAAGTCAACACTGTATTTAACAAGAAGCCAGTGAAGCTGCTGAAGGACAGGTGTGATGTGATTGATGGAGGGGATTCTGGTGATGATGCGAGCGGCAGAGTTCTGGACCAGTTAAAGTTTGTGAGTGGACTTGAGAGGGAGACTAAAAAGAAGCAAGTTACAGTAATCAGGATGTAATTAGGGTGTGAACAAAAATGGCCGTACTGTCTGGTGTGAGGGAAGGGCGCAAGTGGTTATTTTTGCGTAGATGGAAGCAGGCAAACTGAGTGACATTACTGATCTGAGATTATAACTAGTGACTATCGAGGATGACGCTCAGACTAAGAGTCTGGGTCTGAGCACCTGCAGGGAGGGGGAAACAAAAGAGTTATCAATATCGATTGTGAAACTGTCAGTTTTTGCTAAGGTGGATTTGGTGCCAATGAGAAGTAAGTCAGTTTTATCTCTATTTAATTTGAGGCAGTTGCAGGAGAACCAGGATTTGACTTCCTGAAGGCAGTCAGACATGGAGGTAGGCAGAAAGGTGGAGGGAAGTAGGTTTGGTGGACAGATAGAGCTGGATGTCATCCGCATAGCAATGGAAGTGGATGTTAAATTTATGGAAGATGTAGCTGAGAGGAAGTAAGTAGATGATAAACAGAAGGGGACCCAAGACAGAACCTTTAGGTACACCGGGAGTGACTGGAAGTGGCTGGGATTTGAAAGTTCTGAGCTGGATAAATGTGTACAGTCAGAGAGATAGGATTTAAAGCAGTCCAGGGGTGTTAGTGATTCCAGGGGAGGCTTGTCTGTTAAGGAGGATGCCGTGGTTCCCTGGCAATGGATAATGCTCCCGGTACCACTCTGATATGTTGCCATGTTTGCTTGGCAACGACTCCCAGTATGTTTATTTTATTTATTTATTTAGTTAACCAATATTTATTCAGGTAAGTCCCATTGAGATCAACAATCTCTTTTACAAGGCAGACCTGGCCAAGTCGGCAGCATACAGAAGAGTTACAGCCGCTGCCTTGACCCCTCATACTCATGTGTTGCTTTCAGTTATACCTCATAGTCACTTCACACAAAGATACTACTGAGCTAATTTTTTGCCATCTCTGTAGTATTTCTGTAACTAAGCAACCAACCCATAGATGTATGATCTCTTTTTTCCAGTGAAGTTGCTTGCGTGGTGCATAGGGCAAAAAAAGTTTCTAGCTTCCGGGTTTACCTCCATGGTATTCGACTCACTGAATATGCGCAGAAGTGTTTCTCCCACTGGCCCCACCCACGAGTTCCCGCTCTGCTCATAGACTTTGTGTTTATGTTATGGATTTTTTTGAACACTTTTCTTGACCCTAAGGAAAGTTTTACAAATATAAAACCTCCATGGATCAAAAATTAAGAATAGAAAGAGTCATAATTGATCTTGTTTGCAGTTCGAAGTGTCCTGTGGACAGTTTTACAACATCTTATTTTTAATGGTGGTCTATGGGGAAAATGCGTCTTGGGCCACAGGGGATTTTTTGGCTGGGAATAATTGAAGGGAAAGGCTGAGCTGCTGTCCTGGGGTCCTGAAACAACTGTAAAGCGGACAATCTGCTTTCTGTTTACACTGACATGGGCACACCCAGTGTATGTGAATGGTCATGTGGTATGGGTTTTCAGACGTGTTACTGTAGTATGGACGAAGATTATTTCTGAAACGGTGCTGAAACTCATGCGTATGGAGATTGTTTTTGTTTTAAACGCTCTTTTCAAATGAAAATGTCTTAGTGTGGACGTGGCCTCTGTATTATCCCTGTGGTTGACTGGCGTCCTGTCCAGAGTGCACCCTGTCACTCACCTCATGTCAACTGGGATTCCCCTCGCAGTCCTCAAGGATAAGCGAGTATAGCTAAAGCATGGATGGATAAAAGCCTAATAATCGGCCCCTTCCATGAGAGTACCCTTTCTTATCACAACATATATGACGTAGAATCCATTGTGTAATACTATGATTAATTCAAGGTGAATAGAGATGAAAGAAAAACACTGATGTGGCCTGTAAATTACCCAAACTCTCAGCGCTAAGCTACAGCAGTGTGTCACTACAGATCAAAGTCAGTGGTATCAGCCAGCAAACACACAGCACAGAGGGATGGAGGGATGGCAAAGAGACACTCCTCCTCTTGTCCCATTATTACACTCCCACAATCCTCTGCTGCTCACATTGGGGGGGGGGGGGCAAGAAAGATGGAGACGGTGTGATAAAGAGAATGGAGGGATTTTGGCAGGTGGGAAAAGGAAATTAAGCAGCGGAGAAAGAGAGAGGATAGAACTCATCCACACGTCCTATCATGCACACCCTCCACCCATTCACTCATTATTTTACAGTTATAATTCTCTGTGCTCAAAAGCCACAGAAAATACTCAATCGTCTCGAGGAGAGGGAAAATGGAGTGTGGGGAGAAAAAGAGAGGGAAGTCATTTGTATTCAAATCCAGAGCTAATACGTCAAGTAAGTCTATTTCATGGGCAAAGCTTCCTGTGTGTGTGTGTGTGTGTGTGTGGAGACATGCTCTACTGCAGCACTTTCTCTATTGGAAGTCGCCTTAGCCGCTACAGGCACTTTCATCGGCACAGAGTGAGAAAACAGAGGTTTCCTCTCGGATTCTGTGGTTAGAGTGACGGTTCTGCCTGGGTCTGAATTGGCAGAACCTTCGTATTTGTTCAAATAAAGTGGTTCTTTCAAAAGGTTTGTAAGCAGTCATGGCTCTTCACGGTGTCATATGATTTACTGTATGTGGGAAAAGGATGCTGCCATCCTTTTTGAGAGGACAGGACATGGAGAACTCCTATGTATATTGGAAACAATGGAATATGGCCAGATTGCAATAAGACAAAGTGGAAATACCAGCCAAGAAAACACTGACTGTTGCAGATGCCTCTCACCTCCCCGTCTCATATCCCCATCTCTCTCCCTCTCTCCATCTGACAAGGAGGCCTGAGGGTTTTGTATCCTCTGCTGTTTGATTTGCACCGAGGGGAGATCTTGTTTGTTCTCCTCAATGCAGCATTTATGGTTTAAGATTCTCCTCACGACCTTCTGCTGCTCCTGAGCAACGGGCTATCTGTCTCCCCCGAGCGAACAAACAAGAAAAGAACAGTGCCGCCGCCACGCCGGCTGGGGGGGACCTGCAGCTCTTTTCATCCTACCAATAAACAAAAAGATGGTGGGGTGGGGAGGAGGAAGGAGAGGAGTAGCCAATCTTTCCGTTATCGAAGCCGGTCAACACAAGCATGTGGGATTTTTTTTTATGAGGCAATCTGCACTAATGAGGGGTAGCTTCAGCTCTGGAGGGTTTCTGTTGTCAGAGCTCCACCTTGTGGTGGTACAGCAGTAGTTTTGGTGTCCACAGAGGTGGCTAGTCTCTCCATGCTTCAGTCATATTCCATTCCTTCTAATTGTTTTCTCTGTCACTGTATTTCCAACACTGACTGACTGTTTTCTGTCCTCCTATCTTACCCCACTGATCCCTTTTTCTCCTCTCCTCCTTATTCTTATTTTACCACTCCAATAATCATTTTCCTGGCTCTACTTTCTGGCAATCCCCTTTTTGTTCCCATCTTCCCTCCTATTATTTTGCCATCCTCTGCCTTCTAATCCTTCCAAACTGTCCCCACGATATTCTCCCTCTTCCGCTCCCCTCCACCTCCCTCCTCTCCAAGATCGTTATCGGGCCGAATTGTCGGAGGAGTGTGGTGGTTCTTCACTCTCATCATCATCTCGTCCTACACGGCTAACCTGGCTGCCTTCCTCACTGTGGAGAGGATGGTTTCCCCCATAGAGAGCGCAGAGGACCTGGCCAAGCAGACAGACATCGCCTACGGCACATTGGACTCTGGCTCGACCAAAGAGTTCTTCAGGGTGAGTTGGTGTAAACAGGGGTTAAAGTGGTCGACAGGTAGGGGGAACCCATGCACATCTTTCACACACCAGAGAAAAGGCTGATCACGCACTCTTCAAAGTGTCAGCAGGAACACGAGGGAGCTTAGCAGGTCTCCATGGCAACCCTGTGTCCTAGAAATTAGAATTATGTAGTCAAAACTCGTTTAGTAGGATACGTTCAGGAGGAAATCTCTGCCCTTGGTGATGTTCAGTGTCAAAGGTTTTCCACGTGAAGGAAGTTATGCATTTCTGTACCACACGCAAGTTGTAAAGAGGTGGTGCGGTTGGATGTAAGAAGATAAGATAAGATAAAACTTTATTGATCCCACATTCAGGCGAAATTCTCACAGAGACAGGCTCAGAGGTAAAAGAGAGATAAAGTTCTGTTTTAGTGAGATAAATGGAAAATTGAATAAAAGAATATTAAAGAGGCTGGGGAGGTAACATTAAAACAGCTATATATAATATATACATTATAATATGAGGCACAGGTATGAATAATTATTATATACATAGTAATATAAAGTACATAATGTGTGTACACACTATACAATAATAATAATACAATACTTTGAAGTATATATAACAGAAATCAAATTGAATCCTACGATATGGTAAAAAAGTGAAATAACAATGTAGTAGTTCTTGTTTCAATGTACAACATTAAAGGAAAACTGCTGATTTTTTTTTTTTTTTTACCTGAACCCTGTTTACCATGTCCTTTAATCTCAAGTGTCACTGATTGGAACAACAATTTTTGAAATTGGTTCAGTGTTGAGTCACAGCGCTGCAGCCGCAGCAATAGTCGGGGCAATTGTGCACCGTCAGTGTACGTCCATTAAAAGTGCTTGTTTTTGCTACTGACAGGCTCAGACTGTGATTAAAAGTGTCTGACGACATTATGGAAAGTATTAAGGAGTATTAGGGCAAAACTAAGGAAAATAAATCTGGTATTTTGAGAATTTAGATAAAATATTACAGGAATAAAGTTGTAACTTCGAGAAAAGAAGTGTGAATATCACAAGAACAAAGCTGTGATTTAATGAGAATACAGTCATGCTGTTTCAAGAAAAAACTCATAATATTATAATAGAATAAAGTTGTAATGTTATGGGAAAAAGTCAGAGTATTACGTGATCATGACTTATATTTTTATAAGAAAAAAACGTACAAATAAATGCCAGACAGTCAGCTGACACAGCATGAAATACGACAAAGTCCCCATCAGTGAGAAAATGTGGTGGCTGAGTGGTTTATGCATTAATTTGCAATTTTTTTAAAGATTTTATTTTAATACATTTTTGCTCTCATTATATTACAACTTTTTCTTGAAATAGTATGACTTTATTCTCAATTTTTAATGTGGCCCAAATACTCAAATTTCATAGGAAAGGACCCTATAGAGAACATTCTTCTTTACCTTTCGCTTGATTCAGTCTGTTTATTATTGTCTTCCTGCAACAACTCAACTCACCAGACTTAATGACGAGACTTGGTTAGACACATAACAAACAGACGGATACAGTACAATATTAGCTTCCAAAATGCATTGGAGCAGAAATATAAAGTAAATGATCAAGTAAAATACAAGTACATCAAAATTTTACAAGGAGGAATCCTTCACCAGCAACATGACCTTTCAAATATCAGTTACTCACCATGTGTTACCTCGTATTCATGAAGAAAGTTTTGTTTTTCTTGCATGCCTCCATGGTGAACGAAGAATCCAAAAAATTAGAACATTTTTCATGAACTGAAGTCATTGGCGACCATCTTATACAACAGCAAAACTATATCAAAACACCAGCATGGAGAATAATCCAGGTCTCATTTATTCAGTTGTACAGTCGGTACTTAACAAACATTAGCATTTTTGCTAAAAAAATTACAATAAAGCAGAGTTCAAAGGCATGTCCAGGTTACCCAGTTGCACATGAGACTGTTTGTGGTTTCAGCTTACAAAAATAGACAGGTCTGCGTTGCAGCGATGTGTAGTTACATTTCTGGGGAGGTGCACGTCAGGCTATGGCATAGGTAGGTCAATGCCGTCAATTCACCGTGAATCCCACTTTAATGTGCTAACTTACAATCCACCATTGTGTATAGTTACATATTGCTGGTATATGTATTTAATATGAATTTGTTCTAGTAAACCAGTTATGTGAGCTTTTGAAATGAGACTCCATGTTTTCTCTGCCTGCTGTTGTATGCGGACATGCTGTCTCCATCTCCCCCCCCTCACACCACATCTGCCTTTGAACCTCCAACCCTCTCATAACCCCACAGCGGTCCAAAATCGCCGTCTACGAGAAGATGTGGGGATACATGAAGTCTGCTGAGCCCACGGTCTTCACCAAGACCACGGCTGAGGGCGTGGCACGGGTCCGCAAGTCCAAAGGGAAATACGCCTTCCTCTTGGAGTCCACCATGAATGAGTACACAGAACAACGCAAGCCATGCGACACAATGAAAGTGGGAGGAAACTTGGACTCCAAAGGCTACGGAGTAGCTACACCCAAGGGTTCACAGTTAAGGTGGGTGGAATAGTGTAACAATATGTTCTACGTGTTGTTATGGTATTCCACCTTCCCTGGTGTGCCGCCTTTTGTATCTTTATCTGTCTCCACTTACTTTGCTTGGTGTGGGTGGGTGGGGCAGTATATGTCTGTGGTAGAGGGCACAAGTAGTGGCTTTTTGTCATCCTTGTTTGTTGCATGCATGTGGGGGGAGTCACCGTGATCATGCAGGGGTGGTTATTTCATTTTTTCTTTCTTCACAGCTCTCCACATCAGGTAAATCTTTGTGCTTGTGCTTGCTGTTTGGGCAGAGATGTTGGAATGGCATGCTCGAAGGCTTGAGTAAACTTCTGAAAATGTCTAATTTAGAAAATACCATTTAGGATAATCTGCATTTATATATACAGATGTAATTAGCAGAGAGATGTTTCGCTAATGCTACTTCAGCTTTCCTTCATGGTTGACTGGTTCTTTCTTTTCAACTAAGTGACTGAAATAGTGTTTTGGGAGCCATTTGAATGCTCAGCCCTGGGTAACTCTGCCAGACTCTGTCACTGCCTCCTGCACATAGTGGAATTTACAGACCTGCCAGAGAATACAGTGTCATTACTGTGGGGAGTTGCACTTTCAATCCGCACACTCATCGATCAAAGCCCGCCGGCAAGGTCTCACTGAAGGGAGTGGATATATGTACTAAAGGCAAAATTTCACAGGTGTGTGCGTGCACACGTCTGCAAACCAGTGGAGATCAGCTACATGATTGCTTGCACTTTCATTTTCTCCTGCAGAGGTACAAGAAAATGTTAGAAAATGTCAGAGCAAGCCTTTTATAAAGGCTCTAAGCAACTCTGCTGTATAAATACATGAAGCATGGCTATCACTGATCGTATGTAATTAGTGGGTGCATTGAAAACAAGAGCCAAACATAAAGGTTTTTATTCTTCGTACAAGCAAAGTAATTTGTTCCAACTCCTCACAGGTGGTAAATCCAGCCCTGTTAGCTGTTTTCTGTAAATTCCTCTGCACATGAAGCCCAAAGTAGAGCAGAACAGCTGCTGGTTTGTTTTGCAGCCAGGCTGGTGCCAGTTTTTAGCCACTGCTTTGACCAGGAAGAGTCCCTGACAGATCACGGTAGTTCCCCCCTCCTCTTCCAGGCCTCCATCTTTGTTTTTTGGGGGATTATCATCTTCTGTCAGTCACTTGTCCGGATACCAGCGAGGAAACACACCAGCAACATGGAGAGCAGGTGACATGGTTGGTCAAGGCTGTTATTTTCACATGGCTCCGCAAACATCGCCAAGCTAAAACTGAAATATCAGCTGTGTCGCTTTGTCTTTCTGATCCATTTCCATTTCTGACTGTTTTTTATTTTTCATAATGATGCAAATAAATTAAAAGGATCAAAACGCACGCTGAGGCAAATCTCTCTCTATCGTCAGACCTCACTACGGCAGCCTTCTAAAGGAGCCATGAAATTATAACGCAACACTTATTTTAAACGGCTTTTCAGAGACATTTTATGCAAGTCAATCATGATTTTCCAGAACAGCTTAATGCTCAGAAATCCTGTGAGCTTTGAATTGGCTGACGTACACACACCATATACATGTGTGAAACAGGTCCAAATTATTTGGAGGTGTCTGGTTCTCAACATGCTGGCTGGTGCAGATATTTTTTGGCTGGCGGTACCTACTGCCAACATCTTGTGCCAATATTTAATGTTTTAAGATGGACAATTTCCATGCCAAAAAAAGAAGAAAGAAAAAAAATGAATTACTCAGTTAATTATCCGTTAGGGTAGAAAAACATTATGTGACATGTACATATCTACATGCATAAATAAATTCAGGGTATTTGCTTCCTATAATCAGTAGTTCCCAACCTTTATGCTCAACAACAGTAACAGATTGCATTGGTATATCTATGAGTTCACAGCTGATGTTGGCTGCTGTAGATGATTCATTCGAGTGGCTTTTACAGTGCCTGATCAATACAGGAATGTTGCGTTGTTATGCCGCCTCACCGTGCTGTGTAAAAGGTATGATCGCAGAATGGGGTGACAGAGTCATCTTACCTTTAAACCACCACGGGAGGTAGTAACAGTACTGAAACGTGTCTGTATTAACCGGACAGCTGGTAGGACGGGACCATGAGCAGGTTGGGTGTTTTGACGACATATTATGTGCGTGACCCACTGCAAGAGATTTAAAAGTAGCTGGTAGCTGGTAGCAGTTAGCGGCTAACTCAAAGAAGAACAGCAGCTGTAAATGTACATGACTTGGGAAAACAATGAGATCTGGGAGTTCCTTACCCTCCGAGCAGAGGGCGAGATCAGCTGCCACATAACAGAGGCGGTACATTGTTGTGATTGTTATTGACATGTCAGTGCTATTTTTATTATTTATAAAGCACTGACATGTTATATGTTACACTAGAGGCCGACGCTGTTGTGTTACACGTCATGCCCGTCACATCTGCTTTAATTCTGTAATGCCTGGCATGCTGTCTTAAATCACACACAGCAGCAGAATAATGCCGCTGTTGTTTGGTTCTGTGTGAAAATGCAAAGGAGGCGTAAAGAAGGGATGTTGTAGCAGCCCTACAGCGCGGCATCTTTGTTAAAAAGGCTTTGGTTAATTTTTGAGGCCTGAGGTGGTAAAACTACACAAACTTTGGTCACAAACCAAACTACTGAACAAATTGAAATTTTGACCAGATAATGGCGTTAAAGAATAAGGAAACAGTAAATGTCTCTTGCGCCAAACTATCAAGTATCGGTGCGATATGTCACTGGGTAATTTAAAATTTTGATTTGCTGGTGGTGCTAGATTTAAAAGTTGGTATTACCAAAGTCTCTGGGAATCATCCTCTGGGAACCATGAATGTTTGTTCAGTATTTGTCGAGATGTTTTCGTCCTATCTACAATGTTGTATTACCAGATATATAAAAAAAAAAAAGATAATTAAAAAAAAAATCTATGGAAAAAATATTTTTTTTATTCTTGATGGGATTCGTTGAGGAGAAACCTGTTTTGTTTTTTTGTCTTCTTCTTCTTCCCTATCTTGTTAATCTGTTGCTGGCAGATTCAGTGAGCTCCCATTTACATAGCCACAAATATTGCTGCTTTGTCACGCCCCTCGGCATATGATATTGACACCAAAGGCACCCTTTAACGTGTTTATGAGAGGAACTGGGCTTTCATCTAACTCCAGTGTAAACCCATCCGCGACAATACTTGACGCTGAGAGCAACTGATGTAGCATAAAGAGCAAGACGGTCCATATAGGGTGGGAGGGGAGGTGGATTGGTCAAACAAAACTGGACTTTCACAAAGGAGACTGCTGTTCATCTCCTGTGTGAAACTAAAAGTCTGTTGTCAATATATGATCTTTTTCTAAACCTAACCAAATATTTTTTTGTTTTGATTTGTTTTTAAATTACAGGCACATATGACAACATGACATGACAGTATGGCCTCACAAAGAAAAACAAAGCAAAACAAAAACAAACAAAACAAAAGTTAGACTTACACAGACCAAAGTGGATGAAAGAGAGGACATGTACAAGTTAGTTGGATCAAAGTTAATAGTACCAGTAAAAAATAAATAAATAAATAAATAAATAACATTTATATGGCAGGTAGAGTGTAAATATAATTTTATATATTTCCACTCTTTACTAGAGCAAATTTTGTCCCATTTCATGTGATGTTGTGCTACTTTGCAATGGTTTGTAGCAATATCTTTTTCCAGAAATTGACATTGCACTGTATTTTTCAGGAAACTAAAATTCAACTTTTTTCTTGATTGAGCTTTAAATAGAAATATTTTACCCAACAGAATAATTGTGTTTATTATTTGGGGACAGTTTTCATCACAGGACCCCCAGTAAAATGTTTAAAGGTGTTAGTTCAATGGAAATGTTGAGAGGCCCCAGCAAGCCTTGGATATCAGTAGAAAAACAAATGCAACTGGTCTTCCTCTTGCTAATCAAGTTTAGTTTTTGTTTTTGTTGCCTAAACCTAACCACGACCATTTCTCAACATTAACCAATGTGTTTCAGCTGTGCGTCACATAAATACACTTGAGGGTGCCCTGTGTGTTGCAGTGAGATGCCAAGGAGCGTGACAAAACATTGGGATATCATGACCTGAGAATGGGAGCAGCTAGTGATAGCAAGCATAAGGTAATGCTAACGCTAAAACTCTGCTTCAGCGTTCTTTTTAATGTTTCAAGCTGATAAGTTTTAAAAGCTACGAACCAGTAAAAGCTTTCAAATATGTACATGACGGCTACATTGATATCAAATTAAAACGGCACATTAAAGTGGAGAGATTTGTGTTCAGCGTGTGTTCGGGTCCTGGGATTTAACCGTTTAGAGCATTAACGCACTTTTCCACCTTTGTCCCTCTCTTACTGCTACTCCCCCCTCCCCCCCTTCTCTTCCTTCCCTCCCAAATTGGACAGCATACTCACCCCCTCTCACCAAATATGTTTTATCGTTTTCAAGAAGTGCAGTTAACCTGGCAGTGTTAAAACTCAATGAGCAAGGCCTGTTGGACAAATTGAAAAACAAGTGGTGGTACGACAAAGGAGAGTGTGGCAGCGGAGGCGGTGGCGAGAAGGTTAGCCGCTATGTCGCTATGCCCATGTGACCTTGATGCGGGTAAAAGACAAATGTGTTTTGTTGGTAACAGGAGCATCTGCCGGGTCGACCCACACAGCTACCTCAAAGTGAAGAGGAAACGTTAAATCTGGAGAGGAGTGCGAGTACTGTCGAACCAAAAATATCCGCTGTTGTGCTTATGTAGGGATAAATTGGGAAAGTAAAACTATTTGGAAACTTAAAAAATATTGCTTATAAGAAGTAAAAGGACAAGACAGTCGCCTCATGTTGAGTGTTTAGCATACTACAAAGCATTGTTTGAGCCGATAGTTTTGGGTTGACAGTACTAGCCTCTGTGTTTGTTCTAAGAAAGGTCCCGGCAGTATGTGCCCGTTCCAGAAAAGCGATGCAGCCGGGGCCCCACTTATATATGTCTGTTAGCTCAGCCCCTGCCCCTTATTATCTCCCAATAAACCAAACCCTTCAAACAACTATCTCAACCAACGAGCAAAGAGACATGTAGCGTAAAGTGGGGCCCCTTCCCGGCTTCGTCACTTTGTGAAGAGTACTGAGCTGCTCTTGTTGGGCTTCTTCTGATTGAATAACATAAAATAACATGTCCTATGATGTTATTTATGTTATTTTCCCCACCCCACCCTTCCCCGTCCCCCGTGATTTGAAGAACGCCTGTAAACCTTGCCGTATTGAAACTGAGTGAAGCAGGAGTCTTAGACAAACTGAAAAACAAATGGTGGTACGATAAAGGGGAGTGTGGACCCAAGGACTCGGGAAGTAAGGTCAGTCTCCACCAGCCCGGGAGCCTCCCCTCCTCTCATTGTCTCTATGCACACTTGTCTAACGCTGGCAGTACTGTTCTGTTATTACAGCAGGCTGGCTGACATGGCGCGCACACACACACACACACACACACACACACACATATAACACTCTGAGAAAGAGCGAGTGACAGACATGCAGGTAGAGACTTAAGGCGTAGCCTGAGGGATACAGCATGACAGAAACAAGGCATGGTGCAGCGCTAACAGTTTTACAGCAGCTAAGCTATGTGTTGAAATGCAGATGAAGGCTCACACTCACACTGGTTGTCACCCAAGATGGTCCCAGGGCATGTTCAGACGTTACTGTATGTCCCACTAGATGTCAGTACTACTGTACGCCTCAGCTGTAGCAACACACACAAAACACGATGATGATGCACTGGAGCATGGAGTTAGCTGCCACATTTGAAGCAGCATGCACCTTCCACATCAGTCACGTCCCCTTAATCAGGTCCTTAAGTGCAGGACACACACACACACACGCCATCACCTGCAAATGAGACTAAACACGACAGGCAGGCTTTTTTACTGTCCATGTAATAGGATGAATGCCCCTTAAGGACGTAGGTGATTTATCGGAAGGGGGGTAAATGGCAGGGAGGAGCAGGAGTCAGTGCTCAGAGAGATCAGCTGCATACATTTGAATAAAAGGGGTTAAAAGGTGAATGTCAGAGCTGAGAGCGAAGGCAGCCTGTGGAAATATGGAGGGAAATTAAAGGGCTAGTTCATCCAAATGACCAAAACAGATTTCCTCATTTACCTAGTTACAGGTAGCAATGCAGATACTTTTAATTGCATTTTTAAATCGACAGCAACAACCCTTTTCAGGAACAATGGCCGACATTATGTATTCTTCATTCTACTTAACGTAGATCTGTTGTCCTCATTCGTGGACACTTTTTTGTGCCATCTAGTGGTAGTAAGAGCACAATACATAAAAACAAGATGGCAGCCATTTCTGCCAAGTCAGTCTGCAGCCAATCCCGACACAAAAGTGGACAAGGTCCAAAACCTGATCATATTTTATGGTTAAAACTTTTTTAATTATGATTAATAATGTTTTTAATGTTTGATATGGCAAAAAATTGACCAATTTTAGCAACAGTAACAACCTTATACACTGTTCATTAGTGAAAACTTGTGTGAAGACACTAAGACTTTATTATCGTCTTGTTTTAGGACATTGGGACTTCATTATCATCTCACTTTTGAGGACACTGGGGCTTAATTATCATTAACAGTGTTTAGTGTTTTATTCTTATCAGGTCCTACTGATCCCAAATAGCTAGGAGAAATTAAAAATGCATACTAAACAAAAGTTTGGGTCTCAGGAGGTTAAGGCCCCTTTACACTGCGTGAGTTTGGGCTGTCTGAGATGAAAGTTGACAATTGTGGAAGAAACGGGGGCCCAAGATAACACCATGAGACAACTTTACTGACAGCCATTGTGACCAAAGACGGTGTGACAAATTTGGGTGTTTCCACACAACAGGCTCGTTCAAGATGAACTTGACCTCAGGATGACATCAGTCAGCAGCAGTGGGGGGTGGTGGAAAAAAAGTTGTAGTCAAGTCGGACAGTTTCCAGCAGTTGTTGTGCCGTTACACAATAACGGTGGCCGGCAGTGAATCGTGCCGACTTAAAAAGACATTGAAAGACTTTTTCCGTCGGTATCTAACGCAGAAGTAACTGCCCAAGCAGCGGTGTTCGACAACTTCGGCATGAGACCATGTTGGTCATGAACGGGGACTGTAGCTGTTTATTTCCGCATGTAGAGTTGGGCATTTTAACATTGGGGTCTATTAGGATTGATTCACTTTCTGAGCCAGGCTCAAGTGGCCATTTGAGGAACTGCAGTTTTTAGCACTTCAGCGATGGCTTTATTTCTCAGCCTCTGAGATTATTCAAAGTAAATGGGCTGTTGTTTCTGGAAGGAAAAGTTGCTGTTGAATTTTTAAGGTGGTAGAGGCGAAAGTATCAAAGGTGCAGTTTGCAAATATAACCAAAACTATCTGCATGTCGAGCAGCACTAGGGATAAGTGAGAAAAAAATTCTGTTTCGTGATTTGGTTGAACTGACCCTTTAATTCAAAGAGACGACTGATTCCTCTGAAATACTTTATTGTAAGCAGAATGATGGTAGGAGATGATTGTTGCAAGCATGGCTACATACAGCCATGCAGCAGTAGCCTGACAGGATAGAGGAAGAGGAGTGATTAGTGTTGTGTGAGTGTGACCAGTTGTGTTTGTGTGTGTGCATGATGTGAAGTTGATGTGTAGTTTTTCCACATTGTCCTATCTGTGTATAAATGTTTAGTGTTTTGTATACACTCTGCTAAAACCAGCGCTGACTTTTGTTGTTTGCTCCTCTCCCCGCCGGCTACAGGACAAGTCGTCCCAGGCCCTCAGTCTGAGCAACGTGGCGGGGGTCTTCTACATCCTCGTCGGGGGCCTGGGCCTGGCCATGCTGGTGGCCCTCATCGAATTCTGCTACAAGTCGCGCAACGAGGCCAAGAGAATGAAGGTGGAGGCCCAGTCCCAACCCCAGTCCCAACACCCCCATTACCACCACCACTACTGCTACCCCTGCCAGAAAGGCAGCCCCCACCATAGCCCCGAGCCTAGCCAAAGCCAGAGCCCAAGGCCCAGCCCGGGCATCCACAACTTAGCCGAGTTTAGTGAGGTTTTCAATAGTTATGGCAGCGATGGGGAAGCTGATAAGATGTAGTTAGGGTTTTCCTAGAAGGTTCGCCCAAGCTTTGCCCCCCCATCCCCCCCGCTAGCTCCCTGCACAGAGACTGTAAGTGAAACCTACCATATCCCCGTGCTAGCTTTGCCATGCTGAGTGACTGTCGTGACCAGTGGCAAAAATGCTTCCCACTTCTCTGTCTTATCTGCTCACCGTGTGGTCATGTGACGTTCTGGTCTGCGTTTTCGAGCTTTTTCTCTCAGTGTGACAGGAAGCGATGAGTCATCCTCAGACATGACGTCGCCTCTGCTGCTTCGCAGCTTGTGTGGCTGCAGACGTTGGCCCTCATTTATCAAGCGAGCATACCGTGTGACCCATTTCCCTGCCAAAATATAAATGTATTACTCCTCCTAAATCTGGTGGGAAGATAATAATCCTGTCTGGTTTTTATAGGAATTCAGTGTTGATTAATGCCATGATTGATTGCCCTCATCAAAATTTGATTCAGTTTTTAAGTCATTAAGGATAAAATGTAGGAATGAAAATCAAGCTTACACAAATTAAGTAAGTCTAGTTTAATTGGCATGCAAAAAAATACATTCCTAAATGTATTACAGGTTAACACATGGCACTTAAATCTGACAGAATTTGAGTGTTACTATTCAGACCGGCAGCTGTGGACTCGTAGCATCTCAAGAGGTAGGAAAGGCGTGTTAAATGAGGACCAATGTCTTTACTTGTACACACACGTCTACCCTTGTGAGGACATTTCATCAAACTGCAGAACATTCGTCCATCTAGTGTCTAGTTTGACGCTCCAGTACCTTGTTTTCTTCATAAAGAATCAAAAGTTCTTGTGAGGGCCTAAACACACACACTCACACACACTTGAACCTGAGTAATACATGCTGTAGCTGAGGGATTTCACTGTCTCAGGTCTGTCAGTTACAATAGGCCATCAATGTACAGTCACAGAACAAATTTAATGAGGAACCAGCCCTGAGCAAACAGGAAGCCCCATATAATAAACCCCTGTTTTAACACTGTACATTGTCAGGCCAAAGTTAAGTGAAGTATCCCTCAATGCTGAGCTGACTTTATTAATGTGAGCTGTTTGCTCCGGATATTTCCCCCAGGTCCTCGACCATTAGACTCTCAGATATCTTTTCACACTCGGTGTGTATCTGTCCAACGTGGTTATGTGTCCCCCATCAGCACTTCAGCACAAACTCTTCATTAGCTTGACTGTTGCTTAGTCAGCTTCCCTGTCCCACTGCCTGCAACTATCACTCACTGTGTAATAACTCTGTCGCTAATGGATTTACATGTAGTATGGGGCTGGCTTGATACTGTACTGAATGGCTATGAAAGGTGTTCTGCTACACTAATGTATCTATATATTGAACTGTACAACTGTACTGTGATGTTTTTACACATAATGTTGAAGCAGATTGGAGTTTTAGTTCAATTCATCTTTCGTGGAAACAGAAGTAATCTCACTGATTAATGGACATGTTGAGTTGGGCAGACACAATGCTGGAGGAAATATAAACATTTCATACATTTTGGCATTATGTTACAGTAGTTAGCCTAGCTAGGCTAACTACTGTAACATAATACAGCCAGACTAGAGTTTGAGTCAGAAGCTGAAGTGCTGGGCTCCATAAAGTTTTCCTCTTTCACTTATCTCTTGCGTTTTTCACTGGGCCTAATGCAGAGTTCAGACTCTACGATATCAGCCCAATTATAGTCCGATGAGGCATTCTACGGAGTCGGCTTGGATTGTGAAAGACAATGAGTGCTGTAGACGACAACCCATTGTTTTACCTCGTGTAGTGTGTCATAGTACGCAACACCTGACACAGTGTCTGTGATGCTTCACAACGTCCCGACAGAAAGTCTAGCATGTTTGATTTTCTTTTTGTCGTTCACGACTGCTCCCGTCACAGCCGTCACTTTGACCAATAGGAACACAGAACGATCTGCTGCCGTGGACAGCTGTATAACAGCTGCCCAGTCTTTTATATACAGTGATGTGAAAAAGTGTTTGCCCCCTTCCTGATGTCATGAAGATGTCCTAAAACTCCAATCTGCAACTGTACAATTTTTCTTATTTTCACCTGCTCCGTGCACAAACCTGCCTCTTTATTTCTCTCCTCAGCTAACATTTACAGAAGCCATGAGGAACAAGGCTCGTCTGTCCATCACAGGCAGTGTTGGGGAGAACGGACGGGTGCTGACACCCGACTGTCCCAAGGCCGTCCACACCGGGCCTCCCCTCCGCCAGAGCTCCGGCCTCGCCCTCGTCTCCTCCGAGCTCCCGTGAAAACCAAAAACCTCTCAAGTGCCTTATTCCAATAACAAGAAAAAAAGACAATAATCACACCGCCCACGAAACTACCAGAAACTAACCACGAAGAAACAGGATTGACACACCCAACAGGTCACCTCCAGTGGGCGAGACGGGACCGACGGAGGCGCAAACAACAAATCCCACTGTTAGAGGTTATGGCTTGTTGCGGCTCGATGATTTCTCTCGGAAATCAGTGGAAACTAGAGGCAGAACAATCTCAATTTTTTTACCGTGTGGAAGCGTTTGAATCAAAGGGTCACGGGAATCTACTGGAGCCATTCAACCTTTACCGCTCCGGTGATGTGAAGAGGAACGAGGGGGAAGGAAGTGAATAATATCATGATATATGATAAAGATGACGACCAGAAAACTGTAAACTTGAAACTGAAAACTGTGCATTTTTTTTGGATTGCTGTGAATTGGCAAAAAAAACTGAACCACAATCAAGATTGTTTTCAAACTGAACAGTATTTGCTACACAGACATGAGCGGCGTTCAAGAGACAACAATCTCAGTAGATATCAGTGACACTGGGAGGGCTGTAGCCCAGTGCCGTGAAGATATGACGAAAAATATTTGTATTCATAATAACAAAAATGAAATCTATTGGTATTGAATATATGAGCAAACATAGGAAACTGTGAAAATAAGTAAATATGTATATTCCATGAAAAACAAAATGAAGACTTTAGCTGTACATAGGGACGACTGTGTAACATGCTTGCTTTTTAAACAGATGTACATAGCAGATACTGTAGTGGACAGACAGACAGTTCTTTTTTTGTAAATCATCTTTAAAGATTTTATTCATCGCAATAATGAAAAAGATGATGCCACTTGAAGGAGGAGACGTGTGGAAGGCAGTGTTAAAATTTGTTATGTGTTGAATACTTAACTGTATTATATAGGAACATTCAAACTCTAAATGTGAAGGGGTATCAACTGCCCAAATATTCTGATACCTGTTGCATACAAATTCATTAATATATTCAACGATGAATGTTAAGTAGCTCCACCCCCAATCCTTAAACCACACCCCTCACTGTGCAGACGTAGACCCAGAGAGTTGCTCATGAGTAGAGCTTTATAAATCAAGTTTCCGCAGTCAGAATATAACTATTTTTTTCATTCTTTGATCTATTTTTTGTACTGAGAAATTAAAAAGAAACTGTCTGTCTCCTGATTTTAAATGTCGACAGTCAAGTACTATCTGGGTAGATCTATTAGACCATTATGTGTGTGGAGACATGAGTCGAAAAAACCATGATGGGAAATTGAAAAATGCCATTTCTCTCTCACTATATGTTATTTTAAGTGTCTATTTCCAGTAAGACGTTTGAACCTGAGCTGATGAAGCCACTGTTTGTATGTTGAACAATGATCATAGAGCCCTTCCTTATTGAAACACTGTGGATCCTCCGGGGAGGCTGGACACTCTGTAGCAGAAATGTATTTACTCCAGTCTCGCTATGACTGAAGTGTCCTCATCTCTTTTTTTGGAATTTGGAAGGACAATCTGCCATAGGTTACAAGAAGACACATCTTCAGCAAACACCAGCCAACGACGGCGTTGGTTCTAAATGTTTTCATTTATTCCCGGTTCTCATCTGGTCCGTTCCCGTGCACATGCTGTGGCTGGACAGGGAAGTTTGCAGCGGAGAAACCAGCGGAAATATTTCAGGTCATGCTTTTTTTTGTCCTGCCATCTGTCTTTAGAGCTGAAGTGTAATATGGCGTCTTATTTTGGTTCACTTGTACATCTTTATTTTGATCTTTTTTAAGTAAAAACAAATTTCAAATTGCAATGTGCTGTGTCGTTATTTGAAGCATGGTTGATAGTTGTGTTTATGCCCTGCAAGCATGGGTGGATCCTGAGACAATGGCCCCCTGGGCACAGACGTCTCCTACACAGGTGCAAGACACGCACAGTGTTCTCAGAGTCAAGGATGCTTCCTTGGTTGGACGGGTCCTTCCAAGTCAGGTCCCACAAGACGCGAGGCAAGACTCCTTGCTAGTGTAAAATGAGATCTATTGTCGTGAGGATGTATCCAATAGATGGTCTTGTTTTTTTGTGTTCATTATTTTGGTGCAGCTTCTGCAGTGATGCAGATGCTGCACCGGTTCGTCGTGGTGAAGAGGGAACTGAGCTGGAAGGCAAAGCTTTCAATTTACTGGTCCATGTATGTCCCAACCCTCACCTATGGTCACAAACTCTGGGTAGTGACCGAATGAACGAGATCGCGAATACAAACGGTCGAAATGAGTTTCCTCAGAGGGGTGGCTGGGCTCAGCCTTAAGAGAAAGGGTATGGAGTTCAGACATCCAGAGGGAGCTCGGAGTAGAGCCGCTGCTCCTGCGTCGAAAGGGGTCAGTTGAGGTGGTTCAGGCACGTCCCACTGGTAAGAGGCCCTGGGGCAGACCCAGGACACACTGGAAGAATTACATATTTCATCTGGCCTGGGAACACCTTGGGGTCCCCCAGGAGGAGCTGGAAAGAGTTGCTGGGGAGAGGGACGTCTGGGGTGCTTTGCTTGGTCTGCTGCTGCTGTGACCCGGCTCCTGATAAACGGATGAAAATGGATGGATGGATTATTTTGCATCCACATAACTTAATATTAACTACATTCGTATATTGTTTACATATTTTATTTTGCTCTTTACGTTAACTTTGGAACTATTTAATATTCCGCACCTTACGTGAAGGTATTGATAGCTATGATTAAGTTTGGCAGTGTGACATTTATAAGATGTGAGATGCCACTATTGTTGTCGATGTTCAGTTGTCCTACGTTCTTTTTTCGGCCATTAAAGTGGAACAAGTTAAACAGAGAAGCTGTCCCTCTGCTCTTACTTCGCCCACGACCCTTTGATAGTTAATTCAGTAATTCGTAAGTTTCTAGGTAAGACAGGAGAGAGAAACCTGCCTTACACTAGCATTCAGTGAACACCCATTGGAACAGGCTAGCGAGTGTCCAGGTGTGTGTCATTTAAGAGGCCCAAAATTCAATTATGGGAAAAAAAATTGGGGTTACTTCATGCCTGCTGAGGATACATACATTCATCCTTGAAAATTCTCTAAAGGAAGGACTCGGTCCTCAGTAGAATTCAAAGGACCCTTGACATTGGAACAGTCCTTCGGTGGGATTCGATGACATAGCCTCCTTAAAATTAAGCAATTTAAGGATCTTTCCTTGACTCTGAGAAGCACCAACAGACTTTATAATGGTTTCACCTTTTGTTGTTGTTGTTGTTTTACATGTCTTTGTAGTGTCTGTGTGGTAATTTTGTCTCACCTTGTGGTAGCTTTGAGTCTATTTGTAATTGTCTTGTGTCTCTTTGAGATAACTCTGTGTCCTTTTTGGTCATTTTGTCGCTTTGTAATTATTTTGTGTCTCTTTTCAATTCCTTTGCATCTCTTTGTTGTCATTTTGAGTCTCTTCCCGGTGTTGATTTGAGTGACACTTTGCAGGTGAAGGGCAGGGGGGCCCTGCGCCTGTGTCTGATACGTCCGTTCAGTAATCCATCCAGGTCTGCAAGCAAAATATGCTGACTAGTGCCACATTGTATGAATATTTATTTTCCTTAGTGGATGAATCCAAATGTTTTGGCGACCCCTTGACCAAAGTCCCCAGACCCCCAAGGGCCACCAAAAGCCTCAGATCTGATGTGTCACAACTGCTTTGTAACAAAATTCTATGAATGCTAACTTTGTTGGGAAATATGTACCACTAAAGCACAATATGAACGGTCCTAAAGGAATGGTTTGATGTTTTTGGAAATACACTTATTCTCTTTCTTTCCTCAGGAAGTCTCCACTCACATCCAAGAAGAATTAAATTCTCAAATAGTGGACAGGGCCTTTATTTACCTCAACTGCAGGGGGTACCAGGCTTTTATTTTAAGCAGGCTTATATTAGAGAGAGGCTGTTATCTCTAGTCCCCTTTTATATTGCTGAATTTATTGAATTGAAGTCATGGCAATGTGTATTATTTTAAGTTAGCATACATGTTTTATAACAGGCATCTGGAGTTTAACTATCCTGGCTTATTTTCCACAGGCCTGTATTTGGGACTGGCCCTTGTTTGGGACTGGCCATTAATTGACTACCAGCCTGTCTTTGAGAAAATATGGTAGTCCAGCACATAACCCTCCTGTCAAAACATAAAATGTCACTCTTACAGTTGGGTTTGGGTTTAAACAGGTTAAACAAACAAGATATAACGTGAATAAGTTAGCTTTAAAGGGTCCTGGGTCCAGTGTTAATGGTAAGCTAAGCTAACTAGCAGTAAACATCAAAGTGTCAATCTTATTTGTAAATCTACGTAAGTTTCAAAAAGCAAATAAATCTACTTCCCAAAATGCTAAACTATTCTTTTGAAGTGTACTACTTTATTTTCTGATTTTGAGTCCCTATTTTGAAATTTAGCTTTAAGCCCTTTATATTTTCATCTAAAAGTGTGCATATCTGGTGCATATATGTAGATAAATTAGCATTTAATCAATTTACCACACATCAAATCTGAGCTCAGGTAGTACCAGGCATATACACCGATCAGCCAAAACATTAAAACCAGTGGTAGGTGAAGTGAGTAACATTGATCATTTTGTTATAATGCATTGTTCTGCTGGGAAACTTTGGTCATGGCATTCAGGTGGATGCCACCTGGCACCCTCCACCCTCCACCCTCCACCCACCCAAACACCACTGTGGGCCAAGTATAATGAGCCATGCCGCACCACAAAAGCTGCTCAGGAATGGCCTGTGGAACGTGACAAAAAGCTCAAGGTGTCGACCTGGCCTCCAAATCTCCCACACCCCAGTCTGATTGAGTGTCCTGGAAAGTGCTGGTACCCCACCTCACAACTGAAAGGTCTCAAATGATCCGAAGCCAGCACCCCAGTGCCAGACACCACAGGACACCTTCCAGAGGTCATGTGTCCATGCCTTGATATGTCAGAGACAAGTCCGATCCAGGGAGGCCCCACCGTGGATTAGGGGTACCTCTGAGGTACCAGCACGTCCCATGAATGCTTGATGAGATTTGGATCTGGGGAATTTGGATGCCAGGTCGACACCTTGAGCTTCTTTGCAATGTTACTCACCTCACCCACCACTCACTGGTTTTAATATTCTGGCTGATCGGTGTAAATGTACAAACTTGCTGAAAGAGTGAGAGGAATGGATGGGTTTTGAGGAGCCAAATTTCCCATTTGAGAAATATCAAAATATATCAGAAAGGGAAGATTCCCATGAAATGTATTCAGCAGGCTAACCCTTATACAAAGAATGAAGCCTTATAATCTAGAAGACATCTCGTTTCAATAGAGCCAGACGATGTAAAATAGTGACCACTGTGGCCACAAGTGGTAACTACAGGTTAAAGGCATATTGATATTTGTGTGTGATATTTGATGTGTTTACTTATGGTGCATTCGTTTTGTACTCAGAGGTTGGAAATTCCCAGTTCCCAGTCGGAAGTTTAAACTTGAACGCACCCTGATGTCGGATTTCCAACTCGGAAACTTGGAGCAACCACATCAACCCCGACTTACGAATTCAAAATGCATACATAGTGAGTAAACCATAGAGTAAACACTCTGCTAAAGTACTGTTTATAGCAATTTTATCTTATTTGTTTTACATTAGGTCAGCCTCATCTGCGGCTTTCATCAGTTGGAGTGCATGATGGTTTTGAAGATGTCTATACTCCGAAAGTGCAAGGGAAACAAAGGCTTTCTTGCAGGCGTCCATGTTTTTTTCCGACTTGTCCACCGTCGTCAACTAGAACGCAAAAACTGTTGTCAACTCGGAGGTGACGTCATTCCCACTTCCAACTTCCGACCTCTGAGTATAAAACGAACGCAGCATTAGAATGACATACTTTACTATGAGTTTTTTTTATCATATTTTGGACGACATACTGTACTATGACTTTTTTATCACCTTTTGGACGTCATGCTACACTATGGGCCCTATTTAGATGGTCTAAAGCGGACGACGGAGGGCGCATAATCCATGTCGCAAGTGACATTGCTATTTAGATGCAGGCGCAGTTGTCATTTTCACGCCCTGCGCCCTCGTCGTCTAACTAGCAAATGAACTTGCACTTCTCTGGGTGTGTTGGTCTAAAAATGAG
This sequence comes from Epinephelus moara, assembly GCF_006386435.1. Classification (NCBI taxonomy): domain Eukaryota; kingdom Metazoa; phylum Chordata; class Actinopteri; order Perciformes; family Serranidae; genus Epinephelus; species Epinephelus moara. Next base: position 28,098,725 of record NC_065508.1, read on the forward strand.
GAGTGGTCAGGCGCAGTCATGGCGCGTTGCTAGTTAGATGACGTAAAAAACAAATGCGCCAGTGACCAACAAAAACCTGGTCTAAAGTCA